>NC_041385.1:493897735-494042162 GCF_002162155.2 Triticum dicoccoides
AATTGGATGTAAGTTAGCATGAACTATTATTGTTGACATCACCCAAAGGTGAATACGTTGGGAGGCAACACTATAAGCCCCTATCTTTCTCAGTGTCCGATTAAAACTTCATAACCATAAGTATTGCGTGAGTGTTAGCAATTGTAGAAGACTATATGATAGTTGGGTATGTGGAGTTTGCTAAATCAAAGCTCTGACATAGACCCTTCCTAAAAATAAGATGAATTGCAATTGTTTGATGACTAAGAATGAAGTTTGCTAGTTTTCAAGAAAGTTTGTGGTCTATGCTTTAACATGTGAATAGCTTGTTACTTGATCTTGCGAAGTTTTATGAGATGAACTACTGTTATGACATATAATCATGTTAGAAAAGGTGATTGAAATTATCATTGATCAAACTTGTGCACCTTCTAGCATTTACACTTCATAAATTCTTCCTTTTATCATTTACCTACTCGAGGACGAGTAGGAATTAAGCTTGGGGATGCTGATACGTCTCCAACATATCTATAATTTATGAAGCATTCATGCTATTTTATTATCTATTTTGAATGATTATGGGCTTTATTATACACTTTTATATTACTTTTGGGACTAAGCTACTAACCGGAGGCCCAGCCCATATTGTTGTTTTATTGCCTGTTTCGGTATTTCGAAGAAAAGGAATATCAAACGGAGTCCAAACGGAATGAAACCTTCGGGAGCGTGATTTTTGGAACGAGCATGATCCGGGAGACTTGGAGTACAAGCTAGGGAAGCTTCAAGGAGGCCAGGAGATAGCAGGGCGCACCCACCCCCCTGGGCGCGCCCCCTGTCTCCTGGGCCCCTCAAGGCTCCCCCGACCGACTTCTTTCGCCTATATAAGTCCACGTACCCTAAAAACATCAGAGACAGAGATAGATCAGGAGTTCCGCCGCCGCAGGCCTCTGTAGCCACCAAAAACCTCTCGGGAGCCCGTTCTGTCACCCTGCTGGAGGGGAGGATCCCTCACCTGTGGCCATCTTCATCATCCTGGCGCTATCCATGATGAGGAGGAAGTAGTTCAACCTCGGGACTGAGGGTATGTACCAATAGCTATGTGTTTGATCTCTCTCTCTCGCGCGTGTTCTCTCTATGGCATGATCTTGATGTATCGCGAGCTTTGCTATTATAGTTGGATCTTATGATCTTTCTCCCCCTCTACTCTCTTGTGATGAATTGAGTTTTCCCTTTGAAGTTATCTTGTCGGATTGAGTCTTTAAGGATTTGAGAACACTTGATGTATGTCTTGCCGTGCTTATCTGTGGTGACAATGGGATATCACGTGATCCACTTGATGTATGTTTTGGTGATCAACTTGTGGGTTCCGCCCATGAACCTATGCATAGGGGTTGGTGTTGGGAAACGTAGTAATTTCAAAAAAAAAATCCTACGCACACGCAAGATCATGGTGATGGCATAGCAACGAGAGGGGAGAGTATTGTCTACGTACCCTCATAGACCATTAAGCGGAAGCGTTATGACAACACGGTTGATGTAGTCGTACGTCTTCACGAATCGACCGATCCAAGCACCGAACGTACGGCACCTCCGTGTTCAGCACACGTTCAGCTCGATGACGTTCCCCGGGCTCCAATCCAGCTAAGCGTCGGGGATGAGTTCCGTCAGCACGACGGCGTGGTGACGATGATGATGTTCTACCGGCGCAGGGCTTCGCCTAAACTCTGCAACGATATGATCGAGGTGGAATATGGTGGAGGGGGGCACCGCACACGGCTAAGGAACGATCCGTAGATCAACTTGTGTGTCTATGGGGTGCCCCCTCCCCGTATATAAAGGGGGAGAGGAGGAGGGGGCCGGCCTAAGGGGAGGCGCGCCCTAGGAGGGGGAAACCTACTCCAAGTATGTTTGCCCCCTCCCTTTCCTATTCCAAGAAGGAGGGGAAAGGAAGGAGTGGGAGAGGGGGAAGGCAAGGGGGCGCCGCCCCCCCTTCCTTGTCCTATTCGGACTCAAGGGGAGGGGGCGCGCCTCTTGCCCTGGTCGGCCCCTCTCTCTCTCCACTAGGGCCCATCAAGGCCCATTACTTCCCGGGGGGTTCCGGTAACCCTCCGGTACTCCGGTTTTTCTCCGAAAACACCCGGAACACTTCCGGTGTCCGAATATAGTCATCCAATATATCAATCTTTATGTCTTGACCATTTCGAGACTCCTCGTCATGTCCGTGATCACATCCGGGACTCCGAACAACCTTCGGTACATCAAAACTTATAAACTCATAATAAAACTGTCACCGTAACGTTAAGCGTGCGGACCCTACGGGTTCGAGAACTATGTAGACATGACCTAGAACTATTCTCGGTCAATAACCAATAGCGGAACCTGGATGTTCATATTGGTTCCCACATATTCTACGAAGATCTTTATCGGTCAAACCGCATAACAACATACGTTGTTCCCTTTGTCATCGGTATGTTACTTGCCCGAGATTCGATTGTCGGTATCCAATACCTAGTTCAATCTCGTTACCGACAAGTCTCTTTACTCGTTCCGTAATACATCATCTCATAACTAACTCATTAGTTACAATGCTTGCAAGGCTTAGGTGATGAGTATTACCGAGAGGGCCCAGAGATACCTCTCCGACAATCGGAGTGACAAAACCTAATCTCGAATTATGCCAACTCAACATGTACCTTTGGAGACACCTGTAGAGCACCTTTATAATCACCCAGTTACGTTGTGACGTTTGGTAGCACACAAAGTGTTCCTCTGGTAAACGGGAGTTGCACAATCTCATAGTTGCAGGAACTTTGTATAAGTCATGAAGAAAGCAATAGCAACATACTAAACGATCAAGTGCTAAGCTAACGGAATGGGTCAAGTCAATCACATCATTCTCCTAATGATGTGATCCCATTAATCAAATGACAACACATGCCTATGGTTAGGAAACATAACCATCTTTGATCAATGAGCTAGTTCAAGTAGAGGCATACTAGTGACACTATGTTTGTCTATGTATTCACACATGTATCATGTTTCCGGTTAATACAATTCTAGCATGAATAATAAACATTTATCATGATATGAGGAAATAAATAATAACTTTATTATTGCCTCTAGGGCATATTTCCTTCAGTCTCCCACTTGCACTAGAGTCAATAATCTAGATTACATAGTAATGATTCTAACACCCATGGAGTCTTGGTGTTGATCATGTTTTGTCGTGAGAGAGGCTTAGTCAGCGGGTCTGCAACATTCAGATCCGTATGTATCTTGCAAATCTCTATGTCTCCCACTTGGACTTGGTCCTGAATGGAATTGAAGCGTCTCTTGATGTGCTTGGTCCTCTTGTGAAATCTGGATTCCTTTGCCAAGGCAATTGCACTAGTATTGTCACAGAAGATCTTCATTGGTCCCGATGCACTAGGTACAACACCTAGATCGGAAATGAACTCCTTCATCCAGACTCCTTCATTTGCTGCTTCCGAAGCAGCTATGTACTCCGCTTCACATGTAGATCCCGTCACGACGCTTTGTTTAGAACTACACCAACTTACAGCTCCACCATTTAATAAAAATACGTATCCGGTTTGCGGTTTAGAATTGTCCGGATCAGTGTCAAAGCTTGCATCGACGTAACCATTTACGACTAGCTCTTTGTCACCTCCATATATGAGAAATATATCCTTAGTCCTTTTCAGGTATTTCAGGATGTTCTTGACCGCTGTCCAGTGACCCGCTCCTGGATTACTTTGGTACCTCCCTGCCAAACTAACAGCAAGGCACACATCAGGTCTGGTACACAGCATTGCATACATGATAGAGCCTATGGCTGAAGCATAGGGAACTCCTTTCATTTTCTCTCTATCTTCTGCAGTGGTCGGGCATTGAGTCTGACTCAACTTTATACCTTGTAATACACGCAAGAACCCTTTCTTTGCCTGTTCCATATTGAACCTTTTCAATACTTTATCAAGGTATGTGCTTCGTGAAAGTCCAATCAAGCGTCTTGATCTATCTCTATAGATCTTAATGCCCAATATGTAAGCAGCTTCACCGAGGTCTTTCATTGAAAAACTTTTATTCAAGTATCCTTTTATGCTATCCAGAAATTCTATATCATTTCCAATCAACAATATGTCATCCACATATAATATTAGAAATGCTACAGAGCTCCCACTCACTTTCTTGTAAATACAGGCTTCTCCAAAAGTCTGTATAAAACCATATGCTTTGATCACACTATCAAAACGTTTATTCCAACTCCGAGATGCTTGCACCAGTCCATAAATGGATCGCTGGAGCTTGCACACTTTGTTAGCACCTTTTGGATCAACAAAACCTTCTGGTTGCATCATATACAACTCTTCTTCCAGAAATCCTTTCAAGAATGCAGTTTTGACATCCATTTGCCACATTTCATAATCATGAAATGCAGCAATAGCTAACATGATTCGGACAGACTTAAGCATCGCTACGGGTGAGAAAGTCTCATCGTAGTCAACCCCTTGAACTTGTCGAAAACCTTTCGCAACAAGTCGAGCTTTATAGACAGTTACATTACCATCAGCGTCAGTCTTCTTCTTAAAGATCCATTTATTCTCAATGGCTTGCCGATCATCCGGCAAGTCAACCAAAGTCCATACTTTGTTTTCATACATGGATCCCATCTCAGATTTCATGGCCTCTAGCCATTTTGCGGAATCTGGGCTCATCATCGCTTCCTCATAGTTCGTAGGTTCATCATGGTCAAGTAACATGACTTCCAGAATAGGATTACCGTACCACTCTGGTGCGGATCTTACTCTGGTAGACCTACGAGGTTCAGTAGAAACTTGATCTGAAGTTTCATGATCAATATCATTAGCTTCCTCACTAGTTGGTGTAGTTGTCACAGGAACCGGTTCTTGTGATGAACTACTTTCCAACAAGGGAGTAGATACAGTTATCTCATTAAGTTCTACTTTCCTCCCACTCACTTCTTTCGAGAGAAACTCCTTCTCTAGAAAGGATCCGATTTTAGAAACGAAAATCTTGCCCTCAGATCTATGATAGAAGGTGTACCCAATAGTCTCTTTTGGGTATCCTATGAAGACACATTTCTCCGATTTGGGTTCAAGCTTATCTAGTTGAAGTTTCTTCACATAAGCATCGCAGCCCCAAACTTTAAGAAACGACAACTTTGGTTTCTTGCCAAACCACAGTTCATAAGGCGTCGTCTCAACGGATTTTGATGGTGCCCTATTTAACGTGAATGCGGCCGTCTCTAAAGCATAACCCCAAAACGATAGCGGTAAATCAGTAAGAGACATCATAGATCGCACCATATCTAGTAAAGTACGATTACGATGTTCGGACACACCATTTCGTTGTGGTGTTCCGGGTGGCGTGAGTTGCGAAACTATTCCGCATTGTTTCAAGTGTAGACCAAACTCGTAACTCAAATATTCTCCTCCACGATCAGATCGTAGAAACTTTATTTTCTTGTTACGATGATTTTCCACTTCACTCTGAAATTCTTTGAACTTTTCAAATGTTTCAGACTTGTGTTTCATTAAGTAGATATACCCATATCTGCTCAAATCATCTTTGAAGGTGAGAAAATAACGATACCCGCCACGAGCCTCAACATTCATTGGACCACAAGCATCAGTATGTATGATCTCCAACAAATCAGTTGCTCGCTCCATAGTTCCGGAGAACGGCGTTTTAGTCATCTTGCCCATGAGGCACGGTTCGCAAGTACCAAGTGATTCATAATCAAGTGATTCCAAAAGCCCATCAGTATGGAGTTTATTCATGCGCTTTACACCGATATGACCTAAACGGCAGTGCCACAAATAAGTTGCACCATCGTTATCAACTCTGCATCTTTTGGTTTCAACACTATGAATATGTGTATCACTACTATCGAGATTCAATAAAAATAGACCAGTCTTCAAGGGTGCATGACCATAAAAGATATTACTCATATAAATAGAACAACCATTATTCTCTGATTTAAATGAATAACCGTCTCGCATCAAACAAGATCCAGATATAATGTTCATGCTCAACGCTGGCACCAAATAACAATTATTTAGGTCTAAAACTAATCCCGATGGTAGATGTAGAGGTAGCGTGCCGACCGCGATCACATCGACTTTGGAACCATTTCCCACGCGCATCGTCACCTCGTCCTTAGCCAATCTTCGCTTAATCCGTAGTCCCTGTTTCGAGTTGCAAATATTAGCAACAGAACCAGTATCAAATACCCAGGTGCTACTGTGAGCATTAGTAAGGTACACATCAATAACATGTATATCACATATACCTTTGTTCACTTTGCCATCCTTCTTATCCGCCAAATACTTGGGGCAGTTCCGCTTCCAGTGACCAGTCTGCTTGCAGTAGAAGCACTCAGTTTCAGGCTTAGGTCCAGACTTGGGTTTCTTCTCTTGAGCAGCAACTTGCTTGTTGTTCTTCTTGAAGTTCCCCTTCTTCTTCCCTTTGCCCTTTTTCTTGAAACTAGTGGTCTTGTTGACCATCAACACTTGATGCTCCTTTTTGAGTTCTACCTCCGCAGCCTTTAGCATTGCGAAGAGCTCGGGAATTGTCTTGTTCATCCCTTGCATATTATAGTTCATCACAAAGCTCTTGTAGCTTGGTGGCAGTGATTGGAGAATTCTGTCAATGATGCTATCATCCGGAAGATTAACTCCCAGTTGAATCAAGTGATTATTATACCCAGACATTTTGAGTATATGCTCACTGACAGAACTATTCTCCTCCATCTTGCAGCTGTAGAACTTATTGGAGACTTCATATCTCTCAATCCGGGCATTTGCTTGAAATATTAACTTCAACTCCTGGAACATCTCATATGCTCCATGATGTTCAAAACATCGTTGAAGGCCCGGTTCTAAGCCGTAAAGCATGGCACACTGAACTATAGAGTAGTCATCAGCTTTGCTCTGCCAGACGTTCACAACATCTGGTGTTGCTCCTGCAGCAGGCCTGGCACCCAACGGTGCTTCCAGGACGTAATTCTTCTGTGCAGCAATGAGGATAATCCTCAAGTTACGGACCCAGTCCGTGTAATTGCTACCATCATCTTTCAACTTTGCTTTCTCAAGGAACGCATTAAAATTCAACGGAACAACAGCACGAGCCATCTATCTACAAACAAACATAGACAAGCAAAATACTATCAGGTACTAAGTTCATGATAAATTTAAGTTCAATTAATCATATTACTTAAGAACTCCCACTTAGACAGACATCTCTCTAGTCATCTAAGTGATCACGTGATCCAAATCAACTAAACCATAACCGATCATCACGTGAGATGGAGTAGTTTTCAATGGTGAACATCATTATGTTGATCATATCTACTATATGATTCACGCTCGACCTTTCGGTCTCCGTGTTCCTAGGCCATATCTGCATATGCTAGGCTCGCAAGTTTAACCTGAGTATTCTGCGTGTGCAAAAACTGGCTTGCACCCGTTGTAGATGGACGTAGAGCTTATCACACCCGATCATCACGTCGTGTCTGGGCACGACGAACTTTGGAAACGGTGCATCCTCAGGGAGAACACTTCTTGATAATTGAAGTGAGAGATCATCTTAAAATGCTACTGTCAATCAAAGCAAGATAAGATGCATAAAGGATAAACATCACATGCAATCAATATAAGTGATATGATATGGCCATCATCATGTTGTGCTTGTGATCTCCATCTCCGAAGCACCATCGTGATCACCATCGTCACCAACGCGACACCTTGATCTCCATCGTAGTATCGTTGTCGTTTATGCCATCTATTGCTTCTACGACTATCGCTACCGCTTAGTGATAAAGTAAAGCAATTACAGGGCGTTTGCATTTCATACAATAAAGCGACAACCATATGGCTCCTGCCAGTTACCGATAACTTCGGTTACAAAACATGATCATCTCATACAATAAAATATAGCATCACGTCTTGGCCATATCACATCACAACATGCCCTGCAAAAACAAGTTAGACGTCCTCTACTTTATTGTTGCAAGTTTTACGTGGCTGCTACGGGCTGAGCAAGAATTGTTCTTACCTACGCATCAAAAACCACAACGATAGTTTGTCAAGTTGGTGTTGTTTTAACCTTCGCAAGGACCGGGCGTAGCCACACTTGGTTCAACTAAAGTTGGAGAAACTGACACCCGCTAGTCACCTATGTGCAAAGCACGGCGGTGAAACCAGTCTCGCGTAAGCGTACGCGTAATGTCGGTCCGGGCCGCTTCATCCAACAATACCGCCGAACCAAAGTATGACATGCTGGTAAGCAGTATGACTTGTATCGCCCACAACTCACTTGTGTTCTACTCGTGCATATAACATCAACGCATAAAAACTTGGCTCTGATACCACTGTTGGGAAACGTAGTAATTTCAAAAAAAAAATCCTACGCACACGCAAGATCATGGTGATGGCATAGCAACGAGAGGGGAGAGTATTGTCTACGTACCCTCGTAGACCGTTAAGCGGAAGCGTTATGACAACGCGGTTGATGTAGTCATACGTCTTCACGAATCGACCGATCTAAGCACCGAACGTACGGCACCTCCGTGTTCAGCACACGTTCAGCTCGATGACGTTCCCCGGGCTCCAATCCAGCTAAGCGTCGGGGATGAGTTCCGTCAGCACGACGGCGTGGTGAAGATGATGATGTTCTACCGGTGCAGGGCTTCACCTAAACTCTGTGATGATATGACCGAGGTGGAATATGGTGGAGGGGGGCACCGCACACGGCTAAGGAACGATCCGTAGATCAACTTGTGTGTCTATGGGGTGCCCCCCTCCCCGTATATAAAGGGGGAGAGGAGGAGGGGGCCGGCCTAAGGGGAGGCGCGCCCTAGGAGGGGGAAACCTACTCCAAGTAGGTTTGCCCCTCCCTTTCCTATTCCAAGAAGGAGGGGAAAGGAAGGAGTGGGAGAGGGGGAAGGCAAGGGGGGCGCCGCCCCCCTTCCTTGTCCTATTCGGACTCAAGGGGAGGGGGCGCGCCTCTTGCCCTGGCCGGCCCCTCTCTCTCTCCACTAGGGCCCATCAAGGCCCATTACTTCCCGGGGGGGTTCCGGTAACCCTCCGGTACTCCGGTTTTTCTCCGAAAACACCCGGAACACTTCCGGTGTCCGAATATAGTCATCCAATATATCAATCTTTATGTATTGACCATTTCGAGACTCCTCGTCATGTCCGTGATCACATCCGGGACTCCGAACAACCTTCGGTACATCAAAACTTATAAACTCATAATAAAACTGTCACCGTAACGTTAAGCGTGCGGACCCTACGGGTTCGAGAACTATGTAGACATGACCTAGAACTATTCTCGGTCAATAACCAATAGCGGAACCTGGATGTTCATATTGGTTCCCACATATTCTACGAAGATCTTTATCGGTCAAACCGCATAACAACATACGTTGTTCCCTTTGTCATCGGTATGTTACTTGCCCGAGATTCGATCGTCGGTATCCAATACCTAGTTCAATCTCGTTACCGGCAAGTCTCTTTACTCGTTCCGTAATACATCATCTCATAACTAACTCATTAGTTACAATGCTTGCAAGGCTTAGGTGATGAGTATTACCGAGAGGGCCCAGAGATACCTCTCCGACAATCGGAGTGACAAAACCTAATCTCGAATTATGCCAACTCAACATGTACCTTTGGAGACACCTGTAGAGCACCTTTATAATCACCCAGTTACGTTGTGACGTTTGGTAGCACACAAAGTGTTCCTATGGTAAACGGGAGTTGCACAATCTCATAGTTGCAGGAACTTTGTATAAGTCATGAAGAAAGCAATAGCAACATACTAAACGATCAAGTGCTAAGCTAACGGAATGGGTCAAGTCAATCACATCATTCTCCTAATGATGTGATCCCATTAATCAAATGACAACACATGCCTATGGTTAGGAAACATAACCATCTTTGATCAATGAGCTAGTTCAAGTAGAGGCATACTAGTGACACTATGTTTGTCTATGTATTCACACATGTATCATGTTTTTGGTTAATACAATTCTAGCTTGAATAATAAACATTTATCATGATATGAGGAAATAAATAATAACTTTATTATTGCCTCTAGGGCATATTTCCTTCAGTTGGCACATGTTTTTTTCTTGACTCTCCGGTAGAAACTTTGGGGCACTCTTTGAAGTACTTTGTGTTGGTCGAATAGATGAATCCGAGATTGTGTGATGCATATCGTATAATCATGCCCACGGATACTTGAGGTGACAATGGAGTATCTAGGTGACATTAGAGTTTTGGCTGATTTGTGTCTTAAGGTGTTATTCTAGTATGAACTCTATGATAGATTGAACGGAAAGAATAGCTTCATGTTATTTCACTACGGACTCTTGAATAGATAGAACAGAAAGGAGAACTTTGAGGTGGTTTCCTACCCTACCATAATCTCTTCGTTTGTTCTCCGCTATTAGTGGATTTGGAGTGACTCTTTGTTGCATGTTGAGGGATTGTTATATGATCCAATTATGTTATTACTGTTGAGAGAACTTGCACTAGTGAAAGTATGAACCCTATGCCTTGTTTCCTATCATTGCAATACCGTTTACGCTCACTTTTATCATTAGTTACCTTGCTGTTTTCATATTTTTCATATTACAAATACCTATATCTACTATCCATATTGCACTTGTATCACCATCTCTTCGCCGAACTAGTGCACCTATACAATTTGCCATTGTAATGGGTGTGTTGGGGACACAAGAGACTCTTTGTTATTTGGTTGCAGGTTTGTTTGAGAGAGACCATCTTTATCCTACGCCTCCCACGGATTGATAAACCTTAGGTCATCGACTTGAGGGAAATTTGCTACTGTCCTACAAACCTCTGCACTTGGAGGCCCAACAACGTCTGCAAGAAGAAGGTTGTGTAGTAGACATCACTTGGTTGCTGTCGCTGACTGGTGTCACCAGCCGGGGTCCGAGGAGCTTGAGGAGCTACCTTGCCGGATGCATCGACTTGGATCTCCACCTTCATGGAGGAGTCAGCCGTGGCGTATTTGTCAGCGGTGATCAGCAGTTCGTCGAGAGTCGCTGGCTCGTCGCAGAGAAGTCGGTGCTTGAGGAGGGTGCCCTCTCGGCACCCAGCGGTGAAGTATTCGATGGCATGTACCTCGTGCACGCCTTTGCAGGAGTTGCGCAGCTTGGCCCAGCGCGTGAGATAGTCGCGAGTCGATCCGCTGGGCCCTTGGACGCACAAGGAGAGCTGACGGGGCTTAGGGGGGCGCGTGTACGTGCTAGTGAATTTGCAGATGAAGGCTTCGGTGAAATCAACCCAGTTGTTGATGCTGCAGGGCTTTAAGCTGTTAAGCCACGTCCGGGCTATGCCCTGGAGCATGAGCGGGACGTACTTCACAGCAACGCACTTGTTGCTGTTCGCTATGCTGGCGGCCGTGGAGTAGTCGACCAGCCAGTCCTCCGACTTCATGGAGCCGGTATACTTGGGCGTATCTCTTGGGAGCGTGAACCCTCGAGGGAAAGGCTCATCTCGGATTCGCAGGCCGAAACAAGGCGGGCCCAGCGCGTCTTCTTCTTCTAGCGCCAAGGAACGATTGAGGCGGTCGATCCAATGGCGGGCGTCGTTCTCTCTGACTCCTTCCCAGCGGCCAAGGCGGTCGCCGAGTGTTGGGTGCATGACAGGCGGCGGAGTGGGATGCCTTTCTCCATGAGGCGGAGGGGGAGGCGGGTCGCCTCGCCGCTCCACGGCTCGGGGGCGACCGTCCGCGTCACGCTCGATGGAGAGGTGAGTCCGACTACGGCTGGCAGCCGGCTCATTGCCTCTTCTACCACGGACGCCACCAGTCGGTGTCCAAGATGTCGCGCCATGATCCTGACGAAGGGGCGATTCGTCGTTCCGCCGGATGGGCGCTTCGGCACGGCAGCCGGGTTCATGCTGCTCGGCGGCCGCGTCAAGGAGCTGCTGGACGCACTCCGTCATGTGGCGACGCTCGTCGCCCTCGTACTTGTCCAGCTCATCTGTCATCGCCTGGGCGGCTCATATGTTCTCCGCAGGCGTGGCATAGACGGAACGATCCGTCCCGAACATGCTGGCGATGGTCGCGCCATGCTGCCGGATCGAGCCGATGCTACTAGGCCCCTTAGGAGCCGGCGTGCCACCGACGGCTCAGTCCATCTCGCGCTGGTAGGCCTCCGAGAGGCGTCGCATGCTGTCCAATCGGTTGGCGCTTTCGACAAGCTGAACACGGCGTGCTTCCAGCGTCTCAGCGTCTGCGTCTTCCGGGATGGGCGCTGACAAGTCTCGCATCACCGCATCGAGTGGGTCTCGGACGCCTCCGTCTGAGTGCTCACCACTGTTGATGACAAGCACCTCGGTGACGGTGCTCCCGCCGCTGTGCTTGCGAGGAGGCGGCTCGTCATAGAGCACCACGTTGGTGGGGAACGCGTTAAGCGACACCGTGTCGGAGTCGACGATCATCGGGTCAGTGGAGCCAACAGACTCCAAGTCCACAGCAGGCTCGCTGGAGATGTGGAGCTGGTCGAGGAGGATGACGAGACGGCTCTCGGGGCAGTCGGTGCCTGCGTCGGATGCAGGCTCGTCGGAGAGGCGGATCTCGCCCACAAGGTCAGCGAGGCAGCTCGCTGCGCAGGCGATCTCCGCGTCGTGCAGCGCGTCGAGGCTGACGCCATTGGGCGTGATGGGCTGGCTGCGCTCACCAGGAAGGAACAAGGTTCCCGTCCAGAGCAGGTCTCTGGATGATAGTGCACCTTGCCCCACAGTGGGCGCCAAATGTCGGGGGTTGGGTGCGACATATGCCAAAGGATGGCTTATCATGGTGGGAGTGAGTAGAACGTTATCGGTGCCTCGAAGCAGGATGAGGCGTAGACATGAACGCCGACACACTTTACCCAGGTTCGGGGCTCTCCTAGGAGATAACACCCCTAGCCCTGCTCTGCGGGATCTCCGCATGATCACTAAGGCACTAGTGAGTACAATGGTGCTCCTAGAGTTGTATGCTAGAGGTAGAAGGAGGCGGGACTAGCTCTCTTCTTCCTCTAGGTGTGAGTCTAGTTCTAACAGGTTGGGAACCCTTTGCATGGGTGCCCTCGGGGGTTTATATAGGCCTACCCCCCAGAGGTACATTGGTAATCTGGCCGGGTGTTGGACCCGGCTGTCAGTGTCTCTGGTCGCCGGCAGCTAGGGCCCGTTGCCTAGTGGGGCCCGCCGAATGGTCTGGTACAGAGCCAACAGGCCGCCCCCACCGCTGGCGGGTCTGGTTGGTGGCTCATCACTGTAGCCATGATGCTAATGACGCAGGCTTGGTCAAGGGAGCATGGCTACAGTCCCGCCACCTGGTGGGAGATCACTGTAGCCACACCACACCTCATATGGTTAATGGTGCACGGGTCCCGAGGGAGGAACATGCCGCCTGCTGGAAGCCGGCCTCCCTTGGGCCCGGTTAGTCTGGCTTCAGCCGTCTTCCAGGCTCTCCCTGCCTGGTAGGGCCCGCCGCCTGCAGACCATACCGACAGGTCGTCGTGGGAACAGGGCTCCGCCCATCAGGAATGATGTCAAGGGGGAAGTGGCAACTGTCGGTGTCAAAACCGGCGGATCTCGGGTAGGGGGTCCCAAACTGGGCGTCTAGGCGGATGGTAACAGGAGACAAGGGACACGATGTTTTACCCAGGTTCGGGCCTTCTTGATGGAGTTAAAACCCTATGTCCTACTTGATTGATATTGATGATGTGGGTATTACAAGAGTAGATCTACCACGAGATCAAGGAGGCTAAACCCTAGAAGCTAGCCTATGGTATGATTGTTGTTCGCCCTATGGACTAAAACCATCCGATTTATATAGACACTGGAAAGGGCTAGGGTTACACAGAGTTGGTTACAATGGTAGGAGATCTACATATCCGCATCGCCAAGCTTGCCTTCCACGCCAAGGAAAGTCCCATCTGGACATGGGACGAAGTCTTCAATCTTGTATCTTCATAGTCTTGGAGTTCGGCCGATGATGATAGTTCGGCTATCCGGACACCCCCTAGTCCAGGACTCCCTCAGTAGCCCCTGAACCAGGCTTCAATGATGACGAGTCCGGCGCGCATGTCGTCTTCGGCATTGCAAGGCGGGTTCCTCCTCCGAATAATTTATAGAAGATCGTGAACACCAGGATAGTGTCCAGCTCTGCAAAATAAATTCCACATACCACCGTAGAGAGAATAACATTTACACAAGTTCAATCTGCTGACGTATTTTGTGGCGTGACGTCACACCACCACCAAGCCTTTACTCGAATTGTTTTTATTGTACCACCTCAGCGCGTTTAGCAAAGCGATTTCCTTGGCACGTCTTATCAAAGAAGAGATCGTGTTCCCCTTATTCTGGGATTCCCATCAATACAGACGTGGGTAACCCAACCGCGCCATTGATTGCGGCGCTTGGGAGATAAGCGAGTCTTATCAGGCCGGTGGGGACGCATGGTTTCGTCCGCCCATATAAGGGGATAAGGATCCACCCTTTTACCTACTCCTTCTTCCTCCTTTGCTTATCCATCTCCGTGAACTCGAGCTCCAGCGCCCAAGTCCGCACATCTCACCTCAACCTTCTCCAACTATGTCCGGAGTAGGAGGCAAGTGGATGGCCTCCTCCATTACGAAGGGGCACATCAAGAAGCTGCGCAGCGCCGGATATCTGTCCAGCGACATCGCGCACCGGCTCCCCGACGAGGGGGAGCTCATCCCCACCCCAGGCCCCATGAGAGGGTAGTATTCCTTTCCCATTTCCTCCGCGGTTTGGGCTTCCCACTCCATCCCTTTGTCCGGGGGCTCATGTTCTACTACGGCCTGGATTTCCATGATCTGGCCCCGAATTTCATCCTTAACATCTCGGCGTTTATCGTCGTGTGTGAGGCCTTCCTCTGCATCCAGCCCCACTTCGGCTTGTGGCTCAAGACCTTCAGTGTCAAGCCGAAGGTTGTGAAGGGCAGCCAAGTGGAATGCGGAGGCGCCATGGTGGGCAAGATGCCCAACGTTACTTGGCTCGAGGGCACCTTCGTGGAAACCATTAAGGGGTGGCAATCGGGGTGGTTCTACATCACCGAGCCGCGTGACCCTGAATGGGCAGCGGCCCTCGAATTCAGATCTGGCATCCCCATACGGCTCACCTCCTGGAAAGAGAGTGGACGGACATGGCGTGATTCGGAGGAGCTGACCGGACTCCAAGCCTGCATCCAAAAGCTAGTGAACAAGAAGCTCAAGCTTGTCAACGTAGTCCAGGTCATGCTCATCCGCCGGATTCTCCCGTGCCAACAACGGGACATCAATATGTGGGAGTTCGATTCGGCGCAGCACCAGACATTGAGCAGGCTCTTCGACACTACGTACGAAGAGGCATGGAGGGTGCTGCTTAAGGGCGCCGAGGCTCCCGCATCCGCTACCGAAGATCGCGGATTCAGCTCGCAACGTCCGGCTAGCGAGGTAAGTGATTTTACCCTTTACGGGACACTTGTTTTCCATAGTTTGACTCTATGCGGGATCTAAACTCCCTCTCCTTTGAAAGGACTGGCAGAAGAAGGCCGAGCAGACTAACTGTACGGCCCCTTTGCCAGAAGACCCAGCGGACGCTCGCTTAACGGGACTGCTGGTTCCGGCACCTCACATGGTGCCGGAGAAGAAGTCCAAGAAGAAGGCCACGGGCACTCGAAAGAGTTCCCGTTTTTAGGTGTCATCGGACTTATCGTCCGATGACTCCGAGGTGGACTCCTCCCACGAAGGTGAGGAGGAGAAGAAAGAGGCCTCTCCCCCAGCGGGGGGAGGGAAGAAAAGGAAGGCCTCCCCAACGAGGGGGCCGAAGGGTCCAAGAAGGGAAGGACTCTTCCCCCGGACTGCTCTGCCAACGCCGGTGACGATGACGAGGATTGGCCTTCAAGGGCCAAGCCCCTGGTGAGATCGTAAGTATCCGGACTCCCGAATAACTTCATGATTTTTCTTTTCGCCACATGGTGTCTTTCTAATGCCGCATACAACCCTGCAGTCCGCCCAAGGATGATCTTCCCGCTTCATCGAGCGGGTCCTTGGGTGCGTTGGATATGGATTCCCTTCCGACCGCCTCCTCCCCCCGTGATGCGGACGATGCCAAGGTGGGATCCCGGGAAGGGACCCGCCAGGAGGAGGAGGCCCCGGAGGTGCTGCAAGGAAACCTCCCAGACTTTGCACCGGACTCCGCACCAGAACCTGTAGTGGCTCCGGAGTCCGGCGGGCGGCCCCTTCGTAAGAAGGGCAAGACCGTGACGCTAGCGGCCTCCGTCCAACCGGAGGCGCCGGATAGCTTGCTGGAGGCGCTCAACGGCGCTTCCTTCAAAGAGGAACACCGCACCGTCATGAGTGCGGTGATTCAGAAGGTTCAGCTCGCCAAGAGCGGGCTGACCGAAGCCTGCAGCAGCCTTCTAACAGGCTTTGAGGTAAGAATTTTGATATATGTAAAATAGTACCGCATAGACAGTAGCCCCTGATGCTTGGTTCGGTGTTCGGAAAGAAAAGCCGGACTGAGGATCTAAAAAGATATACGCAGGAGTCATAAAAAATATGTCAATATGGGATTGCAGGTTGTGCTGTTGACCTCTGCCGCACTGACTGCGGAGGTCAATACTTTGAAGCAAAGCCTCAAGCGGTCCGAGAACAAGCTCAGCCGTGCCAAGAAGCAGCTCGAGGACAAGGAAGGTGAGTAACACCTTATTAAAATTGTACCTTACAGAAAAGGACTTGGTTGCAAGAAGAATGACAAGGATAACGTGGGTGTTGCAGGGGCCACGAACGAGGTGGCGACCCTTAAGGAGGCGGTGTCCGCGGCCGAACGTAATGCGGCCGCGGAGCGCACCGTGCGAGAGAACCAGGAGGTGCGGGTGGCGGAGGTACAGCAAGAGCTCCAGGCTCTCGTGGAAAAACATGAGAGTTTGGAGCGCGACTCGAAGACTCGAGAGTCCGAGCTTGCATCGGCTCTTGAGAGTGCCAAAGCCGCTAAGGCTGAAGCCTACAAGGCCCTCCGGGAAATCGAGGCGTTGAAGAAAATAGCGGCGGGTAAGGCATTTTTCATGCAAAGCAAGCATGTGAGTGTGAATTACCTATCACTTACCCGAATTCGGAGCTCTCCAGGAGCATTCGCAGATCTGCCCCGCAGCGTGTCTGATGCTGCCGCTTTCTACAGGGCCGAGGAGGGGAGCTCGATGGAGAAGGTCTTCTGGTCTCAGTATGTTGAGGCTGGACATCCGGTGCCCCTTAGTGACCAGCTGAAGCAGCTGGTCGAGCTCCAGAAGGTGGCCGAACAGGCCATGAAGGGCCTCATAGTTCGGCTGTGGCCCAAGGAGGCCATGCCTGGGAGCTACTTCGGCCTGGTGCGGCGGCTGGTGGATGCGTGTCCATGGGTTGAAGTCATCAAGCACTCTGCCTGTATTGAAGGTGCCCGTCGGGCCCTTGCCCACGCAAAGGTGCGATGGGGCAAGATGGATGCTGAGAAGCTTGTGACGGACGCGCCACCGCCGGGCAAGGAGTATCGCACGCCCGATATGTATCATAAGAGTGTCCTAAAGGGTGCCCGCATTATTGCGGGTGAGTGCTCCAAAGATGTAATATTTGAGTAGACTCGCATTTTGTTATCCTGTGCGCTGAAAATTTTGTTCATATGCGCTAAGCAACGCTTGTTAATTTAAAATATTACCTTGTGTGCAGCCGTTTATCAAATCTGAGAGATGGCAAGTCATCGGCTTCAGCCCCCATGCCACGAGTGCTGGGGTGTTCGGGATAAATTTGAGCACTCTTGTTCCCATTTTTGGGTCCATCTAGGGAGGCGCTCAACACAACGAATGAGGCAACCGGACTTATAATGCTTGAACACTCTCACTTAGCCATAGAATTCTATAATTTTAAATTTCGGCGAAGCCCCTAGTGTTCGGAAGGCCGAATTTGGGGCGCTATCCACGCCTGGGCCGGACAAAGTCGGTTCCTCGCTCTGAGCGGCATAAGTCTTTAGGGACTCGAAAAAGACCTCTCGAACAGCGACCGGCTCTCGCCTCATCATGACGGTCAGTTTTAGCTTTCTCCACTGAGGCGCTCGCCCAGCTCAACTGGGGCGCAATCGCAGTGGTTCTCCCAGTGCTACCTTAGCCGATACAACGGAACGTAAGGTACCAAAACATGGGAGCCGGGCAAACCCAACTATTGACCCAAGACATGATTCGGAGCCGATGCATATAATGCTATAAGTTCGGGGTGCCGCACTTGTGAAAGTGTTCGGACTTATCACACCATGCTGCGGGAAACATAAGCCCGTGGTGTATTTAGCCGTACCAAAGTGTACGGGTGCAACATGTCGTCAATGAACATATGTATAAGAAAGAAATGCAATTATAAGCAAAAAGGTGTTGCATTGTTTATTCAAGAAATAATGCCGTGAATGCAGAACGATACAAATAGTGCGGTAAGCAAGGGATGGGACTATTAAACATGTCCCCCTCCAGGGGTAGGCTGCGGAATGGTGTATAAAATAGATTTAATGCTCGTAATGGAGACCACCTGGATATTCGTCGTAGCCTTTCTCCTTCCCTGGTTGTTGCATCGTGAGTTCGGCAGGTCTACTTTCGGACAGGGCCTCTGATGAACGGAGTCCTGTGGGTAAAAAAAGAAAAAAACGACGCGAAGGACCAGTCTTGCAATTTTGCAGGGGCTGGGGTTGGGGCCGCATTGCTACGCGTGCTCGGAACGTGCCAGGTGGTCTTGTTGTAGGTTACTCCGGGCGCGTTTAGCCGTGTCCGGTCGCTTAACGGCCGGGCTCGAGAATTTCCTTAAGAGGCTGCACTGTACTTCTGTCGTGAGAGCCGCTGTATGTTCCTCCGTTCGGAGAGAGCGTTCAGTGTTTCCGTTGACCGTGATGACTCCTCGAGGGTCTGGCATCTTGAGCTTGAGGTATGCGTAGTGCGGCACCGCATTGAACTTTGCAAACACGGTACGTCCGAGCAGAGCATGATAGCCGCTGCGGAACGGAACTATGTCGAAGATTAACTCCTCGCTTCGGAAGTTATCCGGGGATCCAAAGACCACTTCCAGTGTAACTGAGCCTGTACAGTTGGCCTCTACACCTGGTATGATGCCTTTAAAGGTCGTATTTGTGGGTTTAATCCTTGAGGGGTCTATGCCCATTTTGCGCAATGTATCCTGATAAAGCAGGTTCAGGTTGCTGCCGCCGTCCATCAGGACTCTGGTGAGGTTAAATCCATCGACGATTGGGTCTAAAACCAATGCGGCGAATCCGCCGTGGCGGATGCTGGTGGGGTGGTCCCTTCGATCAAAAGTGATCGGGCAGGAGGACCATGGGTTGAACTTCGGGGCGACTGGCTCCATCGCGTATACATCCCTGGGTGCACGCTTCCGCTCCCTTTTGGGTATGTGGGTTGCGTATATCATGTTCACCGTCCGCACTTGTGGGGGGAAACCCTTCTGTCCTCTATTGTTCGGCGGTCGGGTCTCTTCCTCGTCATTGCTATGCATCCCCTTGTCATTGTTTTTGGCAATTAGCTTGCCTGCGTGCTTGAATACCCAACAGTCCCTGTTGGTGTGGTTAGCTGGCTTTTCGGGGTTGCCGTGTATCTGGCACGAGCGATCGAGTATTCGGTCCAAATTGGACGGACTCGGAGTAGTTCTTTTGAATGGCTTTTTCCGATGACCGGGTTTAGAGCCTCTGAATCCGGCATTGACTGCCATATCCTCATTATTGTCGCCGTTAATGCGACGTTTGTTCTTGTTGCGACGCGACCTGCCATTGCGGTCCTTGATATCCGGACTGCCAGAATTTTTGCGGAGGTTGTTGCTGCGGGCTAGCCAGTTGTCCTCTCCCGCGCAGAAGCGGGTCATGAGTGATGTGAGGGCTGCCATGGATTTCGGCTTTTTCCTATCCCAGGTGCCGGGCAAGCCACTCGTCGCGGATGTTATGTTTGAAGGCCGCGAGGGCCTCCGCATCCGGACAATCGATGATTTGATTTTTCTTTGTTAAGAACCGTGTCCAGAATTGTTTGGCCAATTCGTCTGGCTGCTGAATTATATGGCTTAGGTCGTCAGCGTCTGGTGGTCGCACATACGTGCCCTGGAAGTTATCAAGGAATGTGGCTTCCAGGTCCTCCCAACACCCAATTGATTCTGCTGGCAAGCTGTTAAGCCAATGCCGAGCTGGTCCTTTAAGCTTGAGTGGGAGGTATTTGATGGTGTGGAGATCACCACCGCGGGCGATGTGGATATGAAGGAGATAGTCTTCGATCCAAACCGCGGGGTCTGTTGTGCCATCATAAGATTCAATATTCACGGGTTTAAACCCTTCGGGGATTTGATGATCCATTACTTCATCTGTGAAGCATAGTGGGTGTGCGGCGCCTTCGTATTGGGCTATATCACGACGAAGCTCAAAAGAGCTTTGTCTACTGTGTTCGGCCCGGCCAGACTTGCTGTGTCCGGCGCGACGGTTGTCGTCACGTACCATGGGGCGCCCATGCGATCCGTAGATCGATCTTGATTGGCTTGCCTTATCCTCCAATATATCTCGCAAGTCCAGAGCGTTCCCCTGTGGCCTTGTGCTTTTCGAGCGATGCCGGGGTACGGTTCTAGTGGGGGGCCTAGAGGCCTCTCTGTCTCGGCCACGGGGTGGTCGGTCAGCCGTATTGTGCGCTGGTGATGCAGGTTTATATGCCTCCTCCTCTAATCGGGGGAGCAGCTTGCGTTTGGGGTAGCTTTTGGAGGGGCGTTCGAGCTCATGCTCTTCGGCCGCAAGGACTTCAGTCCATTTGTCGGCTAGCAGATATTGATCAGCTCTAAGCTGTTGCTGCTTTTTCTTGAGGCTGTTTGCCGTGGCCATAAGCCTGCGTTTAAAACGCTCTTGTTCGACGGGATCCTCAGGCACGACAAATTCGTCGTCGTCGAGGCTTGCCTCGTCTCCGGAGGGAGGCATGTAATTATCATCCTCTACCTCTTCGTCTGCCGCTCTCTCATGAGGGCTGGCTTCTCCGTCCTCATGTGCTGAATCTTGCTGGAGGGGGTTGTCTTCGGCACTGTCTGGGGTGTTATTATCTCCGGTGTCGGAATCTCCATTCTTGCTGTGGCGGGATTTAGAGCGGCGCCGCTGACGCCGGCGCTTGGGCTGTTTCTTGGAGGGGTCATCCTCCGTTGTTCCTTCGCCATTCCCATCCTTTGGGATATCCACCATGTATATGTCATATGATGAGGTGGCTTTCTAGTGCCCAGTAGGCGCTGGTTCTTGGTCATCTCCGGCATCGTCGTCCATACCGCCGATGTCTTCGGAGTCGAAGTCTAGCATGTCGGTTAGATCGTCGACAGTGGCTACTAAGTGGGTGGTGGGTGGGCTTTGAATTTCTTTGTCGTCCGCATCCCAACCGTCCTGACCGCAGTCCGGCCAGGGCTCTCCTGATAATGAGAGATACTTTAGCGAACTCAAGATGTCGCCGAAAGGTGCGTGTTGAAAGATGTCCGCAGCAGTGAACTCCATGATCGGCGCCCAATCGGATTCGATTGGAGGGGTCGTGGGAGGTTTGGAGTCCGGCGAGGAGTCCGGCACCTCGGAGTCACGAGCTTCACAAGGGACAAGGCCAGTATTCGGCTCCATCGCCGTAGAGGTTGCAGCCCCCGAGGCGGTGTCTAGCCACCCGTCCTCGATCTGCGCAGCCGGCTCCGAATCGAGGGTCGGAGCGGGCTCGTGTGCGGCCTCCAGGGCACTGTCCGGCTGCAGAGCTAAATCATGCCCATCGTGACAGTGCGGCGTGCTCGGCTGTGGCTCGAATCCATCGAAGATCAAGTCTCCGCGGATGTCAGCCGTGAAGTTCAAACTTCCAAATCTGACCTGACGGCCAGGGGCGTAGCTTTCGATCTGCTCCAGATGGCCAAACGAATTGGCCCGCAGTGCAAAGCCGCCGAATACGAAGATCTATCCGGGGAGAAAAGTCTCACCCTGGACTGTGTCGTTGTTGATGATCGAAGAAGCCATCGAGCCTATCAGTGACGACACAGAGGAACTCTCAATGAAAGCACCAATGTCGGTGTCAAAACCGGCGGATCTCGGGTAGGGGGTCCCGAACTATGCGTCTAAGCGGATGGTAATAGGAGACAAGGGACACGATGTTTTACCCAGGTTCGGGCCCTCTTGATGGAGGTAAAACCCTACGTCCTACTTGATTGATATTGATGATGTGGGTATTACAAGAGTAGATCTACCACGAGATCAAGGAGGCTAAACCCTAGAAGCTAGCCTATGGTATGATTGTTGTTCGCCCTATGGACTAAAACCATCCAGTTTATATAGACACCAGAGAGGGCTAGGGTTACACAGAGTCGGTTACAATGGTAGGAGATCTACATATCCGTATCTCCAAGCTTGCCTTCCACGCCAAGGAAAGTCCCATCCGGACACGGGATGAAGTCTTCAATCTTGTATCTTCATAGTTTTGGAGTCCAGTCGATGATGATAGTTCGGCTATCCGGACACCCCCTAGTCCAGGACTCCCTCAGCAATAGTGCCGCGTCGTGCGGAGATCTTCGCCTGTACGGGGCACTATGGCCATGCCAAGCCCAGGATTCATGGGTGAGGGACTACACTGTAGCCTCGCCCTGTCTTATCCTCTTGATGAGGGCGCAGACTTTGAGGGTGCCGGGTGGCCGCCTGCTAGAAGCCGGCCTCTACAGAGGCCGTCTGCTAGGAGTCGGCCTGTCTTGGTGCCGTCTGCTGGTGCTCGGCCATCTTTGGGCAACCGGCCATCGGAAGGCGGCGCTTCATTCTGGGGTCCTGTGGGGCGAAGCTGGTCCAAAGTCTTGAAAGTCTCAGGGACTCGGGTTAGGCTACCCGTGGCCCATTACTCTGACATCATTGCTATGCTAGATCATTGCACATCCTGGTACACCGTCGGAGGCATTCATATAGAATCATATCTTTGTTCTAGATATCGAGTTGTGATATTGAGTTGTAAGTAAATAAAAGTGTGATGATCGTCATTATTAGAACATTGCCCCAGTGAGGAAAGGATCATGGAGAGTATGATTTCCCCACAAGTCGGGATGAGACTCCGAACTTTATGAAAAATAAAAGAGGCCAAAGAAGCCCACAAAAAAAATAAAAAAATGAGAGAAAAAGAGAGAAGGGGCAATGTTACTATCCTTTTACCACACTTGTGCTTCAAAGTAGCACCATGTTCTTCATATAGAGAGTCTCTTGAGTTATCACTTTCATATACTAGTGGGAATTTTCATTATAGGACTTGGCTTGTATATTCCGATGATGGGCTTCCTCAAATGCCTAAGGTCTTCATGAGCAAGCAAGTTGGATGCACACCCACTTAGTTTTCAGTTTGAGCTTTCATACACTTATAGCTCTTAGTGCATCCTTTGCATGGAAATCCCTACTCCTCACATTGACATCAATTAATGGGCATCTCCATAGCCTGTTGATTAGCCTCGTCGATGTGAGACTTTATCCTTTTTGTCTTCTCCACACAACCTCCACCATCATATTCTATTCCACCCATAGTGCTATGTCCATGGTTCACGCTCATGTATTGCGTGAAAGTTGAAAAGGTTTGAGAACGTCAAAAGTATGAAACAATTGCTTGGCTTGTCATCGGGGTTGTGCATGATTTGAATATTTTGTGTGGTGACGATGGAGCATAACCGGACTATATGATTTTGTAGGGATAACTTTCTTTGGCCATGTTGTTTTGAAAAGACATGATTGCTTTATTAGTACGCTCGAAGTACTATTGTTTTTATGTCAAATGATAGACTATTGCTTTGAATCACTCGTGTCTTAATATTCATGCCATGATTAGATTACATGATCAAGATTATGTTAGGTAGCATTCCACATCAAAAACTATCTTTTTTATCATTTACCAACTCGAGGATGAGCAGGAATTAAGCTTGGGGATGCTGATACGTCTCCGTCGTATCTATAATTTTTGACTGTTCCATGCCAATATTATTCAACTTTCATATACTTTTGGCAACTTTTTATGCTATTTTTGGGACTAACATATTGGTCCAGTGCCCAGTGCCAGTTCCTGTTTGTTGCATGTTTTATGTTTCGCAGAAAACCCATATCAAACAGAGTCCAAACGGGATAAAAACGGACGGAGAATATTTTTGGAATATTTATGATTTTTGGGAAGAAAAATCAACGCGAGGCGGTGCCCAAGGGGGCCACGAGGCAGGGGGCGCTCCCCTGGCCCTCGTGGGCACCTTGTAAAGCGGTTGCTGCTCTTCTTTGACCGCAAGAAAGCTAATTTTCAGAAAAAAAATCTTGGCGAAGGTTTCAATCCAATCGGAGTTACGGATCTCTGTATATATAAGAAACGGTGAAAGGGCAGAATACCAGAACGTAGAAAGAGAGAGAGACAAAGAGACAGATCCAATCTCGGAGGAGCTCTCTCCCCTCCCACGCCATGGGAGCCAAGGATGAGAGGGGAAACACTTCTCCCATCTAGGGAGAAGGTCAAGGAAGAAGAAGAAGAAGGGGGCCTCTCTCCCCCTTGCTTCCGGTGGCGCCGGAACGCCGCCAGGGGCCATCACCGCGATCTACACCAACAACTTCACCGCCTTCATCACCAACTCTTCCCTCCTCTATGCAGCGGTGTAACCCCTCTTTTACCTGCTGTAATATCTACTTAAACATGGTGCTCAACGCTATATATTATTTCCCAATGATGTATGGCTATCCTATGATGTTTGAGTAGATCCATTTTGTCCTATGGGTTAATTGATGATCGTGATTGGTTTGATTTGCATGTTTTATTATTGGTGTTGTCCTATTGTGCCCTCCGTGTCGCGCAAGCGTGAGGGATTCCTGCTGTAGGGTGTTGCAATATGTTCATGATTCACTTATAGTGGGTTGCTTGAGTGACAGAAGCATAAACCCGAGTAAGGGGGTTGTGGCGTATGGGATAAAGGGGACTTTATGCTTTAATGCTATGGTTGGGTTTTACCTTAATGATCTTTAATAGTTGCAGATGCTTGCTAGAGTTCCAATCATAAGTGCATATGATCCAAAAGGAGAAAGTATGTTAGCTTATGCCTCTCCCTCAAATAAAATTGCAATAGTGATTACCAGTTTAGTTATCGATTTCCTATAGACAAATAACTTTCTTGTGATAAAAAGCTCTCTACTAAAACTAAATTTATTGCTTCTTTATCTAAAAAGCCCCTACTTTTTATTTACATGCTCTTTATATTCTTGCAAACCTATCCAATAACACCTACAAAGTCCTTCTAGTTTCATACTTGTTCTAGGTAAAGTGAACGTCAAGCGTGCGTAGAGTTGTATCGGTGGTCGATAGAACTTGAGGGAATATTTGTTCTACCTTTAGCTCCTCGTTGGGTTCGACACTCTTACTT
This sequence comes from Triticum dicoccoides, assembly GCF_002162155.2. Taxonomy (NCBI): domain Eukaryota; kingdom Viridiplantae; phylum Streptophyta; class Magnoliopsida; order Poales; family Poaceae; genus Triticum; species Triticum dicoccoides. The sequence continues at coordinate 493,923,168 of NC_041385.1, forward strand.
ATGGAAAGAGGCTACAATTGATCACCTATACTTGTGGGTTATCACACGAACATGTACGTGCATGAGTTCCTGGCAAAAGCTCATCTTTTTCATTGATATGCAGATGCGAGTACAAATGTTATGGAACGTGAGCATGGGCTCGGGAGATTATATTTTCTAGAAAGTTAAGATTTGGCAAGTGCCTACAGATTGAGAAAAAGAAAAGTGCCACTAATCCCCATTCTTGCCCCTTTCCTCCTAGGCACAGTAGGTGAAGATAGGGACGGGCATGGGGAACGCGTCGATGGAGAGCTTGATGAGGAAGCCCGTCAACCACCGATGCTAGAGCCAGTAGGATGCAACCCCCGGCAAGGCCTGTTACGGGGAGGAGGAGGAGCAGATGATGGTGCTGCCACTAATGGTCAGCTGGAGTCGGAGTCGTCGTCCTCCCGCCCGTTGCCGTCGTCGTCGCTGGCGCTTTCCTCCTCGCCACTGTCGTTCGAGGAGGAGCTTCCATCGTTGGTGGAACTCTCCACGCAGCACCCTAAGCGGATTCCTGAGCTCCCGAAGACCTTGATGGAGAGCAGGCCGTTCTCCATTAATTTAAAATGGAGGACGTGCCCCTCCGACAAGCTGTGGAAGCGTGCGGAAGTTTTCTACCCGCGGCGAAGGTACATGACGTGAGGGCGCGGGAAGCCGACATTGACCCACATGTTGTTCCCGCAGCCCCTCATGTGTAGCCTGAAAGCCTGCGGCGGATCCTGCTCCATCACCCAAGAAAATGGGGTAGGGAGGCAGAGATGGCCCCACACGCGCTTGTACAGCGGGATGAAGAACTTGTAAAGCTGATCTCCGACATGGCCGCCGATTGGAGGAGGGGCCACCAGCGGGAGCTCAGCGGGCGCGCCGCCTCGTCCTCCTCTTCCCCAAGCACCGCGGCGGCCTCGGCCTTGTCCCCTTCCTCCCACCCTCGTGGCAGGCTCCACCGCAGGAAGCTCCGGGGGAGGGGGAGCGCGCTGTCGAGCAGAAGCCCTTGTCGCCGCCATTGAAGCGCCGATACGCCCTCTCACCATAGCAAGTGGAAGAAAGATACCAAGCAGGAGGAGCAGAAGAAGGCGAGTATGGAAAGGCATCATCCCTCTCACCTTTTATAGAAGGGCAGGGCCGGGGCCTGGCCTCCCAGCCCAATGGGCGGCCGCCCCGCATGACCAATGCGGCCTCCTAAAGCACAGGGAATTGGGAATGACCCGCTCCCCCAATCAACAACACCTGGTTTCCCGCCTCGGTGTTAATGCCCATGTCCTCCGCATCCATCGCCTGCCCTTCCCAAGGCATGGGGGACATGTGGCAAAGCGAAAGGAAGCGTGAGGACGGGTGGGGCGACCGTTTTCCACCCCTTGATCATGGGGTTTGGCGCCATGCAGGCTGCGATCCGAGTCCACTTAGTAAATGAGTAGTGCCCCTACAAATTCCTTCTTTTTAATAAGGGAAGCACGGACTGCCTCTTTACTATCGACTGCGGGATGATGTAAGCGTACTGAGGCCGCCCCACATCATGCACTCAACGCATATCGTGGGGAACCGCAACTGGCAAAGAGGTCGTGAAAGTTAAGTCCCTGCCACGCGTGCCCACGCACTGCTTTGGGCCTGGCCCAACCACGCCTTGTGCTCACGTGTGGCCCAGGCCTGGGGGCTCCTATCGGTGTACAAAAGTACGGGATCTTCTGTACCCGTTACTTGTGCACGGGCAGTTGTAGCCACGCCTGTGGCCGGGCCCAGCACGACAGCAGAAGATAAAACACGAAGACTACCAAGGCAGATACTCAAGTCAAGAAGCAAAGGGCAGAAGGCGAGCTAGACCTCCCCCGGCAACATCCTTGCTAGGGCAACCTACACAGCACCAGCAAGCCTATCACCCTTGAGGCTGAGAGTTCTGACACCATCGACAACGTTAAAGACCAAGATTTGGGAACACATGCGTGGTAGCATGCACATCTTCATGAAGATTGATAGCCTGCGGGTCCGCATGGGACCAGAAGGCGAAGACCCCCGGCAAGACCCTTGTCTGGGACGATAACGAGGCCCCTGGCAAACCCTGCCGGGGACGACTGCTGGGCTGCGGCCAGGCCCGCGCCCGGCAAGGATTTGCCACCTCATCACCACTCCAGTGCGACGACCAGTGTGCCAACTAAGCAGGCGCCTGCGTGGCGGCATGAAGATCTTCGTGAAGGCTCTACCATCACGCCAACACATCAGCTAGTTAGCCAGCATGGCACTGCATGCCTCGTCATCCTGGACGCGTGTCGAAGCGAGGAGGGGCGGCGATGGATGAGATAGCTTCTGTTGCCATCCTCGATAAAGTAGGAGGGCACGTATGCAACGCATTAAATGCATTTGTCCTACGGTGTCGAGCGATAAGCTCGTACACTGTAGCTTGCTTTCCACCTCCTGTGTGCCACTGTGGCAACCCCTTTCACGTATAAAAGGAGGCCCAAGGCATACCGAGAGAGGATTCAGACTTTTTGGACTGTGCATGCACCGCAGCTAGTTCAACAGCTCAAGAACGCATATATCCAGACAAGCGGGACTAGGGTATTACGCATCTTTGCTGCATGAACCTGGGTAAAATCCCCTTTTATCGACTGCTAGACCTGCTCTTCGTGGAGCTACTCTCCCAACCGAACGTAAAAGGGATTCTTGTGATCTCATAGGTGTTTGCTTCCCCGACAGATTCGCCCCCCCCCTCTTTTTCCTTCTTCCGGAGGGGAAAAGGGGGAAGGGAGAGGGAAGAGGAGAAGGAAAGGGGGCGCTGATGTCTACTATGCAACTTTATTCTTGTAGACACGTGTTGGGCCTCCAAGCGCAGAGTTTTGCAGGACAACATCAATTTTCCCTCAAGTGGATGACCTAAGGTTTATCAATCCGTGGGAGACGTAGGATGAAGATAGTCTCTCTCAAGCAACCCTGCAATCAAATACAATAAATCTCTTGTGTCCCCAACACACCCAATACAATGGCAAACTGTATAGGTGCACTAGTTGGGCGAAGAGATGGTGATAAAAGTGTAGTATGGATAGTAGATATGAGTTTTTGTAATGCGAACAATAAAAACAACAAGGTAGTAAATAGTAAACGGAGCACAAACGGTATTGCAATGATGGAAAATGAGGCCTAGGGTGCATACTTTCACTAGTGCAATCTCTCAACAATGCTGACATAGTTGGATCATATGATTATCCCTCAAAGTGCAATAAAGAATCACTCCCGAGTTCCTATTAGCGGAGAACAAAAGATAGAAATTGTTTGTAGGGTACGAAACCACCTCCAAGCTATTCTTTCCGATTAATATATCCTAGAGTTCGTACTAAAATAACAGCAAGCTATTCTTTTCGACCGATCTAATCAAGAGTTCATACTAAAATAACACGATATGATGCATATCAACCAACTCTAATGTCACCTAGATACCCCAATGTCACCACAAGTACCCATGAGTTAATTATACGATATGTATCAAACAATTTCAGATTCATAATACTCAATCCACACAAAGAACTACAAGGAGACCCCAAAGTTTCTATCGGAGAAAAGATAATAAAAATGTGCATCAACCCCTATGCATAGATTACCCCAAAGTCACCTCGGGAATCCGCAAGTTGAGTGCCATAACATATATCAAGTGAATCAAAATAATACCCCATTGTCACCACGGGTATTCATATGCAAGACATATATCATGTGTTCTAAAATCTGAACATTCAATCCGACAAGACAAAACTTCAAAGGGTAAAGACTCAATTCATCACATCAAGTGTAGAGAGGGGGGAAACATCATATGATCCATATATGTTAACAAAGCTCATGATACATCAAGATCATGACATCTCAAGATCGCGCGCGAGAGAGAGAGAGAGAGAGATTAAACACATAGCTACTGGTACAAACCCTCAGCCCCGAGGGTGGGATACTCCCTCCTCATCATGGTGGCCGCTGGGATGATGAAGATGGCCACCGGAGATGATTCCCCCCCTCCTACAGGGTGCCGGAACAGAGTCCCGACTGGTTTTCGGTGGCTACAAAGGCTTGCAGCGGAGGAACTTCCGTTCTAGGGTCTCCCCAAGGGTTTTCGGAATATTTGGGAGTTTATAGGGCGAAGAAGGGGTACGTGAGGCCACCGAGGTGGGCACAAACCACCAGGGCACGCCTGGGCCTCGGGGCACCCCCCAGGTGCTGCTCTGGTCCATTGGTGGTCTTTTTGTCCATAAAAAATCCACAAAAAGTTTCACGGTGTTTGGAGAACTTTGATTTCTGCACAAAAAACAACACCACGGTAGTTCTGCTGAAAACAACGTCAGTCCGGGTTAGTTCCATGCAAATCATACCAAAACCATATAAAATTATTGTAAACATGGCATGAATACTTCATAAATTATAGATATGTCGGAGACGTATCAGCATCCCCAAGCTTAATTCCTACACGTCCTCGAGTTGGTAAATGATAAAAGAAATAATTTATGAAGTGTGAATGCTAGCAAAGTGCACAAGTTTCATCAATGACAATTTCAATCACTTTTCCTAGCATCATAACAGCAAAATTTTTTCTTATAAAACTTCTCATGTTATAGTAGCAACCAATTCACATGTTAAGGTTCAAACAATGAATTCTCTTGAAACTCAAGAACCTATGTTCTCAGTCACCAAGCAATTGCAATTCAACGTATTCAACAGAGTCTAAGTAAGAGCTCAACATACTCAACCATCATATAGTCTTCTATGATTGCTAACACTCACCGTGTACACATGAACAAAACATTTCAACCAGACACATAGAAAGATAGGGGCTTATAATTTTGCCTCCCAACGTATTCACCTCAAGGGCGATGTCAACAATAATAACTCATGCTACCCATATCCAACCGCATATATGTGCCTAGATCTTTCGTCACCACATGATGCTTCCCAAAGGAGAAAAATAAAAAGGAATAGAGAGAAAAACTTTGACTCTTGCATGAAAGTAAATACATAAAAATAAAAGATAGTCCCTTCGCAGAGGGAAGCAGAGGTTGCCATGCGCTTATTTGTTTGTATGCTCAACCCCTTAGTGCAAAAGAACGTCACGTTATATTTCCCCTTATGATAGAAACCTTTATTATGCTGTCTGTCGCTTTTATTCTTTGCCATCACAAGTTCGTACAACGCTCAATTTTCTCTTACACTAAATGATCTAACACTTTTAGAAGCAATTTTTATTGCCTTATTGCACGGATGACAACTTACTTGAAGGATCTTGCTCAATCCTTAGGTAGGTATGGTGGACTCTCAAAACAAGATTTGGGTTTAAGGCTTTTTGGATGCACAAGTAGTATCTCTACTTGGTGCGGAATTTTTGGCTAGCAAAGATAGGGGGCAAGCACCACATGTTGAAGGATCTACGACAATATAACTTCTATGTGAATATGAACAAACATAAATCATTACATTGTTTTCCTTGTCCAACATCAACAATTTTGACATGTAATATTTTGATGGGGGCTCACAATCACAAAAGATTTCCAAGATAGTGTATTTGCATGTGAAAGTTCTCTTCCTTATACTAATTATTCGTGAATTGCTTGTATGGCCAATATTGTGATTGTCAAGCTTCAAAAGCTTTCACTTTCTAAACCAATGTGAAGCCACTACTAGGCATTATATGAACATGTAATTTCAACTTCATGATATCCAATTCATTCAACAATTTACTCATAGGATATGAGTGAAGCACAAGTGTAAACGACAAACTACTCCAAAAATATATAAGTGAAGATCAAACGAGTAGTTATGTAAATGGGTAGCTAATTGAGGACTCTCTTTTATTTAAAAATTTCAGCTCTAAGTATTTTATTAAAGCAGCAAGCAAAAAAAATGACATTCCAAGAATAGCATACATCATGTGAAGAAGCAAAAACTTAGGCTCAACTGATACTAACCGATAATTGTTGAAGAAGAAAGGTGGGATGCCTACCGGGTCATCCCCAAGCTTAGATGCTTGAGACTTATTGAAATATAAATTTGGGATGCCTTGGGCATCCCCAAGCTTGAGATTTTGTGTCTCCTTAATTCCTCTCATATCACGGTTTCCCTAAATCTCAAAAACTTCATCCACACAAAACTCAACAAGAACTCGTGAGATAAGTTAGTATAAATCAGTGCAAAACCTTATCATTATCTACTGTAGCAAATTACTAAAATTATTATTCAACATTCCATACTAAATGCCTCTGCATATTTAATACTCCTATCCTCAAATAGAATCATTAAACAAGCAAACATATGCAAACAATGCAAACATAACAGCAGTCTGCCAAAACAGTACAGTCTGTAAAGAATGCAATATTCATCATATTTCCCTAACTCCAAAAATTCTTAAAAAATACTACACTTTAGAAAATTTATCAGATCTTATTTTTCAAAAAGTTTCAGAATTTTATCACATTCTTACTTTTCTAGGGAAATTTTGCAACAGGGAAAACCTTTCTGTTTTGAAACAGCAACATGTATACTTGCAAAATAAGCATGGCAAGGGCTATCATTGCCACTTTTATTGAAATAAAAGATGCAAAATATTATTCTGAATAAAATCAATAAAATCTTAACCAAAAAAATTGATGCTCCAAGCAAAAACACATATCATGTGACGAATGAAAACATAGCTCCAAGTGAGGTTACCGATAATGTTGGAGACGAAAGAGGGGATGCCCTTCCGGGGCATCCCCAAGCTTAGTTGCTTGTATATTCCTTGAATATTAACTTGGGGTTCCTTGGGAATCCCCAATCTTAGGATCTTGTCACTCATTATTCTCCTCATATCGATATCTCATCCAAAACTTGAAAACTTCAATCACACAAAACTTGACGGAACTTCGTGAGATAGGTTAGTATGATAAAGAGCAAACCATTTAACTTTGCTACTGTAAAAGACAAGATTCATGATTTTTTTCCACACAATGCCTAATGTAGCATATCATTTCCACAATTTATATTGAGCAATATAAGCCATAGAAACAAGGAAACAAGCAAACTATGCATTGGAAACAGAATCTGTAAAAAACAGAACATTCTGTAGTAATTTGTACTCAAACCATACTTCTGCTACTAAAAAAATTATGAAACAATTATGACCACGTGAGTAATTTGTATATTAATCTTCTGCAAAAATAATCAGCTCAAAAGCACTCCTCTGTTCAAAAAGAAAATTATTTTTGTGAGCGCAAAAGTTCCTGTTTTTCAGCAGGATCAAATGAACTATCACCCAACATGATCCCAAAGGTTTGACTTGGCACTTTATTGAAACAAATACAATAAAACATGATTACTACAGTAGCCTAATCATCTGAACACACAAAAACAGTAGGTAAAAGTGTTGGGTTGTCTCCCAACAAGCACTTTCCTTTAATGCCTTTTAGCTAGGCATGATGATTTCAATGATGCTCACATAAAAGATAAGAATTGAAACATAACAAGAGCATCATGAAGCATATGACAAGAACATTCAAGCCTAACCCTCTTCCTATGCATAGGGATTTTGTGAGCAAATAATTCACGGGAACAAGAATCATCTAGCATAGGAAGGCAAAACAAGTGCAACTTCAAAACCTTCAACACAAAGAGAGGGAACTTGATATTATTGCAATATGTAAAAGCATATGTTCCTCTATCATAGTAATTTTCAGTATCATCATGAATGAATTCAACAATATAAATATCACATAAAGCATTATTTTCATGATCCACAAGCATAGAAAATTTATTACTCTCCACATAAGAAAATTCCTTCTCATTAATAGTAGTGGGAGCAAACTCAACGAAATAACTATCATGAGGGTGAAAATTAAAATCATGATGACAAGTTTCATGGTTACCATTATTCTTTATAGCATACATGTCATCACCATAATCATCATAGATAGCAACCTTGTTCTCATAGTCAATTTAAGCCTCATCCAAAATGGTGGATTCATCATTAAATAAAGTCATGGCCTCTATGAATCCACTTTCATCATTATAATCATCATAATAGGAGGTATGCTATCATCATAATAATTTATCTCATCAAAACTTGGGGGAGTAAAAAAATCATCTTCATCAAACATAGCATCCCCAAGCTTGTAGCTTTGCATATTATTAACATCATGGATATTCAAAGAATTCATACTAACAACATTGACATCATGCTCATCATTCATGCCAATCATTTTATTAATTTCTTCTTCTATCAATTGAGCACAATTTTCTGAACCATCATTTTCAAGAAAGATATCATAAAGATGATCAATAATATGATGCAACCTCAATTCCATTTTTTGTAGTTTGCTTTTATAAACCAAACCAATGATATAAAAAGAAACTAAAAGATTCAATTGCAAGATATAAAGATATACCTTCAAGCACACACCTCCCCGGCAACGGCGCCAGAAAAGAGCTTCGTTGACGGAATGTGAGTGCTGCTTGATTAACCTCCCCGGCAACGGTGGTAGAAAAGAACTTAATGTCTACTACGCAACTTCATTCTTGTAGAGTCGTGTTGGGCCTCCAAGCGCAGAGTTTTGTAGAACAACAGCAATTTCCCTCAAGTGGATGACCTAAGGTTTATCAATCCGTGGGAGGCGTAGGATGAAGATAGTCCCTGTCAAGCAACCATGCAATCAAATACAAGAAATCTCTTGTGTCCCGAATACACCCAATACAATGGCAAATTGTATAGGTGCACTAGTTCGGCGAAGAAATGTTGATAAAAGTGTAGTATGGGTGGTATATATGAGTTTTTGTAATGGGAACAATAAAAAACAGCAAGGTAGTAAATAGTAAATGGAGCACAAACGGTATTGCAATGATGGAAAATGAGGCCTAGGGTGCATACTTTCACTAGTGCAATATCTCAACAATGCTAACATAGTTGGATCATATGATTACCCCTCAAATTGTTTGTAGGGTACGAAACCACCTCAAAGCTATTCTTTCCGATCAATCTATCCCAGAGTTCGTACTAAAATAACAGCAAGCTATTCTTTTCGATTGATCTAATCAAGAGTTTGTACTAAAATAACACCATATGGTGCATATCAACCCAGTCTAATGTCACCTAGATACCCCAATGTCACCGCGTGTACCCATGAGTTAATTATATAATATGTATCAAACAATTTTTGATTCATAATACTCAATCCACACAAAGAACTACAAGGAGACCCCAAAGTTTCTATTGGAGAAAAGATAATAAAAACATGCATCAACCCATATGCATAGATTACCCCAAAGTCACCTCGGGAATCCGCAAGTTGAGTGGCATAACATATATCAAGTGAATCAAAATAATACCCCATTGTCACCACGGGTATTCATATGCAAGACATATATCATGTGTTCTCAGATCTGAACATTCAATCCGACAAGACAAAACTTCAAAGGGTAAACACTCAATTCATCACAGCAAGTGTAGAGAGGGGAGAAACATCATATAATCCATTTATGTTAACAAAGCCCATGATACATCAAGATCGTGACATCTCAAGATCACGCGCGAGAGAGATTAAACACATAGCTACTGGTACAAACCCTTAGCCCCGAGGGTGGGCTACTCCCTCCTCATCGTGGTGGCCGCCGGGATGATGAAGATGGCTACCGGAGATGATTCCCCCCTCCGGTAGGGTGCCGGAATGGAGTCCCGATTGGTTTTCGGAGGCTACTGAGGCTTGCGGCGGCGGAACTTCCGATCTAGGGTCTCCTCGAGGTTTTTTCAGAATATTTGGGAATTTATAGGGCGGAGAAAGGGTACAAGAGGCCACCGAGGTGGGTACAACCCACCAAGGAGCGCCTGGGGGCCCATGCGTGCCTGGTGGTTTGTGCTCCTCTCGGGACACCCCCCCAGGTGCTGCTCTGGCCCATTGGTGGTCTTTTGGTCCATAAAAATCCACAAAAAGTTTCATGGTGTTTGGAGAACTTTGATTTCTGCACAAAAAACAATACCACGGTAGTTCTGCTGAAAACATCGTCAGTCCGGGTTAGTACGATGCAAATCGTACCAAAACCATATAAAATTATTGTAAACATGGCATGAATACTTCATAAATTATAGATACGTTGGAGACGTATCAAGCGCGCCACCTCCCCTATTCCAATTCGGACTCCCCATGGGAGGGGGGCGCGGCCACCCCTTGTGGGCTCCCTCCCCTCTCTCCTATGGCCCATGTAGGCCCAACAATTCCCCGGGGGGTTTCGGTAACCTCTCGGTACTCCGAAAAATATACGAACCTTTCTGAAACCATTCCGGTGTCCGAATATAACCTTCCAATATATCAATCTTTACCTCTCGGCCATTTAGAGACTCCTCGTCATGTCCGTTATCTCATCCAACACTCCGAACAACCTTCGGTCACCAAAACACATAACTCATATAATACCTATCGTCATCAAACGTTAAGTGTGCAGACCCTACGGGTTCAAGAACTATGTAGACATGACCGAGATACCTCTCCCGTCAATAACCAATAGCGGAACCTGGATGCTCATATTGGTTCCCACATATTCTATGAAGATCTTTATCGGTCGAACCGCAATGTCAACATAGTTATTCCCTTTGTCATGGTATGTTACTTGCCCGAGATTCAATCGTCGGTATCTTCATACCTAGTTCAATATCATTACTGGCAAGTCTCTTTACTCGTTCCGTAGTGCATCATCCCGTAACTAACTCATTAGTCACATTACTTGCAAGGCTTCATATGATGTGCATTACCGAGAGGGCCAAGAGATACCTCTCCGATACTCGGAGTCACAAATCCTAATCTCGATCTATGCCAACCCAACAAACACCTTCGGAGATACCTGTAGAGCATCTTTATAATCACCCATTTATGTTGTGACATTTGATAGCACACTAGGCATTCCTCCGGTGTCCGGGAGTTGCATAATCTCATAGTCGGAGGAATATATATTTGACACGAGAAAGCAGTAGCAATAAAACCGAACGATCATTATGCTAAGCTAACGAATGGATCTTGTCCATCACATCATTCCACTAATGATGTGATCCCGTTTATCAAATGACAACTCATGTCCATGGCTGGGAAACTTAACCATCTCTGATCAACGAGCTAGTCTAGTAGAGGCATACTAGGGGCACAGTGTTTTTGTCTATGTATTCACACATGTATGAAGTTTCCGGTTAATACAATTCTAGCATGAATAATAAACATTTATCATGAAGTAAGGAAATATAAAATAACAACTTGTTGCCTCTAGGGCATATTTCCTTCAGTCTCCCACTTGCACTAGAGTCAATAATCCAGTTCACATCGCCATGTGATTTAACACTAATAGTTCACATCTGTATGTGATTAACACCCATAGTTCACATAACCATGTGACCAACACCCAAAGGGTTTAGTAGAGTTAATAATCTAGTTCACATTGCTATGTGATTAACACCCAAAGAGTACTAAGGTGTGATCATGTTTTGCTCGTGAGAGAAGTTTAGTCAATGGGTTTGCTACATTCATAGCCGTATGTATTTTGCAAATTTTCTATGTCTACAATGCTCTGCATGGAGCTACTCTAGCTAATTGCTCCCACTTTAAATATGTATCCAGATTGAGACTCGGATTCATCCGGATTGGCGTAGAAGCTTGTATCAACATAACTCTTTATGACGAACTCTTTATCACCTCCATAACCAAGAAATATTTCCTTAGTCCTCTTAGGTAACTAAGGATAACTTTGACCGCTATCTAGTGATCCACACCTGGATCACTGTCGTACCCCCTTGCCAAACTCATAGCAAAGCACACATCTGGTCTGGTACATAGCATGGCATACTTTGTAGAACCTATGACCGAGGCATAGGGAATGACTTTCATTCTCTTTCTATCTTTTGTCGTGGTCGGGATTTGAGTCTTACTCAACTTTACACCTTGTAATATAGACAAGAACTCCTTCTTTGGCTGATCCATTTTGAACTCTTTCAAAATCTTATCAAGGTATGTACTCATTGAATTTTTTTATCAAGCGTCTTGATCTATCTCTGTAGATCTTGATGCCCAATATGTGAGCAGCTTCACCGGATCTTTCTTTGAAAAACTCCTTTCAAACTCTCCTTTATGCTTTCCAGAAAATTCTACATCATTTTTGATTAACAATATTTCATTCACATATACTTATCAGAAAGGTTGTAGTGCTCCCACTCACTTTCTTGTAAATACAGGCTTCACCGCAAGTCTGTATAAAACTATATGCTTTGATCAACTCATCAAATTGTATATTCCAACTCTGAGATGCTTGCACCAGTCCATAAATTGATCGCTGGAGCTTGCACACTTTGTTAGCACCTTTAGGATCGACAAAACATTCTGGTTGCATCACATACAACTCTTCTTTAAGAAATCCATTAAGGAATGCAGTTTTGACATCCATTTGCTAGATTTCATAATCATAAAATGCGGCAATTGCTAACATGATTTGGACATACTTAAGCATCGCTACGGGTGAGAACGTCTCATCATAGTCAACTCCTTGAACTTGTCGAAAACCCTTTGCAACAAGTCAAGCTTTATAGACAGTAACATTACCATCAACGTCAGTCTTCTTCTTGAAGATCCATTTATTCTCTATGGGTCGCCGATCATCGGGCAGATCCATCGAAGTCCACACTTTGTTCTCATACATGGATCCTATCTCAGATTTCATGGCCTCAAGCCATTTATCGGAATCTGGGCTCATCATAGCTTATTCATAGTTTGTAAGTTCTTCATGGTCAAGTAACATGACCTCCAGAACAGGATTACCGTACCACTCTAGTGCGGATTATGCTCTGCCAAACCTATGAGGTTCTGCAACAACTTGGTCTGTAGTTTCATGATCTTTATCATTAGCTTCCTCTCTAGTTGGTGTAGGCATCACAAGAACATATTTCTCAGATGAGCTACTTTCCAAATTGAGAGCAGGTACAACTACCTCATCAAGTTCTACTTTCCTCCCACTCACTTGTTTCGAGAGAAACTCCTTCTCTACAAAGGTTCCATTCTTAGCAACAAATTTTTTGCCTTAGGACTTCTGGTAGAAGGTGTACCCAATTGTTTCCTTAGGGTATCCTATGAAGACACATTTCTCCGATTTGGGTTTGATCTTATCGGGCTGAAGCCTTTTGACATAAGCATCGCATCCCCAAACTTTAAGAAATGACAGTTTAGGTTTGTTGCCAAACCACAGTTTATATGGTGTCGTCTCAATGGACTTTGACGGTGCCCTGTTTAAAGTGAATGCAGCTGTCTCTAATGCATAACCCCAAAACGATAGTGGTAGATCAGTAAGAGACATCATAGATCACACCATATCCAATAAAAGTGCAGTTACGACGTTCAGACACACCATTACGATGTGCTGTTCCAAGTGGCGTGAGCTATGAAACTATTCCACATTGTTTTAAATGAAGGCCAAACTCATAACTCAAATATTCTCCTCCATGATCAGATCGTAGAAACTTTGTTTTCTTGTTACGATGATGCTCTACTTCACTCCGAAATTCTTTGAACTTTTCAAATGTTTCAGACTTGTGTTTCATTGAGTAGATATACCCATATCTGCTCAATTCATCTGTGAAGGTCAGGAAATAATGATACCCACCACGAGCATCAACACTCATTGGACCGCATACATCGGTATGTATTATTTCCAATAAGTCACTAGCTTGTTCCATTGTTCTGGAGAACGGAGTTTTCGTCATCTTGCCCATAAGGCACGGTTCGCAAGTATCAAATGATTCATAATCAAGTGATTCCAAAAGTCCATCTGCATGGAGTTTCTTCATGCGCATTATACCAATATGACCCAAACGGTAGTGCCACAAATAAGTTGTACTATCATTATCAACTTTGCATCTTTTGGCATCAACATTATGAATATGTGTATCACTACGATCGAGATTCAATAAGCCATTAACATTGGGTGTATGACCATAGAAGGTTTTATTCATGTAAACAGAATAACAATTATTCTCTATCTTAAATGAATAATTGTATTGCAATAAACATGATCTAATCATATTCATGCTCAATGCAAACACCAAATAACATGTATTTAGGTTCAACACTAATCCCGAAAGTATAGGGAGTGTGCGATGATGATCATATCAATCTTGGAGCCACTTCCAACACACATCGTCACTTCACCCTCAACTAGTCTCTTTATTCTGCAACTCCTGTTTCGAGTTACTAATCTTAGCAACCGAACAGGTATCAAATACCCAGGGGCTACTATGAGCACTAGTAAGGTACACATCAATAACATGTATATCAAATATACCTTTGTTCACTTTGCCATCCTTCTTATCCGCCAAATATTTGGGGTAGTTCCGCTTCTAGTGACCATTTCCTCTACAGTAGAAGCGCTCAGTTTCAGGCTTGGGTCCATTTTTCTGTTTTTTCCCGGGAGTGACAACTTGCTTGTCATTCTTATTGAAGTTCCCCTTCTTTTTACCTTTGCCCTTTTCCTGAAATAGTGGTCTTCTTTAATCATCAACACTTGATGCTTTTTCTTGATTTCCACCTTCGTCGATTTCAGCATCACGAAGAGCTCGGGAATTGTTTTCGTCATCGCTTGCATATTATAGTTCATCACGAAGTTTGAGTAACTTGGTGACAGTGACTAGAGAACTCTGTCAATCACTATATTATCTGGAAGATTAACTCCCACTTGATTCAAGCGATTGTAGTACCCAAACATTCTGAGCACATGCTCACTAACTGAGCTATTCTCGTCTATCTTTTAGGCGAAGTACTTGTCAGAGGTCTTATACCTCTCGACACAGGCATGAGTCTGAAATACCAATTTCAGCCCTTGAAACATCTCATATGCTCCCTGGCGTTCAAAATGTTTTTGAAGTCCCGGTTCTAAGCCGTAAAGCATGGTGCACTAAACTATCAAGTAGTCATCATATTGAGCTAGCCAAACGTTCATAAAATTCGCATCTGCTCCTGCAATAGGTCTGTCACCTAGCGGTACATCAAGGACATAATTCTTCTATGCAGCAATGAGGATAAACCTCAGATCACGAACCCAGTCCACATCATTGCTTCTATCATCTTTCAACTTAGTTTTCTCTAGGAATATAAAAACATAAGGGAGCTATAACATGAGCTATTGATCTACAACAAAATTTGCAAATACTATGAGGACTAAGTTCATGATAAATTAAAGTTCAATTAATCATATTACTTAAGAACTCCCACTTAGATAGACATCCCTCAAGTCATCTAAATGATACGTGAGATGGAGTAGTCATCAATGGTGAACATCACTATGTTGATCATATCTACTATATGATTCACGTTCGACCTTTCGGTCTCCAGTGTTCCGAGGCCATATCTGTATATGCTAGGCTCTTCAAGTTTAACCCGAGTATTCCGCGTGTGCAAAATTTGGCTTGTACCCATTGTATTTGAACGTAGAGCTTATCAGACCCGATCATCACGTGGTGTCTCAGCACGAAGAACTTCCGCAACGGTGCATACTCGGGGAGAACACTTATACCTTGAAATTTTAGTGAGGGGTCATCTTATAATGCTACCGCTGTACAAAGCAAAATAAGATGCATAAAAGATAAACATCACATGCAATCAAAAATATGTGACATGATATGGCCATCATCATCTTGTGCTTTTGATCTCCATCATCGAAGCAACATCATGATCTCCATCGTCACCGGCTTGACACCTTGATCTCCATCATAGCGTCGTGGTGTCGTCTCGCCAACCGTTGCTTCTACGACTATCGCTACCGCTTAGTGATAAAGTAAAGCAATTACATAGCGCTTGTATTTCATACAATAAAGCGACAACCATATGGCTCCTGCCAGTTGTTGATAACTTATACAAAACATGATCATCTCATACAACAATCTTTATATCACATCATGGCTTGACCATATCACATCACAACATGCCCTGCAAAAACAAGTTAGGCGTCCTCTACTTTGTTTGTTACACGTTTTACGTGTCTACTACGGGCTTGTAGCATGAACCGTACATACCTACGGCACAAAAACCACAACGGTGATTTATCAAGTTTGCTGTTTTAACCTTCACAAGGACCGACCGCTTTTGATTCAAGTAAAGTTGGAGAAACAGACACCCGCCAGCCACCTTTATGCAAAACTAGTTGCATGTCTGTCGGTGGAACCGGTCTCAAGAACGCAGTCATGTAAGGTTGATCCGGGCCGCTTCATCCAACAATACTGCTGAATCAAAATAATACATTGGTGGTAAGCAGTATGACGATCACCGCCCACAACTCTTTTTGTTCTACTCGTGCATATCATCTACGCATAGACCTGGCTCGGATGCCACTGTTGGGAAACGTAGCATGCAATTTCAAAAAAATTCCTACGCTCACGCAAGATCTATCTAGGAGATGCATAGCAACAAGAGGGGAGAGTGTGCCCATGTACCCTCGTAGACCAAAAGCGGAAGCGTTAACTTAACATGGTTGATGTAGTCGAACGTCTTCTCGAATCAACCGATCAAGTACAAACGTACAACACCTCCGAATTCTGCACACATTCAGCTCGATGACGTCCCTCGAACTCTTGATCCAGTAGAGGCACGAAGAAGTCAATGAGTTCCGTCAGCACGACGGCGTGATGACGAAGTTGGTGAAGTGATTCGCGTAGGGCTTCTCCTAAGCACTATGATAATATGACCGGAGGAGTAAACGGTGGAGGGGGGCACCGCACACAGCTAAACAATTGATGTACTTTGGGGTGCCCCCCCTACCCCTGTATATAGAGGAGGAGGGGAGGAGGCCGGACACAAGGGGCGCACCAAGGAGGGGGGCGTCCTACTAGGACTCCAGTCCTAGTAGGATTCCCCCCCCCCCCTCTTTTTCCTTCTTCCGGAGGGGGAAAAGGGGGAAGGGAGAGGGAAGAGGAGAAGGAAAGGGGGGCGCGCCCCCTCCCCTAATCCGGTACTCCAAAAAATGTGACCAATGAGATCATGCAATTCACTTACACCCGAGGAATACCTTGTGTGTACCAAATGTCGCAACGTAACTGGGTGACTATCATTGTTGAGGAAATCGTTAACTGGTAGCTGCTCGGCTGGCTGGCGAGTAGGGGATTAATAGGCTAATTGGCAAGTTAATCGGCCATTTAATCAATTAATCGGACGATTTATTAGTTTATCGGCTACTCTGTGACCCTAAGAGTTGGGATTAATCGGCAAGTTAACTGGTTAATCGGATGAATTCTTGAACAGGGTTGACTATAAAGGTGCTCTACAGGTATCTCCGAGGGTATTTGTTGAGTTGGCATGGATCAAGACTGGGTTTTGTCACTCCGTATGACAGAGAGGTATCTCTAGGCCCTCTCGGTAATACAACATCACAAGAAGCTTGCAAGCAATGTGACCAATGAGTTAGTCATGGGATCTTGTATTACGAAACGAGTAAAGAGACTTGCCGGTAACAAGATTGAACTAGGTATGGAGATACCGACGATCGAATCTCGGGCAAGTAACATACTGATATACAGAGGGAACTACATACGGGATTAGCTGAATCCTTGACATCGAGGTTCGACCGATAAGATATTCATAGAATATGTAGGAACCATTATGGGCATCCAGGTCCCGCTATTAGTTATTGACCGTAGAGGTGTCTCGGTCATGTCTGCATAGTTCTCGAACCCGCAGGGTCTACACACTTAACATTTGGTGACAATATAAGTATAGTTGAGTCATTATGGTGGTTTCCGAAGGTTGTTCGGAGTCTCGGATGAGATCCCGTACGCGACGAGGAACTCCGAAATGGTCCGGAGGTGAAGATCGATATATTGGACGAAGGGTATTGGAGTTCGGAATTGTTCCGGGGGTATTGGGTGATGACCAGCGTCACCGAAAGGGGTTTCAGGGGGGGGTCCTGGAAAGTGTTGGGGGGCCCCATGGGCTAAGGGGAGGGGCCAAACCAGCCCGCTAAGGGGATGAGTGCCCCCTCACCCCATCTCACGTAACCACGAGGGGTGGGGGCGCCCCCTAGGGCTTCCCACCTCCCGGCTTGGGGGGTCAGTCACCCTAGGGGAGATCCATCTGCCGTGGCCGCCGCCCCCCTTAGGGGAAACCCTAGGGGCGCCCACCCCTCCTACCTCCCCCTATATATAGAGAGGTAGAGAGAGGGCAGCCGTACCCCCTAGAGCACATCTCCATGCCACGACACTGCCTCTCCTCTCCCTCACATCCCTCTTCTTCTCTGTAGTGCTTAGCGAAGCTCTGCTGAGATTCCGCCACCACCACCGCCACCACGCCGTTGTGCTGCCGGAGGACTCAAGCTACTACTTCACCATCGCTCGCTAGATCGAGGAGGTAAAGGCTTCATCAAATCGTACGTGTTTTGAACGTGGAGGTGCCGTCCTTTCGGCACTATATCGGAGTTCGGGATGGATCGTGATTGGATCGCGAAGACGTTCGACTACATCAACCGCGTTTCTTAACTCTTCCGTTTAGCGATCTACAAGGGTATGTAGATGCAGTCTCTCCTCTCGTATATGTTCATCTCCTAGATTGATCTTGGTGAGCATCGGAAATTTTTTGTTTCCCATGCAACATTCCCCAACAGGTTTAGCATCAGAGAATCAAAGCTTCGAAACACTATACCCCTCTTGATAGTACAATGGTCCTATGACTCAATGAAAGAAGAAGAACAACGAAATAAATGCTACATCTTCACTTCGTCTTCATTCTTCCTCGAGCGCAGTCATTTGCTTCAAACAATCACCGAACCAATTGATTACCTTCAGGAATTTTTAGGGGTCACTCTCGTTAGCTTTTATATTCGGTGATAACCTTCGCTGCTATGTAGGGAGATTATCTTCGTCGTTTTCATCAAACTCCTCGATACATCAGGGACCTGTTACTATGTGTACACTAGCAAACACATAAGTCCCATACTGTTTATGTCAACAAACTCCAAAACATAAGGGGCCTATCATTGCACCAACAAGATGCCATCGGCAAGATAGTATCTCAGTTGTAGTCTCGGCCGTTGCGGTGCAGTTGCACGGCGGTGATTCCCCATTGCAAAGCCTCCTGAACACTAGAGATCATTGAAGCACGTTGATGTCGTTGTGAGAACCAGACATTCCAAAGAAAGCATGCCAAATCCAGAAGTCATGTGATGGTGGCCTCTTTGGTGTGACCTTGATACATTCCCCGCAATCCTTTGAGACAGTTCTTCCATTGCCAATGCATGCAATCAATTGATCCGAGCATTCCTGGAACCCCCCGGCCTCTCCAATAGCCAACAACTTCTCTGTGTCCTGCGCATTTGGTTCTCTAAGATACTCAACTCCAAACACCTACACCACGGCGCGGACAAACTTGACAGTAGTCTTCCGGCATGTGCTCTCCCCCATCCTGACCATCTCACCAACGACATCTGAGGCAGTACCAAGTGCAAGCATACTCAAAGCAGCCGTGCACTTCTGTTTGGTAGAGAAAGAAAGTTGCACAACAATCCCTTGTGAGCTTGAAGTAGTCATCATGTGCCTCCACTCCCTCCACAATGTGCAAAACAATGGATTTCCGCATGCAAAAACGGCGACGAAACCATGGATCATCAGAGCAAAGTAGTCCCTCTGCAGTAGCCAAGCTCCGGACACCCTATCCTGATTGATCACTCTTCTCCCTTTGATTGAGCCCTTGAAGTTGAGAATATGCTTCACTTGCCGGCACATTTCCTCTTGCATGCTCATGAGCATGATCATGTCCACTTCTTCGTCCGAATCCGAGGAATCAAAGAACTCATCTTGAATCATTTGATCAAGCTCCGTCGGTCCATACTCCTCGTCTGACGAAGCATCGGAATATATCGTTTTCCCTAATAAAATCATAAAAAATCCATTCAGACAATGTGTCGAACACATCAAGCGCAAGTCGGGACCAGTGAGTTGTCGGACGTACATCGGTGGCGTTCGGGCCAGCGATGATGTCCCCCGCGGCGAGGACGGGAGAGAGGATTGGCCTGCCGAAGCTGGCTACATAGAGGTTAGGAATGGTAGCAGAGCGCGCGCGGCGGCGGAGCTGCGAGACGGATAGCGCGAAGGAGGAAGAAGAGAGGAGAGAGAAAATGGATCCGACAGATTCGGGGGTGGATTTGGTGCAATTTGCAATGGGGTCGGGCTGTCGGGTCCGACGTGACGGGCGCGCCTGGGGCCCCATATCCGCCCCATATTTGGGCTGGATATGAGGGGTGCCGGCCAGCCCGGGCGTTAGAGGCGTCCGTCTAGGTCAAAATTTCATGATCGGTTAGTGATCGGGTGAACCGCCCGAGCGTTGAAGCCGGTTTGGAGCGCCCAACTGTAGATGGTCTTAAAACTTCATTTCTAGAGCACATATGTTAAAAGACATAAAGCCAGATTTCTGGCCATTCAATAATAATTTTTAATTTTATGCATTTTTTACGTTCCTTGATTACAAGGTTTCTTATTATGAGAATCACTTTTAACATCTCTAACGACCCATCAACAAAATTCAAACGATTTTATATTTCTTTTTTTCGGATCTTGTTCTTAAAAAAATTGGTTTTCAATAACCTCTTTGGAATATTCACCCACCCACCTGTGTCCCTTCGCGTTCGGAGCATCACCACACGTGCGCCGGGGAACTGCCGATGCAGCATGCAGCCGCCGGGGCGCCGCGCGTCCCCGCCCAACACGTCCAGTCGCTTTGGTCATCCTCCTCCCGCCGCGACGCCGTTCCAGGAGGCCACCACCATTGACGAGCCGAGGCAGCCGTCGGTGGCGCCCGCGTGATGGATCCAGGTCTTTGGTGTGTTGCCGAGCCGTGGTCTCTCCATGGCGCTCCACCTCAGTCCCCGTTGGCACGAGCAAGGGCAAGGCACCGCCGAGATCCTCTCAAGAGACCTCTCCTATCCACTGCAGTTCCTTGTGTTGCTTGTTGTATCTGACAACATTTCTTCTCCGATGATGAAGGGGCTAGGACATGTTTGTTTCAAATGGGGTAGCACCGTTGGGTGCACCATCCGTGTCCACATGTCTGTTTGATGACTCAGATGAACAAAAAACGAACATATTTCGTGTCCGTTTGGGTCTCCCGCTTGGAGTTGCCCTAATGCGTGTTTTTTTAACACAATATAATCAAAGTCGCTCAAATACACCCACCCCTATGAACGCACGCATGCACATCTTTAAGAGACTAAGTCGACATAGCATCTTGAGATTTTACGAAGTCACCATAAACGTCTCGCAGTCGAAATGTCTTCTCTCACTGAACGAACATCACCTGAAACCTAAAATACGTTTAGGAATAAAGCGAGCACCAATATCAAGTTTAGCACTTGAATTTTGGTGGACTGGGACTTTCCTTCTCAATGATCGTCACATGTCTTTCACCCCCAATTTTTCGTTGTGCACATCTCGCCGCCAAAGAAAATAAAAGTCTTGCACATCGAAAAGACCGAAAGAGGCACCGATCGAGCCAGAACGGGCTGGGTGCCTGGGCCCCCGGCGTTACGTCTGATGGCGGCGGCTCGACCCGCCGCTACCCGCGAACACGTGATGACACCACGTCCGTTTCCTCCGTAACCCCCGCACCCGACGGGGCGAGACAGAGAGAGAGAAGGGGAGGAAGGCGACCGCCGCCCGCTCGCGCCACACCGATCAGGCGCGCGACACACCAAAGGCGAGGGAGGCCCAGACGTCCAACGCACACGCAATTCTGGAAGGAGCCCCGCAGACGAAATCCCAAGGCAGCAGGGGGTAGAAAAGAAGAAATTTTCGGAAGAAACTGGCCTTTCCCCGTTTTAAAAATCCCACCTTTCTTTCTCCCTAGTCCTCATCCCCCCGTCTCGGCTTCCTCGCTTCCTTCCGCCCCCTTCTTTCCCTCCCTCCTCTCCTCCCCGACGCGCTACCCGGCTGCCCCTCCCTCCTATGGTCTCCATGGCCGCCGCAGCAGACGACGACCACGACCGCCGCCGCGTCGCCAATCTCTCGCCGTCTCCCTCGGATGCCCCGGCTCCCGCGCAGCCGTACCGCAGGCGGCTCCACAGCTTCTCCTTCCCCACGCTCAGCTGGGGCACGCACCGCCTCCTCCGATGCTCCAAGGACCCCGCCTCGGCGCCTCCGCCTCCGCCTCCGCACACCCCCTCCCCGGACAAGGAGAAGGCCCGCCGTTCCACGGATGGCGGTGCCGGAGGCGGTTCGCCCCAGCGCCCCCCTCAGCGGCCCTGGAACCTCCGCACCCGCCGCTCCGCCACTGCCGCGCCCGGTGCGGTCGGGCCGGAGGCCGCGGCCGATGCTGCGGCGGAGCATGCGCCGGCGCGGCCTGCGCAGACCAAGAAGCGGGGGTTTTCCATCGTGCTGTCCAAGGAGGAGATCGCCCAGGACTTTGCCTTCTTCCGCGGCACGCGACCCCCGCGCCGGCCCAAGAAGCGCTCTCGCCCGGTGCAGCGCCAGCTCGACGTAAGGATCGGACCTGCGTTTGTAATTCTCAAGTTTTCGGTGTTTGAATTTGGCGTCTTATTCGAGTTTTTGTTCTTGTTATTGTTGGAATTGCAGTTGCTGTGCCCTGGATTGTCCCTAGAGGATTTGACGCCGGACTCGTACAAGATCGAGGAGGTAAGGAACAAGGGATCGTTTGATTCTTCTTGTCGCAATTCGGTTCATTTCTTTGATTTGGCTCTGAAGATGCGCCTGTCTTCTTGCAGAGGTGAATGCTGATATGGCGGAGATTCAAATGGGAAGGGATTCAGATGTGGTCATCTCTTTTGTTCTCCGATGTTCTGATCGCGTTTCTTTCTTATGTGAATGGCTAAAAATCTCTGCTTCATAACTCAGAACTGTGTTATGGTGGAACATTTTAGATGAAGTTCAGTGTAGTATCTCTTTAGATGATGTGTTGCCATGGAGTTGGTGAGTAGTTTAAAGTTAAAGAATTTGGTTATTGGGCTTGTAGGATTGCTAATTGTATCAAGGTTATGATCCTTAGTGGGGTGTACTTGTCCTGTTATGTATACATGGGTAATGATCTATGAAGGTCTTTTTATATGAAATTGCAGGAAACAGTTCAATTTTGCTTCATTGTAGCGGTGAGGTATTTTAAGTGTTCTTATGCATTGATCACATTTCTTTTCTTCGGTGATTCGTAAAAATGTCATTTTTATGATTCATAAGTGGTGTTGTTGTGGATGTTTTAGATAAGGTACAGTGTACTATCTCTTCTGTTGATATGTTGGGATGTACGGAGTAGTTTCTAAATATATAGGTAAAGTAAAGGAATTTGGTCGTTGGACCTGTTGCATTGCTAAAATTATATGAAGGTTATGAACTTATGATCCTTATTAGGTGGGGTGTAACTGTCCTGTTATTTACATGGGCATTAATCCGTGACTGTTTCTTATATGAAATTGTTGGAGAACAGTTTAGTTCTGCTTCTTATTGTAGCTCTGAGGTGT
Source organism: Triticum dicoccoides (assembly GCF_002162155.2). Classification (NCBI taxonomy): domain Eukaryota; kingdom Viridiplantae; phylum Streptophyta; class Magnoliopsida; order Poales; family Poaceae; genus Triticum; species Triticum dicoccoides. The sequence goes on from NC_041385.1 coordinate 493,946,637, forward strand.
CTAAGTACTCTTGTGCAAGTCGCCAAGTCTGCATTTGCTTGTTGTGATTGCATACTTTCCGAATCGGCTTAGCAAACATAAAACAATAATTGCACTGTATATTTGCATAGCATGGAAAGAAGATGCTTTGACTGTACTCTGATAGGTTACACATGTTTCTAATAAAATGATTTGATGTTGTGTAACATAACTTGGAGTATCCATAGTGGAAGATCATTTATATGCATGGCATGGCCATCTCCTAGTTTTGCTCCATAAGCCAAAATTGGCGGGTAAGTAAAATTAGTGAAGGTAACGACTATCTTTTAAGCTTTTTCTTTCAGTATCTCTGACATTTGTCATGGAGCTTTAGTTACCTCCTTTTTACCTGATATTCACTCCATTTTATTACCAGAATTTGGTACTCCCTCCGACCCAAATTAATTGACGGAGCTCTTTAGTATTGCTCGATATCTTGATTCCACTGTCTGTTGCATTTGTAGCGCGTGCTTAGTTTGATGCCAATATTTGGCATGCCATGTTTGAAAAGAATGAGAGCAGAGGGGAGACTCCCCCCCTCCCACCCCACCCCACCCCATCTTGTTCTTATAGGGGATGAGGGACTCGAACCCGGGCTGGCGACATCAACCTTTGTGTTGTCCACCACTCCACCCGGAAGCCGATTGGCCAACAAAATTTTGTGGTAACCTTTAGCCAAGTTGTCAATGTTGGCAAGTTCTGGTTTTGCCAAATATTGGCTTGCCAAAACTTTGGCTAGCCGACTTTCAGTAATAAATCAAGCATGCCCCTAGCGACGTAACTGCATGCACTTCATTTTCTTGTTCTTAACACTATAACCCATAGGTTGATGGATTGTTGCGTATAATGGGCTATTTATCTTGGTAGTTCAGTTATACCTCATGGATGAAGCAACAAAAGTGTAGGCCATATATATTTTATAGGAGATAAAAGCAACATGAATTGGTGAACCTTCATCTGAGCCCCAATTTACAGCTTGGTCTCTTTAGATTTTATTTAAAAAAAATTAATTGATATCCCTGGACATTCTAAAACAGTCTGGCTGGTAGGCAAGTGAGCACAACTCAATGCTCTTGGTGTATTGAAGTTGCACCCCCTACTTGAGCAGATAGATTAAGTTCTCCCTGCAAGGGTTTTGTAGCTCTGCACTACATCAGTTTCTTTTACCACATACTTACTGAAGCTTGAGTTAGATTTCTGGATATCATTGGTGGAAAGGGAGATACATATGTTTTCTGAGGTTTTGTAATCCATTCTTTGACTAACTAAGCATATGGTGTGAGCTTGAAGATTTGTAATCCATATCTACATATATTTGTCATTCTCATCTGGTCTGTTACACTCAACCAGAATTGATCTGTACGCGCTGGATTGAGGATATGCTTAGTTTAATTCTCAGTATTGTAGAGATGGACCTTGTCTGTTCCTACAGGAGGCCTCCCTGCCAGTGTGTGCCGCGGTCTGCTGCTTGGGTCAACCACCCCAAACAAAGGTCTCATATAGTCTTCCTCTCTTTATTTCTGACTTGTCTTACTATGTTCTTGGCTGACTTGTGAATTTTCCGAAGGATCTGTTGTCTAGTTCATCCTAAGAGACTAAAAATATTCAAGTTAACTGGGAAACAAGGGAAATATCTGTGGCGGGTGGAGATTATATATGTCTGCAGAATCATTATTGTAGAACCAAAATGTGGAGTATAACCAAAGCAACTCTTATAGGCGTAAATATTTGCTATTTCCTTGTTTATTTTTTGAGGATATACGTAAACATGTCCTATGAGGGACATAGGAGCAGAGCTGCGCCAGCACTGCGTTTCCCCCTGATTTGGGATTTCCATTCCCATTGCATGCCATGTCTATGTTCTTGATCTATAGTATACTAAAAGCGTGATCAGCGTCGATTTCAGATAAGGGCGATCGGCTTTTGCAAAGCATCTTTCGAAACAGGTGGACCCTCTTATCTGCTCTACAGTTCTCAGCGCAACGTCATTTTGGACCGGTCTTTCTTTCCCAGATTCCATATTAGATTAGTTATGGCTGATTTAGTACAACTTTATTATAAATCAGCGCGGAGTGAGTACATGCATTTCTTAATTGCCTACTCGCGGGAAAAAACTGTTTACAATGGGTGCGCCCCACTGCCGTGTTATCGCTGAATTTCTTTCTCTCTTAATTTATAAACGAGACAAATCTTTTTGCCGCGGTTTCAAAAACAAAAATGATACAATTTCATTCATAGGCTCCTCAAACCTCAAAAGAGAAGAAATTCGCCAACCAACATGTAGTTGGATGGCTAGAAAGATAGTGGTATCTCATGTCCATTAGAGTTCAAGTCTCAGACTTGACATTGGTGCTCGCATTTCTAGACGTCTATGACGACTTCATTAATTTCAAGATGATGTGTCAGCTCAGTCTCTCGAAGGCGCTCATAGGGACAGGGTGTGTGTGCGCGTATGTGTTCATAAGGATGAGGATACATGTGCACTGTGTTCAAAAAAAAGTAAAAGAAATCCTATCTGTCAGTATCAAAACCGGTAGACCACGGGGTAGGGGGTCCCGAGTTGTGGATCACGGACAGATGGTAACAGGAACAGAGAGACGATGTTTTACCAGGTTCGGGCCCTTTTAATGGAGGTAAAATCCTACGTCCTGCTTTTCTTATAATGATGGAGATGTATCAAGTACATAGTTGATTTACCTCGAGATCGTGAGATGTGGTCTAACTCTAAGGTTAGGTGAATGATATTGCGTTGATATTCCTTCTATGGGCTAAACCCTATGGCTTATATACACGCCAGGGAGGGTATCTAGGGTTACAAGGTCGGTATCTACGAACAAGGCGGCATGAGAAATCTTGGAGTAGACGTCAAGTCTTCGGTAATGGTAGTCTTAATTACTCCTCCTGCGTACGGTCTCTGGAATCCATCCTAATCACGAATGAGGGCCCGTCGGCCCAACCCGGCGAGATGGGCCGATTAGGTAAGTACCCCCTAATCCAGGACATCGTTAGTAGCTCCTAAACTAGTCTTCTATGCCGAGGATGACCTTTCCGCCGATGACCACCTTGGATCCGGAGTCCTTGGCTCAACAGACGAGTCCCTCCTTATAATTCCCAGATCACCCCTTTAAAGGAGCGACGTCAACCGAGGCTCAACCGAGCTTGTACCTTGCCCAAAGAGATCGGCTAACTTAGCCTCGAAGGCCAGCCATCTCCGTGTGAACCGCTCCAATTAGTCTGACAACTTTATTGAAACGGCTCGCCCCACAACGGGTCGAGCAATTACTGCTTCCCTCAAATCATGGCCCGAGACAACCTTTTTATTGGCATGCCCCATTGAGGTGGAGATCGTGCCCATTTTCTTAGGAATATCAACAAGATTTTGCTTCCCCCCATATGCTTAACAACATCTTTGGTGGGAGTGGCATTGTTATCGGTGCAGTAAGGGGGACTCCTAGCCTTTCACTGGCCTATAAGAGCAAAAGGGAGGACAACGCAACTGACCACGCTCCCATTCTCCCTATCTACTGCTTCATCTAGCTCTAGCACCCAGATCCGACCCCGCACCCTTTTTCTCTAGCGAGTCCATCCTCCCCCACCAGCCATGGCTGACACCCTCAAGGGGCATTGGGGCGGTTCCATTGTGATGGATGGCACCATCCCGAAGCTCCATGGCGCAGGGTATTTGTCCACCAACATCGACGCCCGCGCTCCAGCCGCTAGCCAGCGAGTGCCCGCTCCCAACGCAGGGGAGCGGGTAGTCTTTGCCCCCACCTCATCCGAGGGCTAGGGTTCTCGTTGCACCCCTTTGTGCGTGGGGTAATGTTCTACTTGAAGGAAATATGCCCTAGAGGCAATAATAAAGTTATTATTTATTTCCTCATATCATGATAAATGTTTATTATTCATGCTAGAATTGTATTAACCGGAAACATGATACATGTGTGAATACATAGACAAACATATAGTCACTAGTATGCCTCTACTTGACTAGCTCATTAATCAAAGATGGTTATGTTTCCTAACCATTGACATGTGTTGTCATTTGATTAATGGGATCACATCATTAGGAGAATGAGGTGATTGACATGACCCATCCCGTTAGCTTAGCACTTGATCGTTTAGTATTCTGCTATTGCTTCCTTCATGACTTATACATGTTCCTGTAACTATGAGAATTGTGTAACTCCCGTTTACCGGAGGAACACTTTGGGTACTACCAAACGTCACAATGTAACTGGGTGATTATAAAGGAGTACTACAGGTGTCTCCGAAGGTACATGTTGAGTTAGCATAATTCGAGATTAGGTTTTGTCACTCCGATTGTCGGAGAGGTATCTCTGGGCCCTCTCGGCAATGCTCATCACCTAAGCCTTGCAAGCATGTAACTAATGAGTTAGTTATAAGATGAAGTATTACAGAACGAGTAAAGAGACTTGTCGATAACGAGATTGAACTAGGTATTGGATACCGACGATCGAATCTCGGACAAGTAACATATCGATGACAAAGGGAACAACGTATGTTGTTATGCGGTTTGACCGATAAAGATCTTCGTAGAATATGTAGGAACCAATATGGGCATCCAGGTCCCGCTATTGGTTATTGACCAGAGATGTGTCTCAGTCATGTCTACATCGTTCTCGAACCGTAGGGTCCGCACGCTTAAGGTTTTGATGACAGTTATATTATGAGTTTATGTATTTTGATGTACCGAAGGTTGTTCGGAGTCCCGGATATGATTACGGACATGATGAGGAGTCTCGAAATGGTCGAGACATAAAGATTGATATATTGGACGGATATATTTGGACACCGGAAAGGTTCCGGAGAAGTTTGGAGCCCCGGGAGGTTACCGGAACCCCTCGGGAGGTATATGGGCCTTATTGGGCCCATGTATGAGGAAGAGAGAAGGAGTAAGGGAAGGGGGCGCCCCCCCCCCAAGCCCAATCCGAATTGGGGAGGGGGGCCGGCCCCCCCTTTCCTTTCTCCTTCCCCCTCTTCCTATTACTACTACTAGTACTACTTCCTAATACTAGTACTCTTTCCTTCCCCCTCCAAATAAGATAAGGAAAAGAGAGGGAAACCTACTTGGAGTAGGTTTCCCCCTCCTCATGGCGCGCCCCCCTAGGGCCGGCCACCTCCTCCCTCCCTCCTTTATATACGGGGTTAAGGGGGCACCCTAGAACACACAAGTTGATCATTGATTGTTCCTTAGCCGTGTGCGGTGCCCCCCTCCACGATATTACACCTCAGTCATATTGTAGCGGTGCTTAGGCGAAGCCCTGCAACAGGAGAACATCAAGATCGTCACCACGCCGTCGTGCTGACGGAACTCCCCCTCGGCGCCTCTGCTGGATCGGAGATCGAGGGTGCGTCATCGAGCTGTACGCGTGTCAACAACTCGGAGGTGCCGGAGTAACGGTACTTGGATCAGTTGAATCGGAGGACGTACGACTACTTCCTCTATGTTGCGTCAACGCTTCCGCTTCGGTCTACGAGGGTACGTAGACAACACTCTCCCCTCGTTGCTATATCATCACCATGATCTTGCGTGTGCGTAGGAATTTTTTTGAAATTACTACGTTCCCCAACAGTGGCATCAGAGCCTAGGTTTTATGCATTGATGTTATATGCATGAGTAGAACACAAGTGAGTTGTGGACGATATAAGTCATACTGCCTACCAGCATGTCATACTTTGGTTCAGCGGTATTGTGAGATGAAGCGGCCCGGACCGACATTACGCGTACGCTTACGCGAGACTGGTTTCACCGTTACGAGCACTCGTGCTTAAAGGTGGCTGGCGGGTGTCTGTCTCTCTCACTTTAGTTGAACCGAGTGTGGCTACGCCCGGTCCTTGTGAAGGTTAAAACGGAGTCTATTTGACAAACTATCGTTGTGGTTTTGATGCGTAGGTGAGATTGGTTCTTGCTTAAGCCCGTAGCAGCCACGTAAAATTTGCAACAACAAAGTAGAGGACGTCTAACTTGTTTTTGCAGGGCATGTTGTGATGTGATATGGCCAAGACATGATGCTATATTTTATTGTATGAGATGATCATGTTTTGTAACCGAAGTTATCGGCAACTGGTAGGAGCCATATGGTTGTCGCTTTATTGTATGAAATGCAAACGCCCTGTAATTGCTTTACTTTATCTCTAAGCGGTAGCGATAGTCGTAGAAGCAATAGATGGCGTAACGACAACGATGCTACGATGGAGATCAAGGTGTCGCGCCGGTGACGATGGTGATCACGACGGTGCTTCGAAGATGGAGATCACAAGCACAAGATGATGATGGCCATATCATATCACTTATATTGATTGCATGTGATGTTTATCCTTTTTGCATCTTATCTTGCTTTGTTTGACGGTAGCATTTTAAGATGATCTCTCACTAATTATCAAGAAGTGTTCTCCCTGAGTATGCACCGTTGCAAAAGTTCTTCGTGCTGAGACACCACGTGATGATCGGGTGTGATAGGCTCTACGTTCAAATACAACGGGTGCAAAACAGTTACACACGCGGAATACTCAGGTTATACTTGACGAGCCTAGCATATACAGATATGGCCTCGGAACACGGGGACCGAAAGGTCGAGCGTGAATCATATAGTAGATATGATCAACATAGAGATGTTCACCATTGAAACTACTCCATCTCACGTGATGATCGGACATGGTTTAGTTGATTTGGATCACGTAATCACTTAGATGACTAGAGAGATGTCTGTCTAAGTGGGAGTTCTTTAGTAATATGATTAATTGAACTTAAATTTATCATGAACTTAGTACCTGATAGTATTTTGCTTGTCTATGTTTGTATGTAGATAGATGGCTCGTGCTATTGTTCCGTTGAATTTTAATGCGTTCCTTGAGAAAGCAAAGTTGAAAGATGATGGTAGCAATTACACGGACTGGGTCCGTAACCTGAGGATTATCCTCATTGCTGCACAGAAGAGTTACGTCCTGGAAGCACCGCTGGGTGCCAGGCCTGCTGCTGATGCAACTGACGACGTTAAGAACGTCTGGCAGAGCAAAGCTGATGACTACTCTATAGTTCAGTGTGCCATGCTTTACGGCTTAGAACCGGGTCTTCAACGACGTTTTGAACGTCATGGGGCATATGAGATGTTCCAGGAGTTGAAGTTAATATTTCAAGCAAATGCCCGGATTGAGAGATATGAAGTCTCCAATAAGTTCTACAGCTGCAAAATGGAGGAGAACAGTTCTGTTAGTGAGCATATACTCAAAATGTCTGGGTATAATAATCACTTGATTCAACTGGGAGTTAATCTTCCGGATGATAGCGTCATTGACAGAATTCTCCAATCACTGCCACCAAGCTACAAGAGCTTTGTGATGAACTATAATGTGCAAGGGATGAACAAGACTATTCCCGAGCTCTTCGCGATGCTGAAAGCCGCGGAGGTAGAAATCAAAAAGGAGCATCAAGTGTTGATGGTCAACAAGACCACTGGTTTCAAGAAAAGGGGCAAAGGGAAGAAGAAGGGGAACTTCAAAAGGAACGGCAAACAAGTTGCTGCTCAAGTGAAGAAACCCAAGTCTGGACCTAAGCCTGAAACTGAGTGCTTCTACTGCAAGCAGACTGGACACTGGAAGCGGAACTTCCCCAAGTATTTGGCGGATAAGAAGGATGGCAAAGTGAACAAAGGTATATGTGATATACATGTTATTGATGTATACCTTACTAATGCTCGCAGTAGCACCTGGGTATTTGATACTGGTTCTGTTGCTAACATTTGCAACTCGAAACAGGGACTACGGATTAAGCGAAGATTAGCTAAGGATGAGGTGACGATGCGCGTGGGAAATGGTTCCAAAGTCGATGTGATCGCGGTCGGCACGCTACCTCTACATCTACCATCGGGATTAGTTTTAGACCTGAATAATTGTTATTTGGTGCCTGCGTTGAGCATAAACATTATATCTGGATCTTGTTTGATGCGAGACGGTTATTCATTTAAATCAGAGAATAATGGTTGTTCTATTTATATGAGTAATATCTTTTATGGTCATGCACCCTTGAAGAGTGGTCTATTTTTATTAAATCTCGATAGTAGTGATACACATATTCATAATGTTGAAGCCAAAAGATGCAGAGTTGATAATGATAGTGCAACATATTTGTGGCACTGCCGTTTAGGTCATATCGGTGTAAAACGCATGAAGAAACTCCATACTGATGGACTTCTGGAATCACTTGATTATGAATCACTTGGTACTTGCGAACCGTGCCTCATGGGCAAGATGACCAAAACACTGTTCTCCGGATCTATGGAGAGAGCAACAGATTTGTTGGAAATCATACATACAGATGTATGTGGTCCGATGAATGTTGAGGCTCGTGGCGGATATCGTTATTTCCTCACCTTCACAGATGATTTGAGCAGATATGGGTATATCTACTTGATGAAGCACAAGTCTGAAACATTTGAAAAGTTCAAAGAATTTCAGAGTGAAGTAGAAAATCATCGTAACAAGAAAATAAAGTTTCTACGATCTGATCGTGGAGGAGAATATTTGAGTTACGAGTTTGGTTTACATTTGAAACAATGTGGAATAGTTTCGCAACTCACGCCACCTGGAACACCACAGCGAAATGGTGTGTCCGAACGTCGTAATCGTACTTTACTTGATATGGTGCGATCTATGATGTCTCTTACCGATTTACCGCTATCGTTTTGGTGTTATGCTTTAGAGACGGCCGCATTCACGTTAAATAGGGCACCATCAAAATCCGTTGAGACGACGCCTTATGAACTGTGGTTTGGCAAGAAACCAAAGTTGTCGTTTCTCAAAGTTTGGGCCTGCGATGCTTATGTGAAGAAACTTCAACCAGATAAGCTCGAACCCAAATCGGAGAAATGTGTCTTCATAGGATACCCAAAGGAGACAATTGGGTACATCTTCTATCACAGATCTGAAGGCAAGATTTTCGTTGCTAAAATCGGATCCTTTCTAGAAAAGGAGTTTCTCTCGAAAGAAGTGAGTGGGAGGAAAGTAGAACTTGATGAGATAACTGTATCTACTCCCTTATTGGAAAGTAGTTCATCACAAGAACCGGTTCCTGTGACAACTACACCAATTAGTGAGGAAGCTAATGATATTGATCATGAAACTTCAGATCAAGTTTCTACTGAACCTCGTAGGTCTACCAGAGTAAGATCCACACCAGAGTGGTACGGAAATCCTATTCTGGAAGTCATGTTACTAGACCATAATGAACCTACGAACTATGAGGAAGCGATGATGAGCCCAGATTCCGCAAAATGGCTAGAGGCCATGAAATCTGAGATAGGATCCATGTATGAAAACAAAGTATGGACTTTGGTTGACTTGCCCGATGATCGGCAAGCCATTGAGAATAAATGGATCTTTAAGAAGAAGACTGACGCTGATGGTAATGTTACTGTCTATAAAGCTCGACTTGTTGCAAAAGGTTTTCGACAAGTTCAAGGGGTTGACTACGATGAGACTTTCTCACCCGTAGCGATGCTTAAGTCTGTCCGAATCATGTTGGCTATTGCTGCATTTCATGATTATGAAATTTGGCAAATGGATGTCAAGACTGCATTCTTGAATGGATTTCTAGAAGAAGAGTTGTATATGATGCAACCTGAAGGTTTTGTTGATCCAAAAGGTGCTGACAAAGTGTGCAAGCTCCAATGTTCCATTTATGGACTGGTGCAAGCATCTCGGAGTTGGAATAAACGTTTTGATAGTGTGATCAAAGCATATGGCTTTATACAGACTTTTGGAGAAGCCTGTATTTACAAGAAAGTGAGTGGGAGCTCTGTAGCATTTCTAGTTTTATATGTTGATGACATATTATTAATTGGAAATGATATAGAATTTCTGGATAGCATAAAGGGATACTTGAATAAAAGTTTTTCTATGAAAGACCTCGGTGAAGCTGCTTACATATTGGGCATCAAGATCTATAGAGACAGATCAAGACGCTTAATAGGACTTTCACAAAGTACATACCTTGACAAAATTTTGAAAAAGTTCAAAATGGATCAGGCAAAGAAAGGATTCTTGCCTGTGCTACAAGGTGTGAAGTTGAGTCAAACTCAATGCCCGACCACAGCAGAAGATAGAGAGAAAATGAAAGATGTTCCCTATGCTTCAGCCATAGGCTCTATCATGTATGCAATGCTGTGTACCAGACCTGACGTATGCTTAGCAATAAGCTTGGCAGGTAGGTACCAAAGTAATCCAGGAGTGGATCACTGGACAGCGGTCAAGAACATCCTGAAATACCTGAAAAGGACTAAGGATATGTTTCTCGTATATGGAGGTGACAAAGAGCTAGTCGTAAATGGTTACGTCGATGCAAGCTTTGACACTGATCCGGACGATTCTAAATCGCAAACCGATACGTGTTTTTATTAAACGGTGGAGCTGTAAGTTGGTGCAGTTCTAAACAAAGCGTCGTGGCGGGATCTACATGTGAAGCGGAGTACATAGCTGCTTCTGAAGCAGCAAATGAAGGAGTCTGGATGAAGGAGTTCATTTCCGATCTAGGTGTCATACCTAGTGCATCGGGACCAATGAAGATCTTCTGTGACAATACTGGTGCAATTGCCTTGGCAAAGGAATCCAGATTTCACAAGAGGACCAAGCACATCAAGAGACGCTTCAATTCCATTCGGGACCAAGTCCAAGTGGGAGACATAGAGATTTGCAAGATACATATGGATCTGAATGTTGCAGACCCGTTGACTAAGCCTCTCTCACGAGCAAAACATGATCAGCACCAAGACTCCATGGCTGTTAGAATCATTACTATGTAATCTAGATTATTGACTCTAGTGCAAGTGGGAGACTGAAGGAAATATGCCCTAGAGGCAATAATAAAGTTATTATTTATTTCCTCATATCATGATAAATGTTTATTATTCATGCTAGAATTGTATTAACCGGAAACATGATACATGTGTGAATACATAGACAAACATATAGTCACTAGTATGCCTCTACTTGACTAGCTCATTAATCAAAGATGGTTATGTTTCCTAACCATTGACATGTGTTGTCATTTGATTAATGGGATCACATCATTAGGAGAATGAGGTGATTGACATGACCCATCCCGTTAGCTTAGCACTTGATCGTTTAGTATTCTGCTATTGCTTCCTTCATGACTTATACATGTTCCTGTAACTATGAGAATTGTGTAACTCCCGTTTACCGGAGGAACACTTTGGGTACTACCAAACGTCACAACGTAACTGGGTGATTATAAAGGAGTACTACAGGTGTCTCCGAAGGTACATGTTGAGTTAGCATAATTCGAGATTAGGTTTTGTCACTCCGATTGTCGGAGAGGTATCTCTGGGCCCTCTCAGCAATGCTCATCACCTAAGCCTTGCAAGCATGTAACTAATGAGTTAGTTATAAGATGAAGTATTACAGAACGAGTAAAGAGACTTGTTGATAACGAGATTGAACTAGGTATTGGATACCGACGATCGAATCTCGGACAAGTAACATACCGATGACAAAGGGAACAACGTATGTTGTTATGCGGTTTGACCGATAAAGATCTTCGTAGAATATGTAGGAACCAATATGGGCATCCAGGTCCCGCTATTGGTTATTGACCAGAGATGTGTCTCAGTCATGTCTACATCGCTCTCGAACCGTAGGGTCCGCACGCTTAAGGTTTTGATGACAGTTATATTATGAGTTTATGTATTTTGATGTACCGAAGGTTGTTTGGAGTCCCGGATATGATTACGGACATGACGAGGAGTCTCGAAATGGTCGAGACATAAAGATTGATATATTGGACGGATATATGTGGACACCGGAAAGGTTCCGGAGAAGTTTGGAGCCCCGGGAGGTTACCGGAACCCCCCGGGAGGTATATGGGCCTTATTGGGCCCATGTATGAGGAAGAGAGAAGGAGCAAGGGAAGGGGGCGCCCCCCCCAAGCCCAATCCGAATTGGGGAGGGGGGCCGGCCCCCCCTTTCCTTTCTCCTTCCCCCTCTTCCTATTACTACTACTAGTACTACTTCCTAATACTAGTACTCTTTCCTTCCCCCTCCAAATAAGATAAGGAAAAGAGAGGGAAACCTACTTGGAGTAGGTTTCCCCCTCGTCATGGCGCGCCCCCCCTAGGGCCGGCCACCTCCTCCCTCCCTCCTTTATATACGGGGTTAAGGGGGCACCCTAGAACACACGAGTTGATCATTGATCGTTTTTTAGCCGTGTGCGGTGCCCCCCTCCACGATATTACACCTCGGTCATATTGTAGCGGTGCTTAGGCGAAGCCCTGCAACAGGAGAACATCAAGATCGTCACCACACCGTCGTGCTGACGGAACTCCCCCTCGGCGCCTCTGCTGGATCGGAGATCGAGGGTGCGTCATCGAGCTATACGTGTGTCAAGAACTCGGAGGTGCCGGAGTAACGGTACTTGGATCGGTTGAACCGGAGGACGTACGACTACTTCCTCTACGTTGCGTCAACGCTTCCGCTTCGGTCTACGAGGGTACGTAGACAACACTCTCCCCTCGTTGCTATATCATCACCATGATCTTGCGTGTGCGTAGGAATTTTTTTGAAATTACTACGTTCCCCAACACTACTACTAGCTTGACTTCACCACATGGCCCCAAACTCCATTCTCCACCTCGTCTCCTTCATCATGGTCTGTGAGGCCTTCCTCCGCTATGAGCCGCACTTCGGCTATGGCTGAAGATCTTCGGGATAAAGCCGAAGTCGAGCGGCTCCGACCTCTCAGAGTGCGGAGGGGCCATGATCAACAAGAATCAGGGGGCCGAGTGGTTCAAAGCCACCTTCATCAAGACGATGAAGGAGTGCTAGCGGGAGTGGTTCTACATCATCGAACCGCTCGCCCCTGGCCAAGCCGAGGTCCCAGCCTTTTTTGCTGGGCCTCCAAAGAAGCTCAAGTCTTGGAAGGAGAAGGGCATCGCCTGAGGGAACCCAGCGAAGGTGGAGGCCATGATCAAAAGGATCCAATGGTGGTCCACCAAGAAGAACCTCCAGCTCGCTGATGTCATCAACATCATGCTCAACCGCCATATGCTCCCGCTCCAACTTAGGGCCACCCTGATGCGGGCGCAAAAGCCCGAGGACATGGGCCCCCTCACCGCCTTCTTCCACTCCACCTTGGCAGACATGTGGACGCGACTCCTGAAGCTGCCCAAGGACAACATCCCCAAGGAGGGGAAGGACCTCGGCTTCGAGGATGGCTACGAAGCCCCCCGGTAAGTGCTCTAACACACAAATCTACATTTTTGTCTTCCATAACGAGGGGCAGATTCTGACAAATCGCCACACTTGATGTTTGCAGAAGCGGTTGCCCTGGGTGCAGAAACTGCAGTGCCTGACCCCATTGCCAGAGGAGCCGAAGTCTCCCCAACTAACTACGCTCCTAACCAAGGAGCCGCACATGGTGGCTGTCGGTGTCAAAACCGGCGGATCTCGGGTAGGGGGTCCCGAACTGTGCGTCTAGGCGGATGGTAACAGGAGACAAGGGACACAATGTTTTTACCCAGGTTCGGGCCCTCTCGATGGAGGTAAAACCCTACTCCTGCTTGATTAATATTGATGATATGGGTAGTACAAGAGTTGATCTACCATGAGATCAGAGAGGCTAAACCCTAGAAGCTAGCCTATGGTATGATTGTTGTTCGTCCTACGGACTAAAACTCTCCGGTTTATATAGACACCGGAGAGGGCTAGGGTTACATAGAGTCGGTTACGGTGGGAGGAGATCTTCATATCATATCGCCAAGCTTGCCTTCCACGCCAAGGAAAGTCCTATCCAGACACGGGACGAAGTCTTCAATCTTGTATCTTCATAGTTCGGGAGTCCGGCCAAAGGTCATAGTCCGGCCATCCGAACACCCCCTAATCCAGGACTCCCTCAGTAGCCCCTGAACTAGGCTTCAATGACGGTAAGTCTGGCGCGCAAGTTTATCTTCGGCATTGCAAGGCGGGTTCTTCTCCAAAATCCATGTACCTGTCGGATAGTTTCCGGCTTCTAGTGCGTGCCGCTCTCCTCGGCTTCTGTGCCCAATAATGACCATCTTCCACGTGTCAAACGAATGCGAAAAGCCAGTTTTTTTTTTCGTTTACCCCCCCGGCCGCGTAAACGAGCCGCTCATAAAAGAGACGGGGATTTAGATCCAATTCACACCACCTTCCCTCCGCGAGTATTCATCAGAGCGCTTTCGATAGAGATCCATGGCCGGCCGAAGCAGCTCCTCCTCTCGCCTCTCCAGCCCTCGGCCCGGAGACTGGGAGCGGTGTTCCGTCCTGTATAGCAAGCTAGTAGTGCTTCAATCCAAGGGGATCCTCCCCCCAGCATATATGGTCCCAGTTCGATCCGAGATTGCCACCTATAGCGGTGGAGAGCAGGCGGAGAGCGTCCCCAATCCCTCTCAAGGAGAGCGGGTGTGCCTAGTTCCTTATTTAATAAGAGGACTCGGATTTCCAATTCATCCGTTTCTCCGAGGTCTACTGGAGTTCTACGGCCTCTAGCTACACAACCTCACGCCCGCCTCCATACTGCATGTTGCGGGCTTCGTGGCCCTGTGCGAGCTGTTCTTGGGCATCGAGGCCCATTTCGCGCTGTGGAAGAGATTGTTCTGCCTTGTGCCCCGCTCTCAGGAGGGGTCAATTTATCAAGTGGGCGGAGCCGAACTATGGCGCATCACCGGGACCGGATATCTACCCGGTACCCCAAAGAAGGCGTCTGAGGACTGGCCTTCGGAATGGTTTTATATGGATGATGTCCCCCTGCCGAACCCTGTACGAATCGGCCTCCCTGAGTTTAATAATGCTCCGTTGAAGAAACGCCTGAGCTGGCGCCCACGGAACCCTCAGAGGGAAACTGACAGGGACGTTCTTTACGTGATGAGCCGGATAAGATTGTTGGCTCATTCCGGATTGACCATGATCGAGGTCATGGCCACATGCATTACGCGGGGGGTGCAGCCGCTTCAGTACAGAGGCCACCCCATGTGGGATTTCAACGGGGAGGATGACGCCACCCGGAGCGGTTGCAAGGGGCCGGATTCGGCTGCCACTCTAACGAAGATCTTATCCGCTTTGTACAAGGGAGAAGAAGAGGAATTCCTCCGGGTCAACCCACGGGGCGGATTCTCCATGTACAGTCCTCCAAGCCAGGTGAGCGAACATTTTCACCTGCCTACCTATTTTCAAATTCCCATAATTGAGTACTCAGTCTAGTAATTCTAATGCAGGAGCTGCGCCAGACTGTGAAGGAGATAAGCATCCCTCCTCCACAACCCGAGGACCCGGAGCGGTCCCTCGATCCGGACTCCCAAGAGGACCCGGACTTATGTGTGGAGCTAATTGATGGGGTGTTTCATCAACTGAGTAAGGACAATACCTTAGTGGCCATTACGGCCGACTATCCCGGACTACTTCTGGCCTCAAAGGTAACCGAGACCGAAGTCCCAGTACTTTCAAGAGGATCCATCCATGCCTTATTTTGAATGCCGTATACCAATAGTGTTTCGTTTTGCAGGGGAAATCCTTGAGGCGGAGGGCTGAGCCCGCGGTGGGCAGCCAACAAGGGCCGCTGAAGCCAGGCGGGCTAAAAAGAAGTGCGGACCAGATCGAGATTCCGGCGCAACGGTACGGCGTGCAAATTTAACGCCTAGGGTTTATGCCCTCAAGTCACACTAACGCTCATGCTCTCCCCAGGAAGAAGAGAGCCCGCCGGACTATATCCACCGGCCAGGCTTCAAGGCCGGGTCCGGAAGCGGAGGCGAACACGGGGCGCGCATCGGGCGTTCCTCCGATAGAGGACGCAGACGGGCTATCTGCCACCAATTCAGAGGTGGAGAGTGCCATGAACCACAGGCGTCGCCGGACTGTTCTTCGTGACGCATGTTTTTCCCCAGAGGCGTTGGACGCCTTTAATACGGGAGATGCGTACATCCGTGCCGCTCAAAATGGTCTAGCCAGAGCCACAGAGCAGTATGTGAAAGACATACGGGTGAGTAAATCTGATGGTTATATATGTCAGTAGCCCCCGAGACTTGAAACAGTTAAGGTAACTGATTTAAGGATCATATGTTATGCAGGATCTTACAAAAAAGAACACGCAACTGTCCCAGGAGCTGGAAGAGTGCAAGGCCCAACTCGAGGCCGCACTGGCCGCTTCAGATAGTGCCAAGGGGACCCCCTCAGGTAATATATGCTTCGAAAGATAATTCCGTTGTGAAGTGCGGCATGTGTGCAATTTTGACGATAACAGTGCAGATGGGGCCGGAGTAAATCCGGACAAGCAACAACTCCTACGCCAACTAAAGGCTGGCGAGAGCGTGCTGACGAGGGTGAGGCAAGAGAAGAACAAACTTCAAGACGCCAATACCCAGCTGGGCGAGGAACTAAAGGATGTTCGTGCTCAACTGTCTAATTCCGTAAAGGAGAATCGGCGACTTCGACGTGGCATTTTTAGTAAGAGCTTGAATGAATCTTCGAAAAAAGAGTTCGGCGAGGAAGTCGATTGACAGAGCTATGTCTGTAGATATGCTGATAGGTCGTCCTGCAGAGGAAATGCCCGGTTCAGCGGGGGACCTTCTTCCCGAGCTGTTGCAACTACACGAACGAGTTCGGCAGGCGATGCAAGGCATCGTCCAGGCTATGTGGCCATCCCTCTCCATGCCCGAAGGCCTTGGAGAGCTTGCAAAGATGCTGAAGGGAGTGCGGCAGCGCTTCCGGTTATGGAAGATATCGGCCTGCCGTCAAGGTGCCAGGGAGGCCTGGGCCATGGTGAAGACTCGGTACACGAAGGCTGACCCGAACCACATGGCCAAGGTCGGCCCTTTGGGGCCCGATGGGAAGGAGATCCCTGTCAGTTTGTTGTATGGCCAAGTAGAGCTGGCTGCCAAGTATTCTCAACAGGACTGTAAATTAGACAGCCTGTTGGATGCTATTGAAGAAGAATATACCTAGTCGAATTGACTATGTAATTTAAAATGACATGTAAAATGCCTTCTAGCCGGATTGTAGATCGTTTGTCATTGCGGACCTTTTCGCTTCAACCTCTTGACCCGATAGTCCGGAGTGTGTCCGAATACCCTCTCGGTTATGTAAGAACTGGGGCATGCATGGAGACCAGGCGTAGGGGTCATAAGTGCTTTAGCAGACAAGTGCCCAACTAGTTATGTTATATTACATGGTTAGTAAGAAACATCTTCCAGGGAGAATAGTTCCGTTAGGGGTTCCTTTCCCTGGGAGGCATGCCCTAAAGTGCATGTCCGGACTGCGAAAAGAAAGCAGAAAGGCATCTGGGGGCAGATAAATAGATAAATGAAAAAAAATCATCTTTTAGTTCACCGACCGAATATTCCCTTAAGAACGCTAGCTTTCGGCTTCACCCAGTCTGAGGTACACATCCGGCTGACCCGACAGTAACAATCGCAGAGGTGCTCCCTTTACCACATAGCCGAACAAACGGGAACGTAGGGGTAAGCACAGGAGCCAGGCAACCCATCTTGGCCAAAATTAAGTCATATCGATGCATATAATGGTGTATAAAAGGTTCATGCGGAAGTGTCACGCATGTTTTGGGCATGAGGCCCGTTTATATAAACTTCTGATAAAGAAGCCCCCAGGTATAATGAGCGCGGGTGGCGCGTCAAGTATGTGCGAACAACACGCAGGAAAGCCCCTAAGGGCTTGGGAGAAAAAGGTAGGGAGAAGGAGAGAAATACCAGGCAGCTAATTTGAAAAAAACAAAAAAAGGGACAGAGGAAGGAGACAAACACGGAGTCTAGCGCTAGGCGTAGAATCTTCGTAGGCGTGCTGCGTTCCATGGGTTCGGCTCGAGTCGGTTGTCCGATGCGTTTCACAGACGGTAAGCTCCACCAGTCAGGACTTGGTCGATTATGAAGGGACCCTCCCATTTGGGCTTTAGTTTGTCCTTTTTCTTGTCCGGCAGGCGTAGAACTAGTTCGCCAATGTTATAAGTTTTGGCCCGTACTTCTCTGCTTTGATATCTTCGAGCCTGCTGTTGATAGAATGCGGAACGGGCTTTTGCCACGTCACGCTCCTCCTCCAATGCGTCCAAGCTGTCCTGCCGATCGAGCTCGGCTTCTCTTTCTTCGTACATGCGCACGCGAGGCGAGTCATGATTATGTCGCAGGGCAGGACTGCCTCTGCGCCGTATACCATAAAAAATGGTGTGAATCCGGTAGTGCGATTTGGCATGGTCCGCAGTCCCCAGAGTACGGAGTCAAGCTCCTCTACCCAGTGCGTATTAGACCCCTTGAGGGATCGCACTAGTCTGGGTTTGATGCCGCTCATGATGCGACCGTTGGCTCGCTCGACTTGACCGTTGGTTTGTGCGTGATAGACTGAAGCGTAGTCGAGCTTAATGTCCATGTTTTTGCACCAGAGTTTAACTTCGTCGGCCGTAAAGTTTGTGTCGTTGTCAGTGATGATGCTGTGGGGGACGCCGTAACGGTGTACAACCCTGGATATTAAGTCTATCACCGGTCCGGATTCTGCCGTCTTTACAGGCTTGGTGTTGGTGTCAAAACCGGCGGATCTCGGGTAGGGGGTCCCGAACTGTGCGTCTAGGCGGATGGTAACAGGAGACAAGGGACACAATGTTTTACCCAGGTTCGGGCCCTCTTGATGGAGGTAAAACCCTACGTCATGCTTGATTGATATTGATGATGTGGGTATTACAAGAGTAGATCTACCACGAGATCAAGGAGGCTAAACCCTAGAAGCTAGCCTATGGTATGATTGTTGTTCGTCCTACGGACTAAAACCATCCGGTTTATATAGACACCAGAGAGGGCTAGGGTTACACAGAGTCGGTTACAATAGTAGGAGATCTACATATCCGTATTGCCAAGCTTTCCTTCCACGCCAAGGAAAGTCCCATCCGGACACGGGACGAAGTCTTCAATCTTGTATCTTCATAGTCTTGGAGTCCGGCCGATGATGATAGTTCGGCTATCCGGACACCCCCTAGTCCAGGACTCCCTCAGTAGCCCCTGAACCAGGCTTCAATGACGACGAGTCCGGCGCGCATATTGTCTTCGGCATTGCAAGGCGGGTTCCTCCTCCGAATAATTTATAGAAGATGGTGAACACCAGGATAGTGTCCAGCTCTGCAAAATAAATTCCACATACCACCGTAGAGAGAATAATATTTACACAAGTTCAATCTGCTGACGTATTTTGTGGCGTGACGTCACACCACTACCAAGCCTTTACTCGAATTGTTTTTATTATACCACCTTAGCGCGTTTAGCGAAGCAGTTTCCTTGGCACGTCTTGTCGAAGCAGAGATCGTGTTCCCCTTATTCCGGGATTCCCATCAATACGGACGTGGGTAACCCAACCGCGCCATTGATTGCGGCGCTTGGGAGATAAGCGAGTTTTATCAGGCCGGTGGGGACGTATGGTTTCGTCCGCCCATATAAGGGGATAAAGATCCAACCCTTTTACCTACGCCTTCTTCCTCCTTTGCTTATCCATCTCCATGAACTCGAGCTCCAGCGCCCAAGTCCGCACATCTCACCTCAACCTTCTCCAACTATGTCCGGAGCGGGAGGCAAGTGGATGGCCTCCTCCGTTACGGAGGGGCACATCCAGAAGCTGCGCAGCGCTGGATATCTGTCCAGCGACATCGCGCACCGGCTCCCCGACGAGGGGGAGCTCATCCCCACCCCCAGGCCCCATGAGAGGGTAGTATTCCTTTCCCATTTCCTTCGCGGACTGGGCTTCCCACTCCATCCCTTTGTCCGGGGGCTCATGTTCTACTACGGCCTGGATTTCCATGATCTGGCCCCGAATTTCATCCTCAACATCTCGGCGTTTATCGTCGTGTGTGAGGCCTTCCTCCGCATCCAGCCCCACTTCGGCTTGTGGCTCAAGACCTTCAGTGTCAAGCCGAAGGTTGTGAAGGGCAGCCAAGCGGAGTGCGGAGGCGCCATGGTGGGCAAGATGCCCAATGTTACTTGGCTCGAGGGCACCTTCGTGGAAACATTAAGGGGTGGCAATCGGGGTGGTTCTACATCACCGAGCCGCGTGACCCTGAATGGGCAGCGGCCCCCGAATTCAGATCTGGCATCCCCATACGGCTCACCTCCTGGAAAGAGAGTGTCCGGACATGGGGTGATTCGGAGGAGCTAACCGGACTTCAAGCCTGCATCCAAAAGCTAGTGAACAAGAAGCTCAAGCTTGTCAACGTAGTCCAGGTCATGCTCATCCGCCGGATTCTCCCGTGCCAACAACGGGACTTCAATATGTGGGAGTTCGATCCGGCGCAGCACCAGACTTTGAGCGGGCTCTTCGACACTACGTACGAAGATGCCTGGAGGGTGCTGTTTAAGGGCGTCGAGGCTCCCGCATCCGCTACCGAGGTAAGCGATTTTGCTCTTTACGGGACACTTGTTTTCCATAGTTTGACTCTATGCGGGATCCAAACTCCCTCTCCTTTGACAGGACTGGCTGAAGAAGGCCGAGCAGACTATATGTCCGGCCCCTTTGCCAGAAGACCCAGCGGACGCCCGCTTAACGGGGCTGCTGGCTCCGGCACCCCACGTGGTGCCGGAGAAGAAGGCCAAGAAGAAGGCCACGGGCACTCGAAAGAGTTCCCGTTTTCAGGTGTCATCGGACGATGACACCGAGGCGGACTCCTCCCACGAAGGCGAGGAGGAGAAGAAAGAGGCCTCTCCCCCAGCGGGGGGAGGGAAGAAAAGGAAGGCCTCCCCAATGTGGGAGGCCGAAGGGTCCAAGAAGGGAAGGACTCTTCCCCCGGACTGCTCTGCCAACGCCGGCGACGACGACGAGGACTTGCCTCCAAGGGCCAAGCCCCTGGCGAGATCGTAAGTATCCGGACTCCCGACTAACTTCATGATTTTTCTTTTCGCCACATGGTGTCTTTCTAATGCCGCATACAACCCTGCAGTCCGCCCAAGGATGATCTTCCCGCTTCGTCGAGCGGGTCCTTGGGTGCGTCGGATATGGATTCCCTTCCGACCGCCTCCTCCCCCGTGATGCGGATGATGCCGAGGTGGGATCCCGGGAAGGGACCCGCCAGGAGGAGGAGCCCCGGAGGTGCCACAGGGCAACCTCCCGGACTTTGCACCGGACTCCGCACCAGAACCTGTAGTGGCTCCGGAGTCCGGCGGGCGGCCCCTTCGTAAGAAGGGCAAGACCGTGACGCCGGCGGCCTCCGTCCAACCGGAGGCGCCGGATAGCTTGCTGGAGGCGCTCAACGGCGCTTCCATCAAAGAGGAACACCGCACCGTCATGAGTGCGGTGATTCAGAAGGTTCAGCTCACCAAGAGCGGGCTGACCGAAGCCTGCAGCAGCCTTCTAACAGGCTTTGAGGTAAGAATTTTGATATATGTAAAATAGTACCGCATAGACAGTAGCCCCTGATGCTCGGTTTGGTGTTCGGAAAGAAAAGCCGGACTGAGGATCTAAAAAGATATACGCAGGATTCATAAAAAATATGCCAATATGGGATTGCAGGTTGTGCTGCTGACCTCTACCGCACTGACTGCGAAGGTCAATACTTTGAAAGAAAGCCTCGAGCGGTCCGAGAACGAGCTCGGCCGTGCCAAGAAGGAGCTCGAGGACAAGGAAGGTGAGTAACACCTTTTTAAAATTGTACCTTACAGAAAAGGATTTGGTTGCAAGAAGAATGACAAGGATAATGTGGGTATTGCAGGGGCCACGAACAAGGTGGCGACCCTGAAGGAGGCGGTGTCCGTGGCCGAACGTAATGCGGCCGCGGAGCGCACCGAGCGAGAGAAGCAGGAGGCGCGGGTGGCGGAGGTATAGCAAGAGCTCCAGGCTCTCATGGAAAAACATGAGAGTTTGGAGCGCGACTCGAAGACTCGAGAGTCCGAGCTTGCATCAGCTCTTGAGAGTGCCAAAGCCGCTAAGGCCGAAGCCTACAAGGCCCTCCAGGAAATCGAGGCGTTGAAGAAAATAGCGGCGGGTAAGGCATTTTTCATGCAAAGTAAGCATGTGAGTGTGAATTACCTATCACTTACCCGAATTCGGAGCTCTCCAGGAGCGTTCGTAGATCTGCCCCGCAGTGTGTCCGATGCTGCCGCTTTATATAGGGCCGAGGAGGGGAGCTCGACGGAGAAGGTCTTCTGGTCTCAGTATGCCGAGGCCGGACATCCGGTGCCCCTTAGCGACCAGCTGAAGCAGCTGGTCGAGCTCCACAAGGTGGCCGAACAGGCCATGAAGGGCCTCATAGTTCGGCTGTGGCCCAAGGAGGCCATGCCTGGGAGCTACTTCGGCCTGGTGCGGCGGCTGGTGGATGCGTGTCCATGGGTTGAAGTCATCAAGCACTCCGCCTGTATTGAAGGTGCCCGTCGGGCCCTTGCCCGCGCAAAGGTGCAATGGGGCAAGATGGATGCTGAGAAGCTTGTGACGGACGCACCACCGCCGGGCAAGGAGTATCGCACGCCCGAGATGTATTATAAGAGTGTCCTGAAGGGTGCCCGCATTATTGCGGGTGAGTGCTCCAAAGATGTAATATTTGAGTAGACTCGCATTTTGTTATCCCGTGCGCTGAAAACTTTGTTCATATGCGCTAAGCAACGCTTGTTAATTTAAAATATTACCTTCTGTGCGACCGCTTATCAAATCTGAGAGATGGCAAGTTGTCGGCTTCAGCCCCCATGCCACGAGTGCTGGGGTGTTCGGGATAAATTTGAGCACTCTTGTTCCCATTTTTGGGTCCATCTAGGGAGGCGCTCAACACAACGAACAAGGCAACCGGACTTATAATGCTTGAACACTCTCACTTAGCCATAGAATTCTATAATTTTAAATTTCGGCGAAGCCCCTAATGTTCAGAAGGCCGAATTTGGGGCGCTATCCACGCCTGGGCCGGACAAAGCCGGTTCCTCGCTCTAAGCGGCATAAGTCTTTAGGGACTCGAAAAATCCTCTCGGACAGCGACCGGCTCTCGCCTCATCATGACGGTCAGTTTTCGCTTTCTCCACTGAGGCGCTCGCCCAGCTCAACTGGGGCGCAATCGCAGTGGTTCTCCCAATGCTACCTTAGCCGATACAACGGAACGTAAGGTACCAAAACATGGGAGCCGGGCAAACCCAACTATTGACCCAAGACATGATTCGGAGCCGATGCATATAATGCTATAAGTTTGGGGTGCCGCACTTGTGAAAGTGTTCGGACTTATCACACCATGATGCGGGAAACATAAGCCCCTGGTGTATTTAGCCGTACCAGAGTGTTCGGATGCAACATGCCACAAATGAACATATGTATAAGAAATAAATGCAATTAGAAGAAAAAAGGTGCTGCATTGTTTATTCAAGAAATACTGCTGTGAATGCAGAACAATACAAATAGTGCGATAAGCAAGGGATGGGACTATTAAACATGTCCCCCGCCAGGCGTAGGCTGCGGAATGGTGTATAAAACAGATCTAATGCTCATAATGGAGACCACCTGGATATTCGTCGTAGCCTTTCTCCTTCCCTGGCTGTTGCATCGTGAGTTCGGTAGGTCTACTGCCGGACAGGGCCTCTGATGAATGGAGTCCTATGGGTACAAAAAAAGAAAAAGAGAAAAAAGAGAACGACACACTTGAGAGCCCCTGGTGTGGTTAAGCCGCATTCTAGTCCTATCGTGGTCGTGCCCCTCCCCCTATGCCCATGGTATCTCCAGAGCGTAATGATGTACACGAAGGACCAGTCTTGCAATTTTGCAGGGGCTGGGGTTGGGGCCGCATTGCTACGCGTGCTCGGAACGTGCCAGGTGGTCTTGTTGTAGGTTACTCCGGGCGCGTTTAGCCGTGTCCGGTCGCTTAACGCCCGGACTCGAGAATTGCCTTAAGAGGCTGCACTATACTTCTGCCGCGAGAGCCGCTGTATGTTCCTCCGTTCGGAGAGAGCGTTCAGTGTTTCCGTTGACCGTGATGACTCCTCGAGGGCCTGGCATCTTGAGCTTGAGGTATGCGTAGTGCGGCACCGCGTTGAACTTTGCAAACACGGTATGTCCGAGCAGAGCATGATAGCCGCTGCGGAACGGAACTATGTCAAAGATTAACTCCTCGCTTCAGAAGTTATCCAGGGATCCGAAGACCACTTCCAGTGTAACTGAGCCTGTACAATTGGCCTCTACACCTGGTATGACGCCTTTGAAGGTCGTCTTTGTAGGTTTAATCCTTGAGGGGTCTATGCCCATTTTGCGCACTATATCCTGATAAAGCAGGTTCAGGTTGCTGCCGCTATCCATCAGGACTCTGGTGAGGTGAAATCCATCGATGATTGGGTCTAAAACCAATGCGGTGAATCCGCCATGGTGGATGCTGGTGGGGTGGTCCCTTCGATCAAAAGTGATCGGGCAGGAGGACCATGGGTTGAACTTCGGGGCGACTGGCTCCATCGCGTATACATCCCTGAGTGCACGCTTCCGCTCCCTTTTGGGTATGTGGGTTGCGTATATCATGTTCACCGTCCGCACTTGTGGGGGGAAACCCTTCTATCCTCTATTGTTTGGCGGTCGGGCCTCTTCCTCGTCATCGCTATGCAGCCCCTTGTCGTTGTTTTCGGCAATTAACTTGCCTGCCTGCTTGAATACCCAACAGTCCCTGTTGGTGTGGTTAGCTGGCTTTTCGGGGGTGCCATGTATCTGGCACGAGCGATCGAGTATTCGGTCCAAATTGGACGGACCCGGGGTAGTTCTTTTTAATGGCTTTTTCCGCTGACCGGGTTTAGAGCCTCTAAATCCGGCATTGACTGCCGTATCCTCACTATTGTCGCCGTTAATGCGGCGTTTGTTCTTGTTGCCACGCGACCTGCCATTGCGGTCCTTGATATCTGGACTGCCAGAATTTTTGCTGAGGTTGTTGCTGCGGGCTAGCCAGTTGTCCTCTCCCGCGCAGAAGCGGGTCATGAGTGATGTGAGGGCTGCCATGGATTTCGGCTTTTCCTGTCCCAGGTGCCGGGCAAGCCACTCGTCGCGGATGTTATGTTTGAAGGTCGCGAGGGCCTCCGCATCCGGACAGTCGATGATTTGATTTTTCGTAGTTAAGAACCATGTCCAGAATTGTCTGGCCGATTCGTTTGGCTGCTGAATTATATGGCTTAGGTCGTCAGCGTCTGGTGGTCGCACATACGTGCCCTGGAAGTTATCAAGGAATGCGGCTTCCAGGTCCTCCCAACTCCCAATTGATTCTGCTGGCAAGCTGTTAAGCCAATGCCGAGCTGGTCCTTTAAGCTTCAGTGGGAGGTATTTGATGGCGTGGAGATCATCACCACGGGCCATGTGGATATGAAGGAGATAGTCTTCGATCCAAACCACGGGGTCTGTTGTGCCATCATGAGATTCAATATTCACGGGTTTAAACCCTTCGGGGATTTGATGATCCATTACTTTATCTGTGAAGCATAGTGGGTGTGCGGCGCCTCTGTATTGGGCTATATCCCGACGAAGCTCAAAAGAGCTTTGTCTACTGTGTTCAGCCCGGCCAGACTTGCTGTGTCCGGCGTGACGGTTGTCGTCACGTATCATGGGGCGCCCACGCGATCCGTAGATCGATCTTGATTGTCTTGCCTTATCCTCCAATATATCTCGCAAGTCCAGAGCGTTTCCCTGTGGTCTTGTGCTTTTCGAGCGATGCCGGGGTATGGTTCTAGTGGAGGGCCTAGAGGCCTCTCTGTCGCGGCCACGGGGTGGTCGGTCAGCCGTATCGTGCTCTGGTGATGTGGGTTTATATGCGTCCTCCTCTAATCGGGGGAGCAGCTTGAGTTTGGGGTAACTTTTGGAGGGGCGTTTGAGCTCATGCTCTTCGGCCTTCAGTCCATTTGTCGGCTAGCAGATCTTGATCAGCTTTAAGCTGTTGCTGCTTTTTCTTTAGGCTGTTTGCCGTGGCCATAAGCCTGCGTTTAAAACGCTCTTGTTCGACAGGATCCTCAGGCATGACGAATTCGTCATCGTCGAGGCTTGCCTCGTCTCCGGAGGGAGGCATGTAATCCTCTACCTCTTCGTCTACCGCTCTCTCATGAGGGCTCGCGTCTCCATCCTCCTATGCTGAATCTTGCTGGAAGGGGTTGTCTTCGGCACTGTCTGGGGTGTTATTATCTCTGGTGCCGGAATCTCCATTCTTGCTGTGGCGGGATTTAGAGCGGCGCCGCTGACGCCGGCGCTTGGGCTGTTTTTTGGAGGGGTCATCCTCCGCTGTTCCTTCGCCATTCCCATCCTTTGGGATATCCACCATGTATATGTCATATGATGAGGTGGCTTTCCAGTGCCTAGTAGGCGCTGGTTCTTGGTCGTCTCCGGCATCGTCGTCCATACCGTCGATGTCTTCGGAGTCGAAGTCTAGCATGTCGGTTAGATCGTTGACAGTGGCTACTAAGTGGGTGGTGGGTGGGCTTTGAATTTCTTCGTCGTCCGCATCCCAACCGGCCAGGGCTCTCCTGATAACGACAGATACTTTAGCGAACTCAAGATGTCGCCAAAAGGTGAGTGTTGAAAGATGTCCGCAGCGGTGAGCTCCATGATCGACGCCCAATCGGATTCAATTGGAGGGGGCGCGGGAGGTTCGGAGTCCGGCGAGGAGTCTAGCACCTCGGAGTCTCGAGTTTCACGAGGGACAAGGTCAGTATTCGGCTCCATCACCGTAGAGGTTGCAGCCCCCGAGGCAGTGTCTAGCCATCTGTCCTCGATCTACGCAGCCGGCTCCGAATCGAGGGTCGGAGCGGGCTCGTGTGGTGCCTCCAGGGCACTGTCCGGCTGCAGAGCTAAATCATGCCCATCGTGACAATGCGGCGCGCTCGGTAGTGGCTCGAATCCATCGAAGATCAAGTCTCCGCGGATGTCAGCCGTGAAGTTTCAAACTTCCAAATCTGACCTGACAGCCAGGGGCGTAGCTTTCGATCTGCTCCAGATGGCCAAGCGAATTGGCCCGTAGTGCAAAGCTGCCGAATACGAAGATCTGTCCGGGCAGAAAAGTCTCACCCTGGACTGTGTCGTTGTTGATGATCGAAGAAGCCATCGAGCCTATCGGTGACGACACAGAGGAACTCTCAATGAAAGCACCAATGTCGGTGTCAAAACCGGCGGATCTCGGGTAGGGGGTCCCGAACCATGCGTCTAGGCGGATGGTAACAGGAGACAAGGGACACGATGTTGTACCCAGGTTCGGGCCCTCTTGATGGAGGTAAAACCCTACGTCCTGCTTGATTGATATTGATGATGTGGGTATTACAAGAGTAGATCTACCACGAGATCAAGGAGGCTAAACCCTAGAAGCTAGCCTATGGTATGATTGTTGTTCGTCCTACGGACTAAAACCATCCGGTTTATATAGACACCGGAGAGGGCTAGGGTTACACAGAGTCGGTTACAATAGTAGGAGATCTACATATCCGTATTGCCAAGCTTGCCTTCCACGCCAAGGAAAGTCCCATCCGGACACGGGACGAAGTCTTCAATCTTGTATCTTCATAGTCTTGGAGTCCGGCCGATGATGATAGTTCGGCTATCCGGACACCCCCTAGTCCAGGACTCCCTCACTTGGCCTCTATCCATTTGGTGAATTTATCCACCATGACCAGTAGGTATTTTTGCGTGTGGGTTCCTCCTTTAAGGGGTCCAACCATGTCAAGCCCCCAGACCGCAAAAGGCCAGGTTATGGTTATGGTTTGTAGGGCGGTAGGCGGCATGTGGCTTTGATTAGCGAATAATTGGCAACCAATGCATCGCTGGACTAAGTCCTGAGCGTCTGCCCGGGCCGTTGGCCAATAAAATCCGGTATGGAAGCCTTGCTTACAAGGGCTCGGGCTGCGGCGTGGTGCCCGCCGAGACCGGCGTGAATTTCCGCCAGAAGGTTCCGCCCTTCCTCTTCGGAGATACACCTTTGAAGGACTCCGGTGGTGCTTTTCTTATAAAGCTCTCCTTCGTGGACTTTGTAGGCTTTAGATCATCGCACTATGCAGCGTGCCTCATTTTGGTCCTCGGGGAGTTCCTGCCTAGTTAAGTAGGCTTAGAATGGTTCTGTCCACGGGGCAATTACTGCCATTATTACGTGGGCTGAGGGTGTGACTTCATTGACGGAGTCTTTCGTTGTGTCATGGTGTTCAGGGTCAGGTAATGTGGCCTGGTCCGATTTGTTAATTCCGGATTCCCCTTCCCACTGTACGATGGCTTGAATAACCTTTCCAGGAAAATGTTGGGGGGGACTGCATCGCGCTTTGCGCCGATGCGTGCCAGGACGTCTGCTGCCTGATTATTTTCCC
This sequence comes from Triticum dicoccoides, assembly GCF_002162155.2. NCBI lineage: Eukaryota > Viridiplantae > Streptophyta > Magnoliopsida > Poales > Poaceae > Triticum > Triticum dicoccoides. The sequence continues at coordinate 493,974,944 of NC_041385.1, forward strand.
GGGCTATATGGTGGAATTCCAGCCCTTCGAATCGAGCTGACATATTTAGGATGGCGTTGCGGTAAGCTGCCATTTTCGGATCTTTGGCGTCAAAGTCTCCGTTTATTTGGGATATTGCGAGGTTCGAATCCCCACGCACCTCTAGGCGTTGAATGCCCATGGAGACTGCCATCCGGAGGGCATGTAGAAGGGCTTCGTATTCGGCTGCATTGTTGGAGTTCGTATACGTTATCTGGAGTACATATTGGACTGTATCTCCTGTTGGGGACGTCAGGACGACGCCAGCCCCCAGACCTGCCAGCATTTAGGAGCCGTCAAAGTGCATGGTCCAGTTGGAATATGTGCCGTACTCTTTAGGGAGTTCGGCTTCAGTCCATTCCGCGACGAAGTCGGCCAAGGCTTGCGACTTGATGGCTCGCCGTGGCTTATATGTTATGTCGAAAGGGAGGAGCTCAATGGCCCATTTGGCAATCCGGCCTGTTGCGTCGCGGTTGTTTATGATATCGTTAAGAGGTACTTCGGATGCTACTGTTATCGAACACTCTTGAAAGTAGTGTCGTAGCTTCCGGGATGCCATGAACACTGCGTATGCTATTTTTTGGTAATGCGGGTACCGGGACTTGCATGGAGTGAGGACAGTGGACACGTAGTACACTAGTTTCTGGACAGGGAATTTGTGTCCGTCCGTTTCTCGTTCGACGACGAGGACCGCGCTTACAACTTGGTGAGTTGCCGCGATGTATAACAACATTGGTTCGCCGATGTTTGGCCTGGCCAGGATAGGGTTTGTTGCCAGTATGGCTTTTATTTCTTCGAGTCCGGCCGTGACGGCATCCGTCCACTCGAAGTGTTCGGTGCGCCGGAGGAGGCGATAAAGGGGTAATGCCTTTTCCCCCAAGCGGGAGATGAAGCGGCTTAGAGCCACCACACATCCAGTCAATTTTTGTATTTGCTTGAGATCTTTTGGGATATCCAATTGTGACAGAGCTCGGATCTTGGCTGGGTTTGCTTCAATTCCCCTACCGGATACAATGAAGCCCAAGAGCTTTCCGGCTGGTACGCCGAAAACGCATTTTTCCGGGTTAAGGCTAATGTCATATGTTCGGAGGTTATCGAACATGAGCCTCAAGTCATCTATTAGAGTTTTGACGTGTTTGGTTTTGACGACCACATCATCCACGTATGCTTCAACCGTTTTGCTGATCTGGTTGGCCAGACATGTCTGAAGCATGCGCTGATATGTTGCGCCGGCGTTTTTGAGCCTGAAGGGCATTGTGTTGAAGCAGAATGGGCCGTATGGGGTGATGAATGCCGTTGCGGCTTGTTCTGACTCTGCCATCTTGATTTGGTGGTAGCCAGAGTATGCGTCGAGGAAACACAACGAATCGTGTCCTGCAGTGGCGTTGATGATTTGATCAATGCGGGGGAGGGGGAAGGGATCCTTTGGGCAGGCCTTATTTTGGTCTTTAAAATCGACGCATAGGCGCCAGGATTTGTCCTTCTTTGGTACCATCACCAGGTTTGCTAGCCAGTCCGGATGTTTTATATCTCTGATGAATCCGGCTTCCAGTAGTTTGGCTAGCTCCTCTCCCATGGCTTGTCTCTTGGGTTCGGAGAAACACCGAAGAGTCTTCTTAACGGGCTTGAATCCTTTTAGGATGTTCAAGCTGTGCTCGGCCAGCCTGCGTGGGATTCCTGGCATGTCTGAAGGGTGCCAGGCAAAAATGTCCCAATTTTCTCGTAGGAATTCTCTGAGTGTGGCGTCTACATCTGGGTTTAGTTGTGCCCCGATGGAGGCTGTTTTTGTAGTGTCCGTTGGATGGACTTGGAACTTGACTATTACGTCTGCCGGCTTGAAGGAGGTGGACTTGGATCTTTTGTCGAGTATCACGTCATCCCTATCTATCTTGGAGCGCAACACAGTTAGTTCCTCAACCGCTAGGGCTTCAGACAATGCCTCGAGGGCCAGTGCGGCTGTCTTGTTTTTGGCTTGGAGCGTTGTGTCCGGATCACTAGCAAGAGTGATGATTCCGTTCGGTCCGGGCATTTTGAGCTTCATGTACCCGTAATGGGGTATAGCTTGAAAAATTGTGAATGCTTCTCGCCCTAACAGAGCGTGGTATCCGCTGGTGAACGGGGCCACTTGAAATGTGACCTCCTCGGATCTGTAATTATCCAGCATGCCGAACACCACATCCAGTGTGTTTTTCCCTGAACAGCACGCTTCCCGGCTGGGGATTATTCCTCTAAAGGTTGTGTTGCTTCGCTCAATGCGGCTCCAGTCTATTTCCATTTTTTGCAGGGTTTCCTCATAGATGAGGTTCAGTCTGCTGCCACCGTCCATGAGTACCTTTGTAAGCCGGAAGCCGTCCACTATCAGACTGAGGACCAGTGCGGCTGGTGCTCGGGCTGTCCGTAATTTAGGTTCATCACTGGCATTAAAGGTAATAGCCGTGTCACTCCATGGGTTTATTGTTGCTACTTGGTAGACTTCGGTAAGGCTGCGGAGCATTCGTTTCCTTGCAATTTTTGATGCGAAAGTCTCGAATACGGTTGACACCATACTGGCGTTTCTGGGGTGGTGATCTGCGGATTCTGGAGTTAAAAGCTCCTTGCCACTTCTGGCCACCTGCCGGAGTATCCAACATGCTCTAAGGCTATGAGTTGGTGTGACTTCCCCTGAACTATGAATTTTACAGGGTCCATTGAGCCATCCCTCCAGTACGGCTCCATACCCTATAGAGGGTTTTTGTTTTTTGCTGTTTGGCCCAGGTGCCTGGCGATAATGCACCCTTTTGTTTCGGACTGGGATTGTATTCAGGGTCGGATTGTCCCAGAATTTTGTTTCGGTTTTTCGAACGCTTACTGTTGCACAGTACTTTCGTACTATGGATGTCAAATCGGCGAAGCGTGTAATTTCGCGGCGACTTATAGCATTGAGGATTCCGATGTCTGTGCAGTTGTTACAGAAGAATGAAATTGCATCCCTCTCACGGCAGTCCTTTATCCTGTTCCTAACCAGGAGGAATCTGGCCCAGTAATGGTGTACTGTTTCCCCGGGCTCTTGCCGAATTTGGGATAGATCCCTTGTATTTGGGTGGGCGGGGGGATTTAAATCTGGAACCTCGCCCGATCTAAGATTCAGGGGCCAAGAAACTTCCGAATTCGGAATCTTGTTTTCTTTGATGTTATTCAATGAATCAGGCCCGTTGCCTGACTTTAGGTTCAGGGCTTGGGCAACGTCCTCCCCTCCGCGGATGTCCGGCTTGGAGGGGTCGGGAATCCAGACACATCTGGTCCTTAGGATGGGCGAAGATTCGCCGCATTATTCTTCCACCACTTCAACGTGGTGGGTGACCTGGGGAGAGTCGATCTCTCTCTGATCGGGTTTAAGCCCAATCTGGCCGTAATCTGTAGCGACTTCTAGGGCGGCGATGCGATCCAAGAGCTCGTTTAGGGAAGAGAGCTCCATCGGATCTAACTGCTCGGCAAGTTCCCAGCTGATCTGGAGATTGCTTTCGATGACCCAAGAGGTCATCGCCGGCGCGGCGACCGAACAGGCGGTCATAAAAAAACTGCCTAGCTGGAGAGTTTGGCCGACAGCCAAAGCTCCTTTAGCAACAACGCCGTCTTTAAAGACGGGGTGCGGCATCCTTCCTCTCGGTAACGACACAGAGGAACTCTCAATGAAAGCACCAATGTCGGTGTCAAAACCGGCGGATCTTGGGTAGGGGGTCCCGAACTGTGCGTCTAGGCGGATGGTAACAGGAGACAAGGGACACGATGTTTTTACCCAGGTTCGGGCCCTCTCGATGGAGGTAAAACCCTACTCCTGCTTGATTAATATTGATGATATGGGTAGTACAAGAGTTGATCTACCATGAGATCAGAGAGGCTAAACCCTAGAAGCTAGCCTATGGTATGATTGTTGTTCGTCCTACGGACTAAAACTCTCCGGTTTATATAGACACCGGAGAGGGCTAGGGTTACATAGAGTCGGTTACAATGGGAGGAGATCTTCATATCATATCGCCAAGCTTGCCTTCCACGCCAAGGAAAGTCCTATCCGGACACGGGACAAAGTCTTCAATCTTGTATCTTCATAGTCCGGGAGTCCGGCCAAAGGTCATAGTCCGGCCATCCGGACACCCCCTAATCCAGGACTCCCTCAGTGGCCCCGAAAGGGACGAAGTCCCTAAAGGGCAAGGCGGGTGCTCGGGCTCGGGAGACCTCAGTCACCCAGTCCAAGGGGACCCACGCCTCCTCCGCCCATGACGATGACACAAAGGATGATGACGAAGAAGAGAACCCTCCCCCAAAAGGGAAGAGGGCGGCACCGGAGGATGCCGAAGCTAGCAAGCAGCCCAAGGGCTCGAAGAGGCCGAGGAGGACCTCGACACGGGCTGCTGGCAAGTCGTCAGAGAGAGTCAAGCTCTCCGACGACTTAGAAGAAGACCTCCTTTCTATGGGGAGGAAGAAGGCGGCTCCCCAAGGGTAAGTCGTTGCCTTTATATCTCGCATTCTCGATAAGTCTTCTTACTAATGGCAAATTCATAAATCATCTTTTCTTTACGCAGTCTTCAAGGGTGATCCCTAGCGGCTCCTCGAGTGGACTACCATCCTCCAGCGGGATGATACATCTCCATCGTATCTATAATTTTTTATTATTCCATGCCAATATTATACAACTTTTATACACTTTTGGCAACATTTTATATTATTTTCTGGGACTAACATATTGATCAGTGCCCAGTGTTAGTTCCTGTTTGTTGCATGCTTTTCGTTTCGCAGAATATCCATATCAAAAGAAGTCCGAACACGATAAAAATTTATGGAGAATTATTTTGGAATATATGTGATTTTTGGGAGGTGGAATCAACGGAAACAGAGGCCCACAGCCTCCACAAGACACATGTGTGCGCCCCAGGGGGCCTCGTGGGCACCCAGTAAGTCGGTTGGGGCTGTACTTAGGGCGCAAAGAAGCTTAGATCTGGAAAAAAAAATCTTGTTGAAGTTTCTACGCAATCGGAGTTATGGATCTCCAGATATTTAAGAAACGGTTTTTGACCAGAAACAGGAACGCGAAACAGAAGAGAACAGAAAGATAGATCCAATCTAGGAAGGGCTCTCGCCCCTCCGACGCCATGGAGGCCATGGACCAGAGGGGGAACTCTCCTCCCATCATGGGGAGGCCAAGGAAGAAGAACAAGGAGGGGGCTCTCTCCCCCTCTCTCCCGTTGGCGCTGGAGTGCCGCCGGAGCTAGGATCGTGACGGCGATCTACACCAACAACCTTGCTACTGTCAACACCAACTTTCTCCCCATTTATGCAGCGGTGCAACCTCTTTATTCCTGTTGTAATTCTCTACTTAAACATGGTGCTCAACACTATATATTATTATACAATGATATGTGGTTATCCTATGATGTTTGAGTAGATCTATTTTTTTCCTATGGGTTGATAGATGATCTTGATTGGTTTGAGTTGTATATTTTATTTTGCTACTGTCCTATGCTGCCCTCAGTGTCGTGCAGACGTGAGGGATCCCCGTTGTAGGGTGTTGCAATACATTCATGATTCACTTATGGTGGGTGGCGTGAGTGACAGAAGCACAGACCCGGTAAGGGGGGCTGTTGCGTATGGGATAAAGAGGTCTTGATACTTAATGCTATGGTTGGGTTTTACCTTAATGATCTTTAGTAGTTGTGGATGCTTGCTAGAGTTCCAATCATAGGTGCATATGACCCAAGTACAGAAAGTATGTTAGCTCATGTCTCTCCCTCGTATAAAATTGCAATAATGATTACCGGTTTAGTTATCAATCACGTAGGGACAAATAACTTTCTTGTGTGACAAAACCTTTATACTAAATAATTAACTTTATTATCTGCAATTTATTCATAGTTTTATTCTTGCAAAGTACTTCAAGTTTTATTCTTATTCTAGGTAAAAGGATGTTAAGTGTGCGTAGAGTTGTATCGGTGGTCGATAGAACTTGAGGGAATATTTGTTCTACCTTTAGCTCCTCATTGGGTTCGACACTCTTATTTATCAAAAAAGGCTAGAAACGATACCCTATACTTGTGGGTTATCAAGACCTTTTTTGGCGCCGTTGCCGGGGAGCAATAGTGTGGGGTGAATATTCTCGTGTGTGCTGGTTTGCTTTTTCACTAAGTAATTTTTATTTTGTGCTCTTGTTTTCTATCTTTAGTTATTGGTATGGAACACAAAATATCAAAAATATTGGGTGTACTTACTACTCATGGAGATGGGGAACCTCCTAAAACCCTTGATGCTCGTTATGTGAAAAATATTAAAGACTACTTTGATAATCTTGAGAAAACCCCATCAACCTGATAATGGGAGACACGTTGGATCAACGTGATTACTTTAGGGATTATCGTTTGATTCAAAAAGGGAAACTGTTATGGCATCAAATTGAAATGTTGCTTGAGATATGATTATACTTGTTGCTCTAGGATGAAGGTTCGACACCTTTCCTTTTCATGTGAATTTAGTGATAATGAAACCTTTGCTTCTTATACTAATGGTAGATATGATTACTATGATGTAGAACGAATAGAAGAATTTGTTGCTTTTAAGGGTGCTTATGTAATTGAATCTCTGTTTGAAAAGTATGAAGATTATGATGATGCTGTTTATAGACCTGAAAATTTTTCTATACTTAAATATTGCTATGAGAATTATGAATATAATGCCAATATTAATGAGTTTATTGAGGAAGTCTCCGTTGTCCAAGAAGAGACTAATATTTTGCAGGAAACTGTGGAAGAAGAAATTGATGAAACTGTGAGCTCATTGGATGAAAAATATGAGGAGGAGAGCGAAGAACAAAAGGAAGAGAAGATTAGCTCCGTGCCCACCTTCTAATGAGAGTAACTGTTCAACTCATACATTTTAATTTCCCTTCGTGCTTACCGAAGGATGAATGCTACGATAATTGCTATGATCCCATTGATTTGTTTGAAATGTCCCTTTTTGATGAAATTGATGCTTGCTATGCTTGTGGCCAAGATGCCAATTTAAATGATGCTTATGGAGATGAACTTGCTATAGTTCCTTATGTTATGAATGAAATTGTTTCTATTGCACCCACACATGATAGTCCTATTATCTTTTTGAATTCTCTGAACTACACTATATCGGAGAAGTTTGCTCTTATTAAGGATCATATTGAGGGGTTGCGTTTTACTATCACACATGATAATTTTGATAAATATAATATTCATGTGCTTGCTGCTCCTACTTGCAATTATTATGAGAGAGGAACTACATATCCACCTCTCTATGTTTCCAACATGATAAAATTGCAAGAAACTGTTTATGCTATTTATTGGCCTTTACTTGATGTGCATGAATTGTTCTTTTATGACATGCCAATGCATAGGAAGATAGTTAGACTTCATCATTGCATGATATATGGTTCTTTGTGTTGGAAATATGCCCTAGAGGCTATAATAAAATGGTTATTATTATATTTCCTTGTTCATGATAATTGTCTATCATTCATGCTGTAATTGTATTGACCGGAAACAGTAATACATGTGTGAATACATAGACCACAACATGTCCCTAGTGAGCCTCTAGTTGACTAGCTCGTTGATCAACAGATGGTCATGGTTTCCTGACTATGGACATTGGATGTCATTGATAATGGGATCACATCATTAGGAGAATGATGTGATGGACAAGACCCAATCCTAAGCATAGCACAAGATCGTGTAGTTTGTTTGCTAAAGCTTTTCTAATGTCAAGTATCATTTCCTTAGACCATGAGATTGTGTAACTCCCGGATACCGTAGGAATGCTTTGGGTGTACCAAACGTCACAACGTAACTGGGTGGCTATAAAGGTGCACTACAGGTGTCTCCGAAAGTGTCTGTTGGGTTGACACGAATCGAGACTGGGATTTGTCACTCCGTATGACGGAGAGGTATCTCTGGGCCCACTCGGTAATGCATCATCATAATGAGCTCAATGTGACTAAGTAGTTGGTCACGGGATCATGCATTACGTAACGAATAAAGTGACTTGCGGTAACAAGATTTAACGGGGTATTGGGATACCGTCGATCGAATCTCGGGCAAGTAACGTACCGATTGACAAAGGGAATTGTATACGGGATTACTTGAATCCTCGACATCGTGGTTCATCCGATGAGATCATCATGGAACATGTGGGAGCCAGCATGGGTATCCAGATCCCACTGTTGGTTATTGGCCGGAGAGCTATCTCGGTCATGTTTGCATGTTTCCCGAACCCGTAGGGTCTACACACTTAAGGTTCAATGACGCTAGGGTTATAGGGAAGGTTTGTACGTGGTTACCGAATGTTGTTCAGAGTCCCGAATGAGATCCCGGACGTCACGAGGAGTTCCGGAATGGTCCGGAGGTGAAGATTTATATATGGGAAGTCATCATATGGTCACCGGAAGTATTCGGGGGTTTATCTGTATTGTACCGGGACCACCGAAGGGGTTCCGGGGGTCCACCGGGAGAGTCCACCTGCCCCGGAGGGCCCTTATGGGTTGTATGTGGAAGGGAACCAGCCCCAAGTGGGCTGGGCGCTACCCCCCTAGGGCCCATGCACCTAGGTTTGGGGGGAACCCTAAAGGGGGCGCCCCCCTTGGCTTGGGGGGCAAGCCCCCTCCCCTTGGCCGCCGCCCCCCTCTAGATCTCATCTAGAGGGGCCGGCCCCTTCCCCCTTCACCCTATAAATAGAGGGGAGGAGGGAGGGCAGCCGCACCACATCCAAGGCGCAGCTCTCCCGCTCTCCAACACCTCCCCACCTTCGTTTGAGCTTGGCGAAGCCCTGCCGGAGAACAACCGCTCCATCACCACCATGTCGTCGTGCTACTGCTAGAGCCTTCTTCCTCAACCTCTCCCTACTCCTTGCTGGATCAAGGCGCGGGAGACGTTACCGGGCTGCACGTGTGTTGAACGCGGAGGTGCTGTTGTTCGGTGCTTAGATCGGAATCCACCGCGATCTGAATCGCTACGAGTACGACTCCTTCATCCGCGTTATTGCAACGCTTCCGTTTCGTGATGTATGAAGATGCACTCCCCTCTCTCTTGTTGCTAGTCACTCCATAGATTGATCTTGGTGATGCGTAGAATTTTTTTAATTTCTGCATCGATCCCCAACACTTTGTGCTCACAACTAAATTATAAATCATTGCTAATTAAAATTGTCTTTGATATACCTTGGGATCCGGGTGGATCGATTACTTGAGCACTTTATGCCTAGCTTAATGGCTTTAAGAAAAGCGCTGCCAGGGAGACAACCCGGAAGTTTTAGAGAGTCATTTTATTCTGTTGTGTGCTTTTTTAAAGTTTTAAAACAAAAAACGTATAGAGGGGAACTTAAAACTTTACAAAAGGAAAGTGAAAGTAAGAAAGACGAGCACCGTTGAAGTGGGGGAGCTCCTTGAACTTTGTTCAAGCCCATGGAAACTTTGCAAATCTTGAATTAGAGAAAACATTTCAACAAAAATAATCATCCCTTTGTACAAATCCATTGTATTGTAAAAATAATGTGCCAAGATTTGCCTTAGGATGATTAGATTGCTTGTTGGTATGTGCGGTGCAAAAATAGAAACTCTGGCTATAGTGTGTGAATTTACATTTTTTACTGGAATTTCAAAAGTTTCTGAAACTTTTACACAATACTTCTATGAAAATTATTTATTTTGTCCTAATTTTTTAGAATTTTAGGAGTTACAAAAGTATGGTCAATGTTCAGATTACTACAGATTGTCCTGTTTTTGACAGATTCTGTTTTTGATGCATTGTTTTGCTTGTTTTGATGAAACTATCGATTTTATTGGTGGTATAAGCCATGGAGAAGTTATAATACAGTAGCTATAATGCAAAAACAAAATATGAATCGATTTACAACAGTACTTAAAGTAGTGACTTGCATTATTATAGTAACAGATCTCACCGAGTTTTCAGTTAAGTTTTGTGTGGGTGAAGTGTTCAAAGATCGAGGAGGTCTCAATATGATGAGAGGGAGGAGAGGCAAGAGTTCAAGCTTGGGGATGCCCAAGCCACTCCAAGTAAATATTCAAGGATACTCAAGCGTCTAAGCTTGGGGATGCCCTGGAAGGCATCCCATCTTTCTTCAACAAGTATCGGTATGTTTCAGTTTTCATTTCGTTCACGTGATATGCTTAAATCTTGGAGCGTATTTTGTGTTTAGTTTTAACTTTCATTTAATGCACCATGCCTGTATGAGATAGTCCATGGTTGATTTATATAATGCTCTTTGCACTTCACTTATATCTTTTGTGTATGGCTTTATAGAATGCTTCATGTGGTTCACTTATATCAATTGAAGTTTGGATTGCCTGTTTCTCTATATATGGAAAACCATTAATTGTGGAATGCTCTTCTACTTTACTTATATTTATTAGAGCTTGTTCTTTTGTAGAAAGAATTAAACTCTCATGCTTCACTTATATCTATTTAGAGAGCCAACGGGAAGTGGTCTTTCACATGTTAGTCATAAAATCCTACACAGAACTTGTGGATCACTGAATATGATATGTTTGATTTCTTGCAATAGTTTTGCGGTATAGAGATGATAATACGTGGGAGGTACTAGTAAATGGTTGTGGTTTGTAGGAATATTGTTTTTAAGGTTTGTGATTCCCGAAGCATTCACGTATAGTCTCTCGTTATGCTATGAAGTTGGAGCATGATTTATTATTGATTGTCTTCCTTTGCGTAGAGGTCGGGGGCGCGCGATGGTCAACTCCTACCAACCTCCCCCCTAGGTGCATGCGTAGTAGTACTTTTCTTCGAGGGCTAATGTAACGCCCCGAGACCGACGCTCCAGATGCCTTCCAGGGTCTCTGAGTTTCCTCGTGTGATTTGTTCTGTTTGTTGCATTCTTCTTAGCTTCATTTGCATTGCATCATGTCATCATGCCATCATATCATTAATTTTAAAAACTCTTCTAGATAAACTGTATGGATCTTCGATCCATTTAAATTGAGGAAACTCACATGGTGGGTTCTCTTTAAAACATACCCTCCCGATATTTAGGGAGATATTATAAAAATATTCCATTGTTTTGGAATCACCCATGAACCCACTTGCATATTAAATCCCTTGGCCTTTTCTTCTTCAAGTTTTGGCTCTCTAACCTTGCCAATAATTATTTCGTCATTTTCCGGAGCTCCACCAAAAAATCCGAACATTTTTGGACCTTCCCAAACCCTCACTTCCATTCAAATCATTTGAATTTAATTCAAATGAGTTTGAATTTACATCTTTCATTCATGGCCTTTTCTATTTTCTTGGATCAAGCGCATTTATGCGAGTCCGGGAAAATTATCCCCATGCGCAAATCTTTCTCCTAACCTCTCTTTCTTTTCTTTCTTTTCTCTGTTCTGTTTTATTATTCATTAGTGAGAGAAGAGAGCCTAGCAGCCTATCTATGCCGACCCATTAACCTAGGCCCAGCCGCGCCCCAGCTCTAACCCTAGCCCGATCCCCTCGATCCATCTCTCCCTCGTCTCCTCCCTTAGCGCCGCAAACCCCATCGCTAGATCCCGCATCTCTCTCGATCCCCATCTCCCTCTCGTCTCTCACCTCGCGCATGCCCGCAACCAGTGCGAGGAAGCCGCGCCCCCGCGCTCGACCTCCCTGCGCTCCTCCCTCCTCTCGATCTCTCCCTCTCCCTCGCTCGTGCCCTCCATCGCCGCCCGAGCGCCTCCTCCGCAGCTCACCGCGCCCTGCCTCTCCTCTCGAGCGTGCCTCCCATCGCGCCTGCCATGGCCCGCGAGGCCATCAGCATCCCCAAGTCCCCGCTGTGCTCCGTCGCACTGCGCCTCCTCCTCGCCTTGAAGCCCCGTGCCCGGCCCCGTCCATCCCGGCCCCCTCTTCCTCGCCGGACCTGCTCCATCCTCCGCCGTTCACCTCCTGCAGCCCGAGCGCCTCGACTCAGTGCCGCCCCGCCATGGACGCCGAGCTCCTCCGGTGCCTCCTGCCTCACGTCTCCCTCCTCGTGCCGGGGAGAGGAGCTCCCGCTTCCTCGCCGTCCTTCGGCTCGTCATCGCTCCGGCGCCCGTTCCCAGCCCCGGCCGCCCTCTGTCTTGGACTCAGGTAGCAGCCATGCCCATGCTGCTGCCTTGCCTTGCTCGCGCCAGCCCCTTTTGCGTTGCCTTGCTGCCGTCGACCCGAGGCCTTTGGTGTTGTTCTGGATTTCGCCAAGACCGGACCGACAAGTACCCCGACATCACGTGTACCACTACCATCGACCTGAACATCTACGAAAAATGTGTACGATTACCGTCGCCAAGACCGCCAAGTTCGACTACCGCCGACGTGTACAACTTCAGTCGCGAGAACGACTACTTCCACTACGAGGTGTACCACTACCGTCGACACGAGTACAACTACTTCCACTACGACCCGTGAACGACTACTTCCCTCGACGTTTTTGAACTGCCCGGAAACGCTCACTTCAAAGGTATAACCCGAGACGACCGCGATGAGATGCCCTTGCATGTATGAGATGTACGATATGTTTGCACCGTGCCCGTTTGTCCTTGCAAGTTCCTCCTCGTTTGCCATGCCGTCGACCCGTGGGGACCCGGAATTCGGGATCACCCCACCATCTCTAGCATGTTGCGCGCATCCACACGCCTCCTTTTGCACTGGTATCTCCATGAGCTACCGGAACCGATATGTTGCCGGGGCATCATTTTCGAATATCTTGCCGTGGCATCATTTTCGGATATGTTGCCGTGGCACCATTTTTGTTTCGCCGCCGTGGCACCCTTTTCGTTCCGCCATGGTGACCAAATGCTTCATAACATGCTCATGTTAATGTTTTCATAAAATTGCATAAACTTGTATATGTCATCCGCATCATGATAACAACATTTAAATGCTTTAAATTGTTGTTTGCTTTAATTGCTAAATGATATGGGGATTTTCCGGAATTGTTGTTTGTGTTTCCGGCCTCATTTAAACTTGCCTAAAATGTAGTTTAATTATGCTTCACCTCTTGCCATGTTTAACAACATTTAATGTTGTTGGGTATATAACCGAGAGAGAACTAAATAATTGATGTGGTGTTTCGTCAATATGCAACTCGTTGCATATTGAGCTCCACTTAACTTGTAGTGTTGTTTTTGCATATTGCCATGCCATGCCTCATTCAACCGGACATGCATCATACTTGATTGTGCATCATGACATGTTTATGCTTGTGTGTTTACCATGTTGTTTGCTTCTTTCCAGTTTGCTTCTCTCGTTAGCTTCGATTTCGTTCCGGAGTTGTGAGGATTCGTTCGACTACGTTCGTTTGTCTTCTTCATGGACTCGTTCTTCTTCCTTGCGGGATTTCAGGCAAGATGACTATTACCCTCGATATCACTTCTATCTTTGCTTGCTAGTTGCTTCGTTTTATCGCTATGCTGCGCTACCTATCACTTGTTTACCATGCCTCCCAAGTTGCCATGTCAGCCTCTAACCTTTTCACCCTTCCTAGCAAACCGTTGTTTGGCTATGTTACCGCTTTTGCCCAGCCCATCTTATAGCGTTGTTAGTTGCAGGTGAAGTTGAAGATTTCTCCATGGTGGACAGGATTATGATTGCGATATCACAATATCTCTTATATTATTAATGCATCTATATATTTGGTAAAGGGTGGAAGACTCGGCCTTTTGCCTGGTGTTTTGTTCCACTCTTGCCGCCCTAGTTTCCGTCATACCGGTGTTATGTTCCCGGATTTTGCATTCCTTACGCGGTTGGGTGATTTATGGGACCCCCTTGACAGTTCGCTTTGAATAAAACTCCTCCAGCAAGGCCCAACCTTGGTATTACCATTTGCCTACCTAAGCCTTTTTCCCTTGGGTTCTGCAGACTCAAGGGTCATCTTTATTTTACCCCCCCGGGCCAGTGCTCGTTGTGAGTGTTGGTCCAACCTGTCAGCCGCCGGTGGCCACCAGGGGCAACTCTGGGCTGGCCTACCAGAAGTTTGGACAATCCGGTGTGCCCTGAGAACGAGATATGTGCAGCTCCTATTGGGATTTGTCGGCACAGCGGGAGGCTTTGTTGGTCTTGTTTTACCATTGTCGAAATGTCTTGTAAACCGGGATTCCGAGTCTGATCGGGTCTTCCTGGGAGAAGGTATATCCTTCGTTGATCGCGAGAGCTTATCATGGGCTAAGTTGGGACACCCCTGCAGGGTATAATCTTTCGAAAGCCGTGCCTGCGGTTATAGGCAGATGGGAATTTATTAATGTCCGGTTGTAGATAACTTGACACTTGACCTCTTTAAAACGCATCAACCGTGTGTGTAGCCGTGATGGTCTCTTTTCGGCGGAGTCCGGGAAGTGAACACGGTTTTTGGGTTGTGTTTGACGTAAGTAGGAGTTCAGGATCACTTCTTGATCATTGCTAGCTTCACGACCGTTCCATTTGCTCTCTTCTCGCTCTTATTTGCGTATGTTAGCCACCATATTTGCTTAGTGCTTGCTGCAACTCCACCTCATTACCCTTTCCTACCCATAAGCTTAAATAGTCTTGATCTCGTGGGTTTTGAGATTGCTGAGTCCTCGTGACTCACCAGATACTATCACAACAGTTGCAGGTGCCGATGATACCAGTACAGGTGATGCAACCGAGATCAGATGGGAGCTCAACGCAGATCTTGGTCGTTGCTATGTTTCGTTTCATGTTGATTAGTAGTGGAGGCTAGTTGGGACGATCGGGGATCTAGCAGTTGGGTTATCTTCTTTTCTTTTGGCTTTGTCCGTAGTCGGACTATATGTGTGTACTCTGAATGATGTATGATTTATTATATGTTCATTGTGTGAAGTGGCGATTGTAAGCCAACTCTTTATCCCAGTCTTGTTCATTACATGGGATTGTGTGAAGATGACCCTTCTTGCGACAAAACCACAATGTGGTTATGCCTCTAAGTCGTGCTTCGACACGTGGGAGATATAGCCGCATCGTGGGTGTTACAGCTAATAAACTTTTGCAATACGTATATGAGTTCTTTATGACTAATGTGAGTCCATGGATTATACACACACTCACCTTTCTGCAATTTGCTAGCCTCTTCGGTACCGTGCATAGTCCTTTCTCACCTCAAGAGTCGGTGCAAGCTTTACCGGTGCATCCAAACCCCATCATATGATACGCTCTATCACACATAAGCCTTATTATATCTTCCTCAAAAGAGCCACCATACCTACCTATTATGGCATTTCCATAGCCATTCCGAGATATATTGCCATGCAACTTCCACCGCTTCCGTTTTGATGACTCAAGCATTCATTATCATATTACTTTGCATGATCGTAAGATAGCTAGCATGATATTTCCATGGCTTGTCCGTTTTTTGATATCCTTGCTATGTTAGATCATTGCACATTTGGGTACACCGCCAGAGGCATTCATATAGAGTCATACTTTGTTCTAGGTATTGAGTTGTAATATTGAGTTCTAAGTAATTAGAAGTGTGATGATCATCATTATTCATTATAAGAGCATGTGCTAGTGAGGAAAGGATGATGGAGACTATGATTCCCCCACAAGTAGGGATGAGACTTCGGACAAATATATAAAGAAAAAAGGAAAACAAGTGAGGCCAAAAAGAGCCCAAGAAAAAATGAAAATAAAAATATGAGAGAAAAAGAGAGAAGGGCCATGCTAATTCCACACATGTGCTTCAGAGTAGCATCATGTTTTTCATATAGAGAGTCTCCTATGTTGTCACTTTCATATACTAGTGGGAATTTTTCATTATAGAGTTAGATGCACACCCACTTAGTTTTCAGTTTGAGCTTTCATACACTTATAGCTATTAGTGCATCTATTGCATGGCAATCCCTACTCCTCGCATTTATATCAATTGATAGGCATATACAAAGCCCGTTGATTAGCCGCGTTGATGTGAGACTTTCTTACTTTTTGTCTTCTCTATATTTACCCTATCATCATACTCTATTCCAGCCATAGTGCTATGTCCATGGTTTGCATTCATGTATTGCACGGGGGTTGAAAAAGCTAAAGCGTGTTAAAAAGTATGAACCAATTGCTTGCCTGACACCATGGTAGTAAATGATAAATACTTTGTGTTAAGAAGATGGAGCATGACAAGACTAAATGATTTTGTAGGGATAGCGTTCTTTAGCATTGATATTTTGAAACACATGATTATTTGTTGGGATGCCTTAGTATTAATGTAATTATGTCAAGTTATAGAGTATTGCTCTGAATCACTCGTGTCTTAATATTCATGCCATGATTAGACAGATGATCAAGATTCTGCTAGGTAGCATTCCATATAAAAAATTATCCTTTTTATCATTTACCTACGCGAGGACTAGCAGGAATTAAGCTAGGGGATGCTTATACATCTCCATCGTATCTATAATTTTTGATTGTTCCATGCCAATATTATACAACTTTATACACTTTTGGCAACATTTTATATTATTTTTGGGACTAACATATTGATCCAGTGCCTAGTGTCAGTTCCTGTTTGTTGCATGCTTTTTGTTTTGCAGAATATCCATATCAAATGAATTCCAAATGAGATAAAAATTTATGGAGAATTATTATGGAATATATGTGATTTTTGGGAGGTGGTGTCATCAGAAACGGAGGCCCACGGCCTCCACAAGACACATGGGCGCGCCCCAGCTCCCTGGCGCGTGGAGGTGCCTTGTGGGCACCCGGTAAGTTGGTTGGGGCTCTACTTCGGGCGCAAGGTGTTGGAAATATGCCCTAGAGGCAATAATAAAGTGGTTATTATTATATTTCCTTAATCATGATAAAAGCTTATTATTCATGATAGAATTGTATTGACTGAAACTTAAATACATGTGTGGATACATAAACAAATATCATGTCCCTAGTAAGCCTCTACTAGACTAGCTCGTTGATCAAAAGATGGTTAAGGTTTCCTAACCATAGACATGTGTTGTCATTTGATAACGGGATCACATCATTAGTAGAATGATGTGATAAAAAAGACCCATCTGTTAGCATAGCATATGACCGTTCAGTTTTTGCCACTACTTTCTTAATGTCAAATACCTATTCCTTTGACCATGAGATCATGCAACTCCCGGATACAGGAGGAATACCTTGTGTGCTGTCAAACATCACTTCATAACTGGGTGATCATAAAGGTTCTCTACAGGTATTTCCGAAGGTGTCTTTGGAGTTGGCATGAATTGAGATTGGGATTTGTCACTCCCTAAGGAGAGGTATCTCTGGGCCCTGTCGGTAATACAACATCACAAGATGCTTGCAAGCAATGTGACTAAGGAGTTAGTCATGGGATCTTGTATTACAGAACGAGTAAAGTGACTTGCCCGTTGATACGTCTCCAATTTATCTATTATTTTTTATTGTTCCATGCTATTATATTATCTCTTTGGATGTTTTATATGCATTAATATGCTATTTTATATTATTTTTGGGACTAACCTATTAACCTAGAGTCCAGTGCTAGTTCCTGTTTTTTCCTTGTTTTTGAGTTTCACAGAAAAGGAATACCAAAACGGAATGAAATCTTTGCGATGATTTTTCTTGGACCAGAAGACAAGCAGGAGACTTGGAGATGAAGTCGGAAGAGCCACAAGGAGGCCACAAGGACGGAGGGCGGCGCCGAAGGGGGTAGGGCGTGCCCCCCACCCTTGTGGGCCCCTCGTGACCCTCCTGATCTAATTCTTTCACCTATATATTCCCATATATCCCCAAACCAGCAGAGGCATCCACGAAAACACTTTTCCACCGCCACAACCTTCTGTACCCGTGAGATCCATCTAGGGGCCTTTTCCGGCGTCATGCCGGAGGGGGATTCGATCGCGGAGGGCTTCTACATAAACTCTATTGCCCTTCTGATGAAGCGTGAGTAGTTTACCTCAGATCTATGGGTCCATAGCTAGTGGCTAGATGGCTTCTTCTCTCTCTTTGATTCTCAATACCATGTTCTCCTTGATGTTCTTCGAGATCTACTCGATGTAATACTTTTTTGCGCTGTGTTTGCCAAGATCCGATAAATTGTGGATTTATGATCAGCTTATCTATGAATATTATTTGAATCTTCTCTGAATTCTTATATGCATGATTTGATATCTTTGTAATTCTCTTCGAACAATCGATTTGGTTTGGCCAACTAGATTGGTTTTTCTTGCAATGGGAGAAGTGCTTAGCTTTGGGTTAAATCTTGCGGTGTCCTTTCCCAGTGAGAGTAGGGGCAACAAGGCACGTATTGTATTGTTAGCATCGAGGATAAAAAGATGGGGTTTTCATCACATTGCTTGAGTTAATTCCTCTACATCATGTCATCTTACTTAATGCATTACTCTGTTCTTTATGAACTTAGTACTCTAGATGCATGCTGGATAGCGGTCGAAGTGTGGAGTAATAGTAGTAGATGCAGAATCATTCCGGTCTACTTGACACGGACGTGATTCATATATTCATGATCATTGCCTTAGATATCGTCATAACTTTGTGCTTTTCTATCAATTGCTCGGCAGTAATTTGTTCACCTACCGTATTATTTGCTATCTTGAGAGAAGCCTCTAGTGAAAACTATGGCCCCGTGTCTATTTTCCATCATATTAGTTTCCAATCTACTATTCTTGAAGTCTTTTACTTTCCGATCTATAAACCAAAAATACCAAAAATATTTACATTATCATTTATCTATCTCTATATCTCACTTTTGCAAGTGACCGTGAAGGGATTGACAACCCCTTTATCGCATTGGGTGCAAGTTTGTTTGATTGTTTGTGCAGGCATTCGGTGATTTGTGCGTTGTCTCCTACTGCATTGATACCTTGGTTCTCAAACTGAGGGAAATACTTATCTCTACTTTGCTGCATCACCCTTTCCTCTTCAAGGGAAAAACCGACGCAAGCTCAAGAAGTAATAGGAAGAATTTCTGACACCATTGCCGGGGAGATCTACGCCAAGTCAAGCATACCAAGTACCCATCCTAGACTCTCCTCTCTTGCATTACATTATTCGCCATTCACCTCTCCTTTTCCTCTCCCCCACTTCTAAAACGATTTTCAAAAGTATTTGCCTTTTTCTTCGCCCCTCTTCCGTTTGTCTTATTCGCTTGCTTTTTGTGCGCTTGTATGTTGGATTGCTTGCTTTGTCATGATGGATCAAGAGAACACCAAATTATGTGACTTTTCCAACACCAATAACAATGATTTTATTAGTACTCCGATTGCTCCCGCCACTAATGTGGAATCTTGTGAAATTAATGCCACTTTGCTGAATTTTGTTATGAAAGATCAATTTTCTGGCCTTCCTAGTGAAGATGCCGCATCCCATCTAAACAATTTCATTAATTTGTGTGATATACAAAAGAAAAAAGATATGAAGAATGATATTGTTAAATTGAAGCTATTTCCGTGTTCACTTAGAGATCATGCTAAAACTTGGTTTTCATCCTTGCCTAAAAACAGTATTGATTCATGGAATAACTGTAAAGATGCCTTTATTTCTAAGTATTTTCCTCCCACTAAGATCATCTCCCTTAGGAACGATATAATGAATTTTAAGCAACTTTATCATGAACATGTTGCACAATCTTGGGAGAGGATGAAATTGATGATACGAAATTGCCCTACTCATTGTTTAAATTTCTGGATGAGTATACAAAAAAATTATGCCGGATTGAATTTTGCTTCTAGAAATCTTTTAGATTCGGCTGCAGGAGGCACTTCTATGGAAATTACTTTAGGAGAAGCTACTAAACTCCTAGATAATTTTATAGTTAATTATTCTCAATGGCACACTAAAAGATCTTCGACTAGTGAAAAATTGCATGCGATTGAAGAGATTAATGTTTTGAGTGGAAAGATGGATGAGCTTATGAAATTATTTGCTAGCAGAAGTGCTTTTATTGATCCTAATGATATGCTTTTGTCTACTTTGATTGAGAATAATAATGAATCTATGGATGTGAATTTTGTTGGTAGGAACAATTTTGGTAATAACGCATATAGAGGTAATTTTAATCCTAGGTCGTCTCCTACTAATCCCTCTAATAATTATGGTAATTCCTACAATAGTTCTTATGGAAATTTTAATAAGATGCCCTCTTATTTTGAGATTAGTGTTAAATAATTTATAAGTTCACAAAAGAATTTAAATGCTTTGATTGAAGAAAAAATTATCAAGATTGATGATTTGACTAGAAACATGGATAAAATTTCTCTTGATGTTGATTCTTTGAAACTTAGATCTATTCAACCCAAGCATGATATTAATGATTCCCTCAAAGCCATGAGAATTTCTATTGATGAGTGCAAAGAAAGGACCGCTAAGATGCGTGCTAAACGAGACTTGTTTGTCAAAGCGTGTTCTTCTAGTTTTCGTGAAAATAATGATGAAGATCTTAAAGAGATTGATGTGACTCCTATTGAATCTTTGTTTTCCAATATGAATGATAAAGATGTGACTTGAGATGAAATAATTTTAGTTAAAAGGCGTCCCAATGATTCAGAGATTTTAGATCTTGATGCAAACATGGATAAAAGTCGGATTGGAGAGGTCAAGACTTTAACTATCAATGAACCCACTCTTTTGGATTTCAAGAAATTTAATTGCGATAATTGTTCTTTAATAGATTGTATTTCCTTGTTGCAATCCATGCTGAATTCTCCTCATGCTTATAATCAAAATAAAGCTTTTACTAAACATATCGTTGATGCTATGATACAATCTTTTGAAGAAAAACTTGAATTGGAAGTTTCTATCCCTAGAAAACTTTATGATGAGTGGGAACCTACTATTAAGATTAAGATTAAAGATTTTGAGTGCCATGCTTTGTGTGATTTGGGTGCTAGCGTTTCCACAATTCCCAAAACTTTATGTGATGTGTTAGGTTTCCGTGAATTTGATGATTGTTCTTTAAATTTGCATCTTGCGAATTCCACTATAAAGAAACCTATGGGAAGGATTAATGATGTTATTATTGTTGAAAATAGGAATTATGTACCCGTAGATTTCATTGTTCTTGATATAGATTGCAATCCTACATGTCCTATTGTTCTTGGTAGACCTTTCCTTAAAACGATTGGTGCAATTATTAATATGAAAGAAGGAAACATTAGATTTCAATTTCTGTTAAGGAAGGGCATGGAACACTTTTCTAGAAAGAAAATTAAATTGCCATATTAATCTATTATGAGATCCACTTATGGATTGCATACCGAAGATGACAATACCTAGATCTATTCATGTTTTATGCCCAGCTAAGGGCGTTAAACAATTGCGCTTGTTGGGAGGCAACCCAATTTTATTTTTGTTCTTGTTTTGTTTTGAATAATTCATATAGCCTCTGGTTAGATGTGGTTTTGTGTTTTAATTAGTGTTTGTGCCAAGTAAGACCTTTGGGATAGCTTACAGTGATAGTTGTTTTGATCTTGTTGAGAAACATAAACTTTTGTGCCCATGAAAATAATTTTCATAAATCACAGAAGCATGATTTTGATTTGATTCTTTTTGCGCTGGATTGTTACACAAATTTACTAGGCTATCCTAATTTTTCAGAATTGTTTGAGTTACAGAAGTATTCGAGAGTTACAGATTTCTACAGACTGTTCTGTTTTTGACAGATTTTGTTGTCTTTGTGTTGTTTACTTATTTTGATGAATCTATGGGTAGTATCAGGGGTATGAACCATGGAAAAGTTGGAATACATTATATATTACACTAATATAAATAAATAATGAGTTCTCAACAGTATCATAAAGTCGTGATTTATTTTATTATACTAACGGAGCTTATGAGATTTTCTGTTGAGTTTTGTGTTGCGAAGTTTTCAAGATTTGGGTAAGGGATTTGATGGACTATGGAATAAGGAGTAGAAAGAGCCTAATCTTGGGGATGCCCAAGGCACCCCAAGGTAATATTCAAGGACAACCAATAGCCTAAGCTTGGGGATGCCCCGGAAGGCATCCCCTCTTTCGTCTTCGTTTATCGGTAACTGTACTTGAAGCTATATTTTTATTCACCACATGATATGTGTTTTGCTTGGAGCGTCTTGTATGATTTGAGTCTTTGATTTTTAGTTTGCCACAATCACCCTTTCTGTACGCACCTTTTTAGAGGGACACACATTAATCATGATTTATTAGAATACTCTATGTGCCTCACTTATATCTTTTGAGCTAGGCAATATTGCTCTAGTGCTTCACTTATATCTTTTTAGAGATCGACAGTGGTTTTATTTTATAGAAATTGATGAACTCTCATGCTTCACTTATATTATTTTGAGAGTATCTAAACAGCATGGTAATTTGCTTTGGTTATAAATTTAGTCCTAATATGATAGGCATCCAAGAGGGATATAATAAAAACTTTTATATCAAGTGCATTGAATACTATGAGAAGTTTGATTCTTTATGATTATTTTGAGATATGAAGATGGTGATATTAGAGTCATGCTAGTGAGTAATTATGAATTTGAGAAATACTTGTGTTAAAGTTTGTGATTCCCGTAGCATGCACGTATGGTGAACCGTCATGTGATGAAGTCGGAGCTTGATTTATTTTTTGATTGTCTTCCTTATGAGTGGCAGTCAGGGATGAGCAATGGCCTTTTCCTGCCAATCTATCCCCCCTCGGAGCATGTGCGTAGTACTTCATTTTGATAACTAATATATTTTTGCAATAAGTATGTGAGTTCTTTATGACTAATGTTGAGTCCATGGATTATACACACTCTCACCCTTCCACCATTGCTAACCTCTCTTGTGCCGCGCAACTTTCACCGGTACCATACACCCACCATATACCTTCCTCAAAACAGCCACCATACATACCTATTATGGCATTTCTCTAGCCATTCCGAGATATATTGCCATGCAACTTTCCACCGTTCCGTCATTATGACACGCTTCATCAGTGTCATATTGCTTTAATTTGCATGATCATGTGGTTGACATCGTATTTGTGGCAAAGCCACCTTTCATAATTCTTTCATACATGTCACTCTTGATTCATTCCACATCCCGGTACACCACCAGAGGCATTCATATAGAGTCATATTTTGTTCTAAGTATCGAGTTGTAATTCTTGAGTTGTAAGTAAATAAAAGTGTGATGATCTTCATTATTAGAGCATTGTCCTAGTGAGGAAAGATGATGGAGACTATGATTCCCCCACAAGTCGGGATGAGACTCTAGACGAAATATAAAAATAAAAAAAG
Source organism: Triticum dicoccoides (assembly GCF_002162155.2). Taxonomy (NCBI): domain Eukaryota; kingdom Viridiplantae; phylum Streptophyta; class Magnoliopsida; order Poales; family Poaceae; genus Triticum; species Triticum dicoccoides. Next base: position 493,998,179 of record NC_041385.1, read on the forward strand.
AGGCCAAAAAATGAGAAAGGCCAAACCAAAAAAAATGAGCGAAAAAGAGAGAAGGGGCAATGTTCTCCTTCTTGATGGCTTCTTCTCTCTCTTTGATTCTCAATAGTCAATACCATGTCCTCCTTGATGTTCTTAGAGATCTATTCGATGTAATACTTTTTTGCGGTATGTTTGTTGAGATCCGATGAATTGTGGATTTATGATTATCTTATCTATGAATATTATTTGAATCTTCTCTGAATTCTTATATGTATGATTTGATATCTTTGTAATTCTCTTCGAACTATCAGTTTGGTTTGGCCAACTAGATTGGTTTTTCTTGCAATGGGAGAAGTGCTTAGCTTAGGGTTCAATCTTGCGGTGTCCTTTCCCAGTGACAGTAGGGTCAGCAAGGCACGTATTTTATTGTTGACATCGAGGATAAAAAGATGGGGTTTTCATCATATTGCTTGAGTTAATTCCTCTACATCATGTCATCTTACCTAATGTGTTACTCCATTCTTTATGAGCTTAATACTCTAGATGCATGATAGCGGTCGATGTGTGGAGTAATAGTAGTAGATGCAGAATTGTTTTGGTCTACTTGACAAACACGTGATGCCTATATTCATGATCATTGCCTTAGAGATCGTCATAACTTTGCGCTTTTCTATCAATTGCTCGACAGTAATTTGTTCACCCACCGTATTATTTGCTATCTTGAGAGAAGCCTCTAGTGAAACCTATGTCCCCCAGGTCTATTTTCCATCATATTAGTTTCCGATCTACTATTCTTGCAATCTTTTACTTTCCGATCTATAGCCAAAAATACCAAAAATATTTACTTTATCGTTTATCTATCTCTATCGGATGTCGCTTTTGCAAGTAACCGTGAAGTGATTGACAACCCCTTTATCGCGTTGGGTGCAAGTTTGTTTGATTGTTTGTGCAGGTATTCGGTGATTTGTGTGTTGTATCCTACTGGATTGATACATCGCTTCTCAAACTGACGGAACTACTTATCTCTACTTTGCTGCAACACCCTTTTCTCTTCAAGGAAAAACCAACACAAGCTCAAGAAGTAGCACCATAACAAGATTGAACTGGCTATGAGATACCGACGATCGAATCTCGGGCATGTAATCTACTGACAGACAAAGGGAATTACATATGGGATTAATCGAATCCTTGAAATCATGGTTCAATAGATAAACGATCTTCATGGAATATGCAGGAACCAATATGGGCATCCAGGTCCCGCTATTGATTATTTAACAGAGAGGTGTCTCGGTCATGACTACATGATTCCTGAACCTGTAGGGTCGCACGCTTAACGTTTGTTGATGCTAGAGTGGTATTGGGATATTTGATGATTGGTAACCGAATGTTGTTTGGAGTCTCGGATGAGATCCCGGATGTCACGAGGAGTCTTGGAATGGTCGGGAGGTAAAGATTTATGTATGCAAAGTTGTTTTCAGGGTTCTGGAAAAAGTTTCAGTTTTTTCGGTATTGTACCGAGAAGCTTCCAGAAGGTTCCGGAAACTTGAGAGGATTCCGAAAGTCCACCAAGGGTTCCACCACGTCCCAAGGGTCAGCATGAGCTAAGGGGAGGCGCCATGGCCTTATTGGTCCAGGCGCACACAAGTCCATCAAGGCCCATGCAGTTGGAAAAGGTGGAAAGTCCACCTTTGTATGGAAGGGAAGGAGAAGAACTAGGATTCCACGTCCTCCCCCTTGGCTGTGCCCTAGGGTTGGGAGGGGTTTTTCCCCCACGCCCCTCCACCTATATATAGAGGGGAGGGGGCGCCCCAAGAGGACAGACAAAACCCTTGGCGCCCCTCTCTCTCTCTCTCCCGTTACTCCGTAGTTCCACCACCTCGTCCTGGCAACGCTTAGCGAAGCATTGTTGGTGCTCCACCACCACCATCACCACCACGCCATAATGTTGGTTATGATCCCATATACTTCTCCTCTCCCTCTTGCTGGATCAAGAAGGAGGAGACATCATTGAGGCACACGTGTGCTAACACTACAAAAAAAAGACACATCCGTGACATTTTGGGCCGAACGAATTTTTTTCTATCATACTTATGACACTTCTATGCCGATAATTGTGACAAAACCCGGCATCATCATAGATGTGGTGGGCTCCTACTTCTATGACAAAAAATCATGACAAAAAATGGGCTTTTCATCCTGGGCGGGCTGGAGACGCAGCTGCATGACATTCTTTGGGCCATCCATGATGGAAAAAACCATGGTAGAAGCGAGGGCGAGGAAAATTTCGGGGAGTTCCTGGTTACGGTGGGTGGTCGGGGGCCGAGCTATGCGCGTTTCTCTCGTACCGTACGCGCGTGGGTGCGAGGCGTTGGGCTCTAACTGAACCCGAGCGAGGCATCGCCTAACTAAACCCGAGCGATTGCACTGCAGGCTACACGTTACTGAACCCGAGCGATCAAGCGGTTCCTTCGCTACTATTGCTAATTGGAACTGATCGATGCTGCCTCTGGATGAACACTGAGCGTTTGCTGGGGGGTTTGGATGAACAATGTGTTGGGGAACGTAGTAATTTCAAAAATATTCCTACGCACACGCAAGATCAAGGTGATGCATAGCAACGAGAGGGGAGAGTGTGTCCACGTACCCTCGTGGACCGAAAGCGGAAGCGTTAGAACAACGCGGTTGATGTAGTCGTACGTCTTCACGGCCCGACCGATCAAGCACCGAAACTACGGCACCTCCGAGTTCTAGCACACGTTCAGCTCGATGACATCCCTCGAACTCCGATCCAGCCGAGTGTCGAGGGAGAGTTTCGTCAGCACGACGGCGTGGTGACGATCTTGATGTTCTACCGTCGCAGGGCTTCGCCTAAGCACGGCTACAATATTATCGAGGAGGACTATGGTGGAGGGGGGCACCGCACACGGCTAAGAGATCCAAGGGATCAATTGTTGTGGTGCCTAGAGGTGCCCCCCTGCCCCCGTATATAATAGAGCCAGGGGGAGGGGGTCGGCCGACCAGGAGGGGCGCACCAGGAGGAGTCCTCCTCCCACTGGGAGTAGGACTCCGCCCCTTCCTTGTTGGAGTAGGGGAGAAGGAAAGAGGGGGAGAGGGGGAAGGAAAAGGGGGCTGCACCCCTTGTCCAATTCGGACCAGAGGGGGGCTGCGCGCCTCCTTCCTTTGAGCCTCTCTCCTCTATTCCCGTATGGCCCAATAAGGCCCATATACTCCCCGGCGAATTCCCGTAACTCTCCGGTACTCCGAAAAATACCCGAATCACTCGGAACCTTTCCGAAGTCCGAATATAGTCGTCCAATATATCGATCTTTACGTCTCGACCATTTCGAGATTCCTCGTCATGTTCCCGATCTCATCCGGGCCTCCGAACTCCTTCGGTACATCAAAACTCATAAACTCATAATATAACTGTCACCGAAACCTTAAGCATGCGGACCCTACGGGTTCGAGAACAATGTAGACATGACCGAGACACATCTCCGGTCAATAACCAATAGCGGAACCTGGATGCTCATATTGGCTCCCACATATTCTACGAAGATCTTTATCGGTCAAACCGCATAACAACATACGTTGTTCCCTTTGTCATCGGTATGTTACTTGCCCGAGATTCGATCGTCGGTATCTCAATACCTAGTTCAATCTCGTTACCGGCAAGTCTCTTTACTCGTTCCATAATACATCATCCCACAACTAACTCACTAGTTGCAATGCTTGCAAGGCTTAAGTGATATGTATTACCGAGAGGGCCCAGAGATACCTCTCCGACAATCGGAGTGACAAATCCTAATCTCGAAATACGCCAACTCAACATGTACCTTCGGAGACACCTGTAGAGCACCTTTATAATCACCCAGTTACGTTGTGATGTTTGGTAGCACACAAAGTGTTCCCCCGGTAAACGGGAGTTGCATAATCTCATAGTCATAGGAACATGTATAAGTCATGAAGAAAGCAATAGCAACATACTAAACGATCAAGTGCTAAGCTAACGGAATGGGTCAAGTCAATCACATCATTCTCCTAAGGATGTGATCCCGTTAATCAAATGACAACTCTTTTGCCCATGGCTAGGAAACATAACCATCTTTGATAAACGAGCTAGTCAAGTAGAGGCATACTAGTGACACTATGTTTGTCTATGTATTCACACATGTATTATGTTTCCGGTTAATACAATTCTAGCATGAATAATAAACATTTATCATGATATAAGGAAATAAATAATAGCATTATTATTGCCTCTAGGGCATATTTCCTTCACAGTGAGCGTTGCAGGGGTGTTTGGATGAACAGTGAGCGGTGGGGGTGGATGAACAGGACCCTGTGTTGTTGCCTCTGGATGAATAGGACCCCGATCGATCGAGCCGGTTGGGGCTGGATGAACAGGACCTCGTTGTCGGTGTCAAAACCGGCGGATCTCGGGTAGGGGGTCCCGAACTGTGCGTCTAGGCGGATGGTAACAGGAGACAAGGGACACGATGTTTTACCCAGGTTCGGGCCCTCTTGATGGAGGTAAAACCCTACGTCCTGCTTGATTGATATTGATGATGTGGGTATTACAAGAGTAGATCTACCAGGAGATCAAGGAGGCTAAACCCTAGAAGCTAGCCTATGGTATGATTGTTGTTCGTCCTATGGACTAAAACCATCCGGTTTATATAGACACCAAAGAGGGCTAGGGTTACACAGAGTCGGTTACAATAGTAGGAGATCTACATATCCGTATTGTCAAGCTTGCCTTCCACGCCAAGGAAAGTCCCATCCGGACACGGGACGAAGTCTTCAATCTTGTATCTTCATAGTCTTGGAGTCCGGCCGATGATGATAGTTCGGCTATCTGGACACCCCCTAGTCCAGGACTCCCTCAGTAGCCCCTGAACCAGGCTTCAATGACGACGAGTCCGGCGTGCACATTGTCTTCAGCATTGCAAGGCGGGTTCGTCCTCCGAATAATTTATAGAAGATGGTGAAGACCAGGATAGTGTCCGGCTCTGCAAAACAAATTCCACATACCACCGTAGAGAGAATAATATTTACACAAGTTCAATCTGCTGACGTATTTTGTGGCGTGACGTCACACCACTACCAAGCCTTTACTCGAATTGTTTTTATTATACCACCTCAGCGCGTTTAGCGAAGCGGTTTCCTTGGCACGTCTTGTCGAAGCAGAGATCGTGTTCCCCTTATTCCGGGATTCCCATCAATACGGACGTGGGTAACCCAACCGCGCCATTGATTGCGGCGCTTGGGAGATAAGCGAGTTTTATCAGGCCGGTGGGGACGTATGGTTTCGTCCGCCCATATAAGGGGATAAAGATCCAACCCTTTTACCTACGCCTTCTTCCTCCTTTGCTTATCCATCTCCGCAAACTCGAGCTCCAGCTCCCAAGTCCGCACATCTCACCTCAACCTTCTCCAACTATGTCTGGAGCGGGAGGCAAGTGGATGGCCTCCTCTGTTACGGAGGGGCACATCCAGAAGCTGCGCAGCGCCAGATATCTGTCCAGCGACATCGCGCACCGGCTCCCCGACGAGGGGGAGCTCATCCCCACCCCCAGGCCCCATGAGAGGGTAGTATCCCTTTCCTATTTCCTCCGCTGGGCTTCCCACTCCATCCCTTTGTCCGGGGGCTCATGTTCTACTACGGCCTGGATTTCCATGATCTGGCCCCGAATTTCATCCTCAACATCTCGGTGTTTATCGTCGTGTGTGAGGCCTTCCTCTGCATCCAGCCCCACTTCGGCTTGTGGCTCAAGACCTTCAGTGTCAAGCCGAAGGTTGTGAAGGGTAGCCAAGCGGAGTGCGGAGGCGCCATGGTGGGCAAGATGCCCAACGTTACTTGGCTCGAGGGCACCTTCGTGGAAACCATTAAGGGGTGGCAATCGGGGTGGTTCTACATCACCGAGCCGCGTGACCCTGAATGGGCAGCGGCCCCCGAATTCAGATCTGGCATCCCCATACGGCTCACCTCCTGGAAAGAGAGTGGCCGGACATGGGGTGATTCGGAGGAGCTGACCGGACTTCAAGCCTGCATCCAAAAGCTAGTGAACAAGAAGCTCAAGCTTGTCAACGTAGTCTAGGTCATGCTCATCCGTCGGATTCTCCCGTGCCAACAACGGGACTTCAATATGTGGGAGTTCGATCCGGTGCAGCACCAGACTTTGAGCGGGCTCTTCGACACTACGTACGAAGAGGCCTGGAGAGTGATGTTTAAGGGCGACGAGGCTCCCACATCCGCTACCGAAGATTGCGGATTCAGCTCGCAGCGTCCGGCTAGCGAGGTAAGCGATTTTTCCCTTTTGCGGGACACTTGTTTTCCATAGTTTGACTCTATGCGGGATCTAAACTCCCTCTCCTTTGACAAGACTAGCTGAAGAAGGCCGAGCAGACTATCTGTCCGGCCCCTTTGCTAGAAGACCCAGCGGACGCCCGCTTAACAGGGCTGCTGGCTCCGGTGCCAAGAAGAAGGCCACGGGCACTCGAAAGAGTTCCCGTTTTCAGGTGTCATCGGACGATGACACCGAGGTGGACTCCTCCCGTGAAGGCGAGGAGGAGAAGAAAGAGGCCTCTCCCCCAGCGGGGGGAGGGAAGAAAAGGAAGGCCTCCCCAACGAGGGAGGCCGAAGGGTCCAAGAAGGGAAGGACTCTTCCCCCGGACTGCTCTGCCAACGCCGGCGACGACGACGAGGACTGGCCTCCAAGGGCCAAGCCCCTGGTGAGATCATAAGTATCCGGACTCCCGAATAACTTCATGATTTTTCTTTTCGCCACATGGTGTCTTTCTAATGCCGCATACAACCCTGCAGTCCGCCCAAGGATGATCTTCCCGCTTCGTCGAGCGGGTCCTTGGATGCGTCGGATATGGATTCCCTTCCGACCGCCTCCTCCCCCCGTGATGCGGATGATGCTGAGGTGGGATCCCGGGAAGGGACCCGCCAGGAGGAGGAGGCCCCGGAGGTGCCGCAGGGCAACCTCCCGGACTTTGCACCGGACTCCGCACCGGAACCTGTAGTGGCTCCGGAGTCCGGCGGGCAGCCCCTTCGTAAGAAAGGCAAGACCGTGACGCCGGCAGCCTCCGTCCAACCGGAGGCGCCGCATAGCTTGCTGGAGGCGCTCAACGGCGCTTCCATCAAAGAGGAACATCGCACCGTCATGAGTGCGGTGATTCAGAAGGTTCAGCTCGCCAAGAGCGGGCTGACCGAAGCCTGCAGTAGCCTTCTAATAGGCTTTGAGGTATGAATTTTGATATATGTAAAATAGTACCGCATAGACAGTAGCCCCTGATGCTCGGTTCGGTGTTCGGAAAGAAAAGCTGGACTGAGGATCTAAAAAGATATACGCAGGAGTCATAAAAAATATGTCAATATGGGATTGCAGGCTGTGCTGCTGACCTCTGCCGCACTGACTGCGGAGGTCAATACTTTGAAACAAAGCCTTGAGCGGTCCGAGAATGATCTCAGCCGTGCCAAGAAGCAGCTCGAGGACAAGGAAGGTGAGTAACACCTTTTTAAAATTGTACCTTACAAAAAAGGATTTGGTTGCAAGAAGAATGACAATGATAACGTGGGTATTGCAGGGGCCACGAACGAGGTGGCGACCCTGAAGGAGGCGGTGTCCGCGGCCGAACATGATGCGGCCGTGGAGCGCACCGAGCGAGAGAAGCAGGAGGCGTGGGTGGCGGAGGTACATCAAGAGCTCCAGGCTCTCGTGGAAAAACATGAGAGTTTGGAGCGCGACTCGGAGACTCGAGAGTCCGAGCTTGCATCGGCTCTTGAGAGTGCCAAAGCCGCTAAGGCCGAAGCCTACAAGACCCTCCAGGAAATCGAGGCGTTGAAGAAAATAGCGGCGGGTAAGGCATTTTTCATGCAAAGTAAGCATGTGAGTGTGAATTACCTATCACTTACCCGAATTCGGAGCTCTCCAGGAGCGTTCACAGATCTGCCCCGCAGCGTGTCCGATGCTGCCGCTTTCTATAGGGCCGAGGAGGGGAGCTCGACAGAGAAGGTCTTCTGCTCTCAGTGTGCTGAGGCCGTACATCTGGTGCCCCTTAGCGACCAGCTGAAGCAGCTGGTCGAGCTCCACAAGGTGGCCGAACAGGCCATGAAGGGCCTCATAGTTCGGTTGTGGCCCAAGGAGGCCATGCCTGGGAGCTACTTCGGCCTGGTGCAGCGGCTGGTGGATGCGTGTCCATGGATTGAAGTCATCAAGCACTCCGCCTGTATTAAAGGTGCCCGTCAGGCCCTTGCCCGCGCAAAGGTGCAATGGGGCAAGATGGATGCTGAGAAGCTTGTGACGGACGCGACACCGCCGGTCAAGGAGTATCGCACGCCCGAGATGTATTATAAGAGTGTCCTGAAGGGTGCCCACATTATTGCGGGTGAGTGCTCCAAAGATGTAATATTTGAGTAGACTCGCATTTTGTTATCCTGTGCGCTGAAAACTTTGTTCATATGCGCTAAGCAACGCTTGTTAACTTAAAATATTACCTTCTGTGCGGCCATTTATCAAATCTGAGAGATGGCAAGTCGTCGGCTTCAGCCCCCATGCCACGAGTGCTGGGGTGTTCGGGATAAATTTGAGCACTCTTGTTCCCATTTTTGGGTCCATCTATGGAGGCGCTCAATACAACGAACAAGGCAATCGGACTTATAATGCTTGAACACTCTCACTTAGCCAGAATTCTATAATTTAAAATTTCGGCGAAGCCCCTAGTGTTCGGAAGGCCGAATTTGGGGCGCTATCCACGCCTGGGCCGGACAAAGCCGGTTCCTCGCTCTAAGCGACATAAGTCTTTAGGGACTTGAAAAAAACCTCTCGAACAGCGATTGGCTCTCGCCTCATCATGACGGTCAGTTTTAGCTTTCTCCACTGAGGCGCTCGCCCAGCTCAACTGGGGCGCAATCGCAGTGGTTCTCCCAGTGCTACCTTAGCCGATACAACGGAACGTAAGGTACCAAAACATGGGAGCCGGGCAAACCCAACTATTGACCCAAGACATGATTCGAAGCCGATGCATATAATGCTATAAGTTCGGGGTGCCGCACTTGTGAAAGTGTTCGGACTTATCACACCATGATGCGGGAAACATAATCCCAAACATAATCCCCTGGTGTATTTAGCCGTACCAGAGTGTACGGATGCAACATGCCACAAATGAACATATGTATAAGAAATAAATGCAATTAGAAGCAAAAAGGTGCTGCATTGTTTATTCAAGAAATACTGGTGTGAATGCAGAACGATACAAATAGTGCGATAAGCAAGGGATGGGACTATTAAACATGTCCCCCTCCAGGGGTAGGCTGCGGAATGGTGTATAAAACAGATTTAATGCTCGTAATGGAGACCACCTGGATATTCGTCATAGCCTTTCTCCTTCCCTGGCTGTTGCATCGTGAGTTTGGCAGGTCTACTGCCGGACAGGGCCTCTGATGCACGGAGTCCTGTGGGTAAAAAAAGAAAAAGAGAAAAAAGAGAACGACACACTTGAGAGCCCCTGGGGTGGTTAAGCCGCATTCTGGGCCTATCGTGGTCGTGCCCCTCCCCCTATGCCCATGGTATCTCCAGAGCGTAATGATGTACGCGAAGGACCAGTCTTGCAATTTTGGAGGGGCTGGGGTTGGGGCCGCATTGCTACGCGTGCTCGGAACGTGCCAGGTGGTCTTGTTGTAGGTTACTCTGGGCGCGTTTAGCCGTGTCCGGTCGCTTAACGGCCGGACTCGAGAATTTCCTTAAGAGGTTGCACTGTACTTCTGCCGCGAGAGCCGCTGTATGTTCCTCCGTTCGGAGAGAGCGTTCAGTGTTTCCGTTGACCGTGATGACGCCTCGAGGGCCTGGCATCTTGAGCTTGAGGTATGCGTAGTGCGGCACCACGTTGAACTTTGCAAACGTGGTACGTCCGAGCAGAGCATGATAGCCGCTGCGGAACGGAACTATGTCAAAGATTAACTCCTTGCTTCGGAAGTTATCCGGGGATCCGAAGACCACTTCCAGTGTAACTGAGCTTGTACAATTGGCCTCTACACCTGGTATGACGCCTTTGAAGGTCGTCTTTGTAGGTTTAATCCTTGAGGGGTCTATGCCCATTTTGCACACTGTATCCTGATAAAGCAGGCTCAGGCTGCTGCCGCCGTCCATCAGGACTCTGGTGAGGTGAAATCCATCGATGATTGGGTCTAAAACCAATGCGGTGAATCCGCCATGGTGGATGCTGGTGGGGTGGTCCCTTCGATCAAAAGTGATCGGGCAGGAGGACCATGGGTTGAACTTCGGGGCGACTGGCTCTATCGCGTATACATCCTTGAGTGCACGCTTCCGCTCCCTTTTGGGTATGTGGGTTGCGTATATCATGTTCACCGTCCGCACTTGTGGGGGGAAACCCTTCTGTCCTCTATTGTTCGGTGGTCGGGTCTCTTCCTCGTCATCGCTAAGCAGCCCCTTGTCGTTGTTTTCGGCAATTAACTTGCCTTCCTGCTTGAATACCCAACAGTCCCTGTTGGTGTGGTTAGCTGGCTTTTCGGGGGTGCCGTGTATCTGGTACGAGCGATCGAGTATTCGGTCCAAATTGGGCGGACCCGGGATAGTTCTTTTGAATGGCTTTTCCGCTGACCGGGTTTAGAGCCTCTGAATTCAGCATTGACTGCCGTATCCTCACTATTGTCGCCGTTAATGCGACGTTTGTTCTTGTTGCGACGCGACCTGCCATTGCGGTCCTTGATATCCGGACTGCCAGAATTTTTGCTGAGGTTGTTGCTGCTGGCTAGCCAGCTGTCCTCTCCCGCGCAGAAGCGGGTCATGAGTGATGTGAGGGCTGCCATGGATTTCGGCTTTTCCTGTCCCAGGTGCCGGGCAAGCCACTCGTCGCGGATGTTATGTTTGAAGGCCGCGAGGGCCTCCGCATCCGGACAGTCGACGATTTGATTTTTCTTAGTTAAGAACCGTGTCCAGAATTGTCTAGCCGATTCGTCTGGCTGCTGAATTATATGGCTTAGGTCATCAGCGTCTGGTGGTCGCACATACGTGCCCTGGAAGTTATCAAGGAATGCGGCTTCCAGGTCCTCCCAACTCCCAATTGATTCTGCTGGCAAGATGTTAAGCCAATGTCGAGCTGGTCCTTTAAGCTTGAGTGGGAGGTATTTGATGGCGTGGAGATCATCACCGCGGGCCATGTGGATATGAAGGAGATAGTCTTCGATCCAAACCGCGGGGTCTGTTGTGACATCATAAGATTCAATATTCATGGGTTTAAACCCTTCGGGGATTGGATGATACATTACTTCATCTGTGAAGCATAGTGGGTGTGCGGCGCCTCTGTATTGGGATATATCCCGACGAAGCTCAAAAGAGCTTTGTCTACTGTGTTCGGCCCGGCCGGACTTGCTGTGTCCGGCGCGACGGTTGTCGTCACGTATCATGGGGCGCCCACGCGATCCGTAGATCGATCTTGATTGTCTTGCCTTATCCTCCAATATATCTCGCAAGTCCAGAGCGTTTCCCTGTGGTCTTGTGCTTTGCGAGCGATGCCGGGGTACGGTTCTAGTGGAGGGCCTAGAGGCCTCTCTGTCGCGGCCATGGGGTGGTCGGTCAGCCGTATCGTGCTTTGGTGATGCGGGTTTATATGCCTCCTCCTCTAATTGGGGGAGCAGCTTGCGTTTGGGGTAACTTTTGGAGGGGCGTTCGAGCTCATGCTCTTCGGCCGCAAGGACTTCAGTCCATCTATCGGCTAGCAGATCTTGATCAGCTTTAAGTTATTGCTACTTTTTCTTTAGGCTATTTGCCATGGCCATAAGCCAGCATTTAAAACGCTCTTTTTTGACGGGATCCTCAGGCACAACGAATTCGTCATCGTCGAGGCTTGCCTCGTCTCCAGAGGGAGGCATGTAATCCTCTACCTCTTCGTCTGTCGCTCTCTCATGAGGGCTGGCGTCTCCGTCCTCCTGTGATGAATATTGCTGGAGGGGGTTGTCTTCGGCACTGCCTGGGGTGTTATTAACTCCGGTGCCGGAATCTCCATTCTTGCTGTGGCGGGATTTAGAGTGGCGCCGCTGACGCCGGCGCTTGGGCTGTTTTTTGGAGGGGTCATCCTCCGCTGTTCCTTCGCCATTCCCATCCTTTGGGATATCCACCATGTATATGTCATATGATGAGGTGGCTTTCCAGTGCCCAGTAGGCGCTGGTTCTTGGTCATCTCCAGCATCGTCGTCCATATCGTCGATGTCTTCCGAGTCGAAGTCTAGCATGTTGGTTAGATCGTCGACAGTGGCTACTAAGTGGGTGGTGGGTGGGCTTTGAATTTCTTCGTCATCCGCATCTCAACCGTCCTGACCGTAGTCCGGCCAGGGCTCTCCTGATAACGAGAGATACTTTAGCGAACTCAAGATGTCGCCGAGAGGTGAGTGTTGAAAGATGTCCGCAACGGTGAACTCCATGATCGGCGCCCAATCGGATTCGATTGGAGGGGCGCGGGAGGTTCGGAGTCCGGCGAGGAGTCCGGCACCTCGGAGTCACGAGTTTCACGAGGGACAAGGTCAGTATTCGGCTCCATCGCCATAGAGGTTGCAGCCCCCGAGGCGGTGTCTAGCCATCCGTCCTCGATCTGCGCAGCCGGCTCCGAATCGAGGGTTGGAGCGGGCTCGTGTGCGGCCTCCAGGGCACTGTCCGGCTGCAGAGCTAAATCATGCCCATCGTGACAGTGCGGTGCGCTCGGCTGTGGCTCGAATCCATCGAAGATCAAGTCTCCGCGAATGTCAGTCGTGAAGTTCAAACTTCCAAATCTGACTTGACGGCCAGGGGCGTAGCTTTCGATCTGCTCCAGATGGCCAAGCGAATTAGCCCGCAGTGCAAAGCCGCCGAATACGAAGATCTGTCCGGGGAGAAAAGTCTCACCTTGGACTGCGTCGTTGTTGATGATCGAAGAAGCCATCGAGCCTATCGGTGACGACACAGAGGAACTCTCAATGAAAGCACCAATGTCGGTGTCAAAACCGGCGGATCTCGGGTAGGGGGTCCCGAACTGTGCGTCTAGGCGGATGGTAACAGGAGACAAGGGACACGATGTTTTACCCAGGTTCGGGCCCTCTTGATGGAGGTAAAACCCTACGTCCTACTTGATTGATATTGATGATGTGGGTATTACAAGAGTAGATCTACCACGAGATCAAGCAGGCTAAACCCTAGAAGCTAGCCTATGGTATGATTGTTGTTCGTCCTACGGACTAAAACCATCCGGATTATATAGACACCAGAGAGGGCTAGGGTTACACAGAGTTGGTTACAATAGTAGGAGATCTACATATCCGTATTTCCAAGCTTTCCTTCCACGCCAAGGAAAGTCCCATCCGGACACGGGACGAAGTCTTCAATCTTGTATCTTCATAGTCTTGGAGTCCGGCCGATGATGATAGTTCGGCTATCCGGACACCCCCTAGTCCAGGACTCCCTCAGTAGCCCCTGAACCAGGCTTCAATGACGACGAGTCCGGCGCGCATATTGTCTTCGGCATTGCAAGGCGGGTTCCTCCTCCGAATAATTTATAGAAGATGGTGAACACTAGGATAGTGTCCAGCTCTGCAAAATAAATTCCACATACCACCGTAGAGAGAATAATATTTACACAAGTTCAATCTGCTGACGTATTTTGTGGCGTGACGTCACACCACTACCAAGCCTTTACTCGAATTGTTTTTATTATACCACCTTAGCGCGTTTAGCGAAGCAGTTTCCTTGGCACGTCTTGTCGAAGCAGAGATCGTGTTCCCCTTATTCCGGGATTCCCATCAATACAGACGTGGGTAACCCAACCGTGCCATTGATTGCGGCGCTTGGGAGATAAGCGAGTTTTATCAGGCCGGTGGGGACGTATGGTTTCGTCCGCCCATATAAGGGGATAAAGATCCAACCCTTTTACCTACGGCTTCCTCCTCCTTTGCTTATCGATCTCCGTGAGCTCGAGCTCCAGCGCCCAAGTCCGCACATCTCACCTCAACCTTCTCCAACTATGTCCGGAGCGGGAGGCAAGTGGATGGCCTCCTCCGTTACGGAGGGGCACATCCAGAAGCTGTGCAGCGCCGGATATCTGTCCAGCGACATCGCGCACCGACTCCCCGACGAGGGGGAGCTCATCCCCACCCCCAGGCCCCATGAGAGGGTAGTATTCCTTTCCCATTTCCTCCGCGGACTGGGCTTCCCACTCCATCCCTTTGTCCGGGGGCTCATGTTCTACTACGGCCTGGATTTCCATGATCTGGCCCCGAATTTCATCCTCAACATCTCGGCGTTTATCGTCATGTGTGAGGCCTTCCTCTGCATCTAGCCCCACTTCGACTTGTGGCTCAAGACCTTCAGTGTCAAGCCGAAGGTTGTGAAGGGTAGCCAAGCGGAGTGCGGAGGCGCCATGGTGGGAAAGATGCCCAACGTTACTCGGCTCGAGGGCACCTTCGTGGAAACCATTAAGGGGTGGCAATCGGGGTGGTTCTACATCACCGAGCCGCGTGACCCTGAATGGGCAGCGGCCCCCGAATTAAGATCTGGCATCCCCATACGGCTCACCTCCTGGAAAGAGAGTGGCCGGACATGGGGTGATTTGGAGGAGCTGACCGGACTTCAAGCCTGCATCCAAAAGCTAGTGAACAAGAAGCTCAAGCTTGTCAACGTAGTCCAGGTCATGCTCATCCGCCGGATTCTCCCGTGCCAACAACGGGACTTCAATATGTGTGAGTTCGATCCGGCACAGCACCAGATTTTGAGTGGGCTCTTCGACACTACGTACGAAGAGGCCTGGAAGGTGCTGTTTAAGGGCGCCGAGGCTCCCGCATCCGCTACCGAAGATCGCGGATTCAGCTCGCAGCATCCGGCTAGCGAGGTAAGCGATTTTGCCCTTTACAGGACACTTGTTTTCCATAGTTTGACTCTATGCGGGATCTAAACTCCCTCTCCTTTGACAGGACTGGCTGAAGAAGGCCGAGCAGACTATCTGTCGGGCCCCTTTGCCAGAAGACCCAGCGGACGCCCGCTTAAGGGGGTGCTGGCTCCGGCACCCCATGTGGTGCCGGAGAAGAAGGCCAAGAAGAAGGCCACGGGCACTCGAAAGAGTTCCCGTTTTCAGGTGTCATCGAACGATGACACCGAGGCGGACTCCTCCCACGAAGGCGAGGAGGAGAAGAAAGAGGCCTCTCCCCGAGCGGGGGAGGGAAGAAAAGGAAGGCCTCCCCAACGAGGGAGGCCGAAGGGTCCAAGAAGGGAAGGACTCTTCCCCCGGACTGCTCTGCCAACGACGGCGACGACGACGAGGACTGGCCTCCAAGGGCCAAGCCCCAAGTGAGATCGTAAGTATCTGGACTCCCGAATAACTTCATGATTTTTCTTTTCGCCACATGGTGTCTTTCTAATGCCGCATACAACCCTGCAGTCCGCCCAAGGATGATCTTCCCACTTCGTCGAGCGGGTCCTTGGATGCATCGGATATGGATTCCCTTCCGACCGCATCCTCCCCCCGTGATGCGGATGATGTCGAGGTGGGATCCCGGGAAGGGACCCGCCAGGAGGAGGAGGCCCCGGAGGTGCCGCAGGGCAACCTCCCGGACTTTGCACCGGACTCCGCACCGGAACCTGTAGTGGCTCCGGAGTCCGGCGGGCGGCCCCTTCGTAAGAAGGGCAAGAACGTGACGCCGGCAGCCTCCGTCCAACCGGAGGCACGGGATAGCTTGCTGGAGGCGCTCAACGGCGCTTCCATCGAAGAGGAACACCGCACCGTCATGAGTGCGGTGATTCAGAAGGTTCAGCTCGCCAAGAGCGGGCTGACCGAAGCCTACAGCAGCCTTCTAACAGGCTTTGAGGTAAGAATTTTGATATATGTAAAATAGTACCGCATAGACAGTAGCCCCTGATGCTCGGTTCAGTGTTCGGAAAGAAAAGCCGGACTGAAGATCTAAAAGATATACGCAGGAGTCATAAAAAATATGTCAATATGGGATTGAAGGATATGCTGCTGACCTTTTTAAAAGCCGGACTGCGGAGGTCAATACTTTGAAACAAAGCCTCGAGAGGTCCGAGAACGAGCTCGGCCGTGCCAAGAAGCAGCTCGAGGACAAGGAAGGTGAGTAACACCTTTTTAAAATTGTACCTTACAGAAAAGGATTTGGTTGCAAGAAGAATGACAAGGATAATGTGGGTATTGCAGGGGCCACGAACGAGGTGGCGACCCTGAAGGAGGCGGTGTCCGCGGCCGAACGTAATGCAGCCGCGGAGCGCACCGAGCGAGAGAAGCAGGAGGCGCGGGTGGCGGAGGTACAGCAAGAGCTCCAGGCGCTCGTGGAAAAACATGAGAGTTTGGAGCGCGACCCAAAGACTTGAGAGTCCGAGCTTGCATCGGCTCTTGAGAGTGCTAAAGCCGCTAAGGCCAAAGCCTACAAGGCCCTCCAGGAAATCGAGGCGTTGAAGAAAATAGCGGCGGGTAAGGCATTTTTCATGCAAAGTAAGCATGTGAGTGTGAATTACCTATCACTTACCCGAATTCGGAGCTCTCCAGGAGCGTTCGCAGATCTGCCCCGCACCGTGTCCGATGCTGCCGCTTTCTATAGGGCCGTGTCAATCTTGTGGTGTCCTTTCCTAGTGACAACAGGGACAGCAAGGCACATATTGTATTGTTGCCATCGAGGATAAAAAGATGGGGTTTATATCATATTGCATGAGTTTATCCCTCTACATCATGTCATCTTTCTTAATGCGTTACTCTGTTATTTATGAACTTAACTCTAGATGCATGCTGGATAGAAATCGATGTGTGGAGTAATAGTAGTAGATGCAGGAAGGAGTCGGTCTACTTATCACGGACGTGATGCCTATATACATGATCATGCCTAGATAATCTCATAATTATTCGCTTTTCTATCAATTGCTCGATAGTAATTCGTTCACCCACCGTAATACTTATGCTATCTTGAGAGAAGCCACTAGTGAAACCTATGGCCCCTGGGTCTATCTTTTATCATATAAGCTTTCAATCTACTTTTATTTTCATCTTTACTTTTCCAATCTATATTATAAAATACCAAAAATATATTTATCTTATCATATTATCTCTATTAGATCTCACTTTCTCAAGTGGTCGTGAAGGGATTGACAACCCCTTAATTGCGTTTGTTGCGAGTTCTTGTTTGTTTGTGTAGGTGTGTGGGACTTTTGAGGAGCCTCCTACTGGATTGATACCTTGGTTCTCAAAAACTGAGGGAAATAATCACGCTACTATTGCTGCATCACCCTTTCCTCTTCAAGGAAAACCAACGCAAGCTCAAGACGTGGCAAGAAGGGTTTCTGGCGCCGTTGCCGGGGAGGTCTTCTCCCAAGTCAAGACATACCAAGTACCCATCACAAACACATATCCCTCGCATTTACATTATTTGCCATTTGCCTCTCATTTTCCTCTCCCCCACTTCACCCTTGCCATTTTATTCGCCCTCTCTTTCCCAATCTCCTCTCTTTCTCTTGTCTTTTTGTTTGCTTGTGTGTTGGATTGCTTGTCGCGATGGCGCAAGACAATACCAAATTGTGTGACTTTTCCAATACCAATAATAATGATTTCCTTAGTACTCCAATTGCTCCTCTTAATGATGTTGAGTCTTGTGAAATCAATGCTGCTTTGCTGAATCTTGTTATGAAAGATCAATTCTCCGGCCTTCCTAGTGAAGATGCTGCTACCCATCTTAACAACTTTGTTGATTTGTGTGAGATGCAAAAGAAGAAAGACATGGATAATGATATTGTTAAATTGAAGTTATTTCCGTTTTCACTTAGAGATCGTGCTAAAGTTTGGTTTTCGTCTTTGCCTAAGAATAGTATTGATTCATGGTATAAGTGCGATGATGCTTTTATCTCTAAGTATTTTCCCCCGCTAAGACCATCTCTCTTAGGAATGATATTATGAATTTTAAACAACTTGATCATGAGCATGTTGCCCAATCTTGGGAAAGAATGAAATTGATGATTCGCAATTGCCCTACTCATGGTTTGAATTTGTGGATGATCATACAAAATTTTTATGCCGGATTGAATTTTGCTTCCAGAAACCTTTTAGATTCGGCCGCGGGGCACATTTATGGAAATCACCTTAGGAGAAGCTACTAAATTCCTTGATAATATTATGGCTAATTATTCTCAATGGCTCACCGAAAGATCTACTTGTAAAAAAGTGCATGCTATAGAAGAAATTAATATTTTGAGTGGAAAGATGGATGAACTTATGAAATTGTTTGCTACTAAGAGTGCTTCTATTGATCCCAATGATATGCCTTTGTCTACTTTGATTGAGAATAATAATGAATCTATGGATATGAATTTTGTTGGTAGGAATAATTTTCGTAACAATGCTTATAGAGGAAACTTTAATCCTAGACCGTTCCCTAGTAATTCCTCTAATAATTATGGAAATTCCTACAATAATTCTTATGGTAATTTTAATAATATGCCCTCTGAATTTGAGAACATCGTGAAAGAATTTATGATCTCCCAAAATGATTTTAATGCCATGCTTGAATTTTTTTGCTTAAAGTTGATGATTTGGCTACGAACGTTGATAGACTTTCGCTTGATGTTGATTCTTTGAAACTTAGATCTACTCCTCCTAAGCATGATATCAATGAGTCTCTCAAAGATATGAGAATTTCCATTGATGAGTGCAAGGAAAGAACCGCTAGGTTGCTTGCTAAGAAAGATTGCTTTGTAAAAGCGTGTTCTTCTAGTTTCCATGAAAATAATGATGAAGATCTTAAAGTTATTGATGTGTCCCCTATTAAATCTTTGTTTTGCAAGATAAATCTTAATAATGATGGGACTGGAGATGAGCCAACTTTAGTTAAAAGGTGTCCCAGTGATTCAGAGTTCTTAGATCTTGATGCTAAATGTGGTAAAAGTGGGACTGGAGAGGTCAAGACTTTAAATAGCATTGAACCCACTATCTTGGATTTTAAGGAATTTAATTATGATAATTGTTCTCTAGAAGATTGTATTTCCTTGTTGCAATCCGTTGTGAATTCTCCTCATGCTTATAGTCAAAATAAAGCTTTTACCAAACATATTGTTGATGGCTTGATGCAATCTTATGATGAAAAACTTAATTTGGAAGTTTCTATACCTAGAAAACTTTATGATGAGTGGGAACCTACTATAAAGATTAAAATTAAAGATCATGAGTGTTATGCTTTATGTGATTTGGGTGCTAGTGTGTCCACGATTCCAAAAACTTTATGTGATATTCTAGGTTTCCATGATCTTGATGATTGCTCTTTAAATTTGCACCTTGCAGATCCCACCATTAAAAAGCCAATGGGAAGGATCAATGATGTTCTCATTGTTGCAAATAGGAATTGTGTGCCTGTAGATTTTATCGTTCTTGATATAGATTGCAATCTTTATTGTCCTACTATTCTTGGTAGACCTTTCCTTAGAAAGATTGGTGTGATTATTGAAATGAAGGAAGGGAATATTAGATTCCAATTTCCATTAAGGAAAGGCATGGAGCACTTTCCAAGAAAAAAGTCAAATAACCTTATGAATCTATCATGCGAGCTACTTATGAATTGAGTGCCAAAGATGGCACTACCTAGATCTATCCTCGCTTTTATGCCTAGCTAGGGGCGTTAAACGATAGCGCTAGTTGGGAGGCAACCCAATTTTATCTTTGTTTTTTGTTTTTGCTTCTGTTTAGTACTCCCTGCATTTTTGTATACAAGGCCACAAACTCAGATTACAGGTACCAATGTAAAATTTAATGTCTGCTTTACAAGTCAACTTTTCTTCTTGTTTACAGGGATCATTAATACTCCGCATGTATGCAAAGAAACTGAGTGGAGGAAGTAGTTGACTGTCATTATAACTGCATGCATGCAAGTATTAAATAGGTTGTTAGTATGAGAAAATATCATTAACTTTGCATCGATTACTGTTGGTGGCCTTGTATAGATGCAAAATGTATATTCCATAGTGGCCTTGTATATAAAAATGGAGGGAGTAATAAATTTTGCATCTACATTCTTTTTAGATGTGTTTTTATGTTTTAATTAGTGTTTGTGCCAAGTAGAACCTATAGGATAACCTATGGTGATAGTTAATTTGAGTCTGCTGAAAAATAGAAACTTTGCACGCACGAAAATAATTTTAGTAATTCACAGAAATGTGCTTTTGTGTTGATTCGTTTTGCTGTAGATCAATAGACAAATTGCCTAGGACTTCCTATTTTGGTAGGATTCTTAGAGTTCCATAAGTATTCGAGAGTTATAGATTGCTACAGACTGTTCTGTTTTTGACAGATTCTGTTTTTTATGTGTTATTTGCTTATTTTGATGCAAATATGGCTAGTATGTAGGGGTATGTATTGGAAATATGCCCTAGAGGCAATAATAAATTAGTTATTATTATTATATTTCCTTGTTCATGATAATCGTTTATTATCCATGCTATAATTGTATTGAAAGGAAACTCAGATACATGTGTGGATACATAGACAAACCATGTCCCTAGTAAGCTTCTAGTTGACTAGCTCGTTGATCAATAGATGGTTATGGTTTCTTGACCTTGGACATTGGATGTCGTTGATAACGGGATCACATCATTAGGAGAATGATGTGATGGACAAGACCAAATCCTATGCCTAGCACAAAGATCGTAGTTCGTATGCTAAAGCTTTTCTAATGTCAAGTATCATTTCCTTAGACCATGAGATTGTGCACCTCCCGGATACCGTAGGAATGCTTTGGGTGTACCAAACGTCACAACGTAACTGGGTGGCTATAAAGGTGCACTACAGGTATCTCCGAAGGTGTCTGTTGGGTTGGCACGAATCGAGACTGGGATTTGTCACTCCGTGTAAACGAAGAGGTATTTCGGGGCCCACTCGGTAGGACATCATCATAATGTGCACAATGTGACCAAGGGGTTGATCACGGGATGATGTGTTATGGAACGAGTAAAGAGACTTGCCGGTAACGAGATTGAACAAGGTATCGGTATACCGACGATCGAATCTCGGGCAAGTACAATACCGCTAGACAAAGGGAATTGTATACAGGATTGATTGAGTCCTTGACATCGTGGTTCATCCGATGAGATCATCGTGGAACATGTGGGATCCAACATGGGTATCCAGATCCCGCTGTTGGTTATTGACCGAAGAATGTCTCGGTCATGTCTGCATGGTTCCCGAACCCGTAGGGTCTACACACTTAAGGTTCGATGACGCTAGGGTTATAAAGGAAGTTTGTATGTGGTTACCGAATGTTGTTCGGAGTCCCAGATGAGATCCCGGACGTCACGAGGAGTTCCGGAATGGTCCGGGGGTAAATATTTATATATGGGAAGTCCTGTTTTGGTCACCGGAAAAGTTTCGGGTTTTATCGGTAACGTACCGGGACCACCGGGAGGGTCCCGAGGGTCCACCAAGTGGGGCCACCATCCCCGGAGGGCTGCATGGGCCAAGTGTGGGAGGGGACCATCCCCAGGTGGGCTGGTGCACCCCCCACAAGGCCCAAGGCGCAGGGAAGAGGGGGAGGGGGGCAAACCCTAGGGCAGATGGGCCCTAAGGCCCACCCCAGGTGCGCCTCCCCTCTCTCCCCTTCTGGCCGCCACCCAGATGGCATCTGGGGGCTGCCGCCACCCCTGGGGAGATAACCCTACAGGGGGCGCATCCCCCTCCCCTTCCCCTATAAATAGTTGAGGTCTAGGGGCTGCCCAACACATGAGTTTCTCTCCCTCTTGGCGCAACCCTACCTCTCTCCCTTCTCCTCTCCCGCGGTGCTTGGCGAAGCCCTGCAGGATTGCCACGCTCCTCCAACACCACCACGCCATTGTGTTTCTGCTTGACGGAGTCTTCCTCAACCTCTCCCTCTCTCCTTGCTGGATCAAGGCGTGGGAGACGTCACCGGGCTGTACGTGTGTTGAACACGGAGGTGCCGTCCGTTCGGCACTAGGATCACCGGTGATTTGGATCACGACGAGTACGACTCCTTCAACCCCGTTCTCTTGAACGCTTCGGCTTAGCGATCTACAAGGGTATGTAGATGCACTCTCCTTCCCCTCGTTGCTGGTTTCTCCATAGATAGATCTTGGTGACACGTAGGAAAATTTTGAATTTCTGCTACGTTCCCTAACAGTGGTATCAGAGCTAGGTCTATTGCGTAGATTCTTTGCACGAGTAGAACACAAAGTAGTTGTGGGCGTTGATTTTGTACAATATGCTTACCGTTACTAGTCCAATCTTGTTTCGACGGTATTGTGGGATGAAGCGGCCCGGACCAACCTTACACGTACTCTTAGGTGAGATAGGTTCCACCGACCGACATGCACTTGGTGCATAAGGTGGCTAGCGGGTGCAAGTCCCTCCCACTTTAGTCGGAACGGATTCGATGAAAAGGGTCCTTTTGAAGGTTAAGTAGCAATTGACATATCACGTTGTGGTTTTTGCGTATGTAAGAAACATTCTTGCTAGAAACCCATAGCAGCCACGTAAAACATGCAAACAACAATTAGAGGACGTCTAACTTGTTTTTGCAGGGTATGCTATGTGATGTGATATGGCCAACAAGAATGTGATGAATGATATGTGATGTATGAGATTGATCATGTTCTTGTAACAGGAATCACGACTTGCATGTCGATGAGTATGACAACCGGCAGGAGCCATAGGAGTTGTCTTTATTTATTGTATGACCTGCGTGTCATTGAACAATGCCATGTAATTACTTTACTTTATTGCTAACCGGTAGCCATAGTAGTAGAGGTAATAAGTTGGCGAGACAACTTCATGGAGACACGATGATGGAGATCATGATGATGGAGATCATGGTGTCATGCCGGTGACGACGATGATCATGGAGCGCCGAAGATGGAGATCAAAAGGAGCAAAATGATATTGGCCATATCATGTCACTTTTTGATTGCATGTGATGTTTATCATGTTTATGCATCTTATTTGCTTAGAACGACGGTAGTAAATAAGATGATCCCTCATTAAAATTTCAAGAAAGTGTTCCCCCTAACTGTGCACCGTTGCGGAAGTTCGTCGTTTCGAAGCACGACGTGATGATCGGGTGTGATAGATTCTTACGTTCACATACAACGGGTGTAAGCCAGATTTACACACGCGAAACACTTAGGTTGACTTGACGAGCCTAGCATTTACAGACATGGCCTCGGAACACAAGAGACTGAAAGGTCGAGCATGAGTCGTATAGTAGATATGATCAACATGAAGATGTTCACCGATGATGACTAGTCCGTCTCACGTGATGATCGGGCACGGCCTAGTTGACTCGGATCATGTAATCACTTAGATGACTAGAGGGATGTCTATCTGAGTGGGAGTTCATGAGATGAACTTAATTATCCTAAACATAGTTAAAAGATCTTTGCAAATTATGTCGTAAGCTCGCGCTTTAGTTCCACGTTTTAGATATGTTCCTAGAGAAAATATAGTTGAAAGTTGACAGTAGCGATTATGCGGACAGTAGAAAGCTTATGTCCTTAATGCACCGCTCAGTGTGCTGAACCCCAAACGTCATTTGTGGATGTTGCAAACATCGGACATACACATTTAGATAACTACGTGATAGTTCGGTTAAATGGTTTAGAGTTGAGGCACCAAAGACGTTTTCGAAACATCGCAGAACATATGAGATGTTTCGAGGGCTGAAATTGGGATTTCAGGCTCGTGCCCACGTCAAGAGGTATAAGACCTCCGACGATTTTCTTAGCCTGCAAACTAAGGGAGAAAAGCTCAATCATTGAGCTTGTGCTCAGATTGTCTGAGTGCAACAATCACTTGAATCGAGTGGGAGTTGATCTTCCAGATGAGATAGTGATGTTTCTCCAAAGTCATTGCCACCAAGCTACTAGAGCTTCGTGATGAACTATAACATATCAGGGATAGATATCATGATCCTTGAGGTATTCGCGATGTTTGACACCGTGAAAGTAGTAACCAAGAAGGAGCATCAATTATTGATGGTTGGTGAAACCACTAGTTTCAAGAAGGGCAAGGGCAAGAAGGGATACTTCATGAAACAGCAAATCAACTGCTGCTCTAATGAAGAAACCCAAGGTTGAACCCAAACCCGAGACTAAGTGCTTCTGTAATAAGGGGAACAACCACTGGAGCAGAATTACCCTAGATACTTGGTAGATGAGAAGGCTGGCAAGGTCGATAGAAGTATATTGGATATACGTTAAGTTAATGTTTACTTTACTAGTACTCCTAGTAGCACCAGGGTATTAGATACCGGTTCGGTTGCTAAGTGTTAGTAACTAGAAATAAAAGCTACCGAATAAACGGAGACTAGCTAAAGGTGAGCTGATGATACGTGTTGGAAGTATTTCCAAGGTTGATGTGATCAAGCATCGCACGCTCCCTCTACCATCGAGATTGGTGTTAAACCTAAATAATTGTTATTTTGTGTTTGCGTTGAGCATAGACATGATTGGATTATGTATGTCGCAATACGGTTATTCATTTAAGGAGAATAATGGTTACTCTGTTTATTTGAATAATACCTTCAATGGTCTAGCACCTAAAAGGAATGGTTTATTGAATCTCGATCGTAGTGATACACATTTTCATGCCAAAAAGGATATAAGATAGTAATGATAGTACCACTTACTTATGGCACTGCCATGTAAGTCATATTGGTGTAAAACGCATGACGAAGCTCCATGTTGATGGATCTTTGGACTCACTCTTTTTTGAAAAGTTTGAGACATGCAAACCATGTCTATTGGTGTATACGCATGAAGAAACTCCATGCAGATGGATCGTTTGGACTCACTTGATTATTAATCACTTGAGATATGCAAATCATACCACATAGGCAAGATGACTGAAAAGCCTCGTTTTCAGTAAGATGGAACAAGATAGCAACTTGTTGGAAGTAACACATTTTGATGTGTGCAGTCCAATGAGTGCTGACGAATGCAGTGAATATCGTTATGTTCTTACTTCACAGATGATTCGAGTAGATGTTGAGTATATTTACTTGATGAAACACAAGTCCAAATTATTGAATGGTTCAAATAATTTCAGAGTGAAGTTAAAGATCATCGTGACAAGAGGATAAAATGTCTATGATATGATCATAGAGATGAGTATCTGAGTTACGAGCTTTGGAACGCAATTAAGACATTGTGGAAATTGTTTCACAATTAATACCACCTGGAACACCATAGTGTGATGGTGTGTCCGAACATCATAGTTGCACCCTATTGGATGTGGTGCATACCATGATGTCTCTTATCGAATTACCACTATCGTTCATGGGTTAGGCATTAGAGACAACCACACTCACTTTAATAGGGCACCACGTAATTCCATTGAGACGACACCGTTTGAACTATGGTTTGGAGAAACCTAAGTTGTCGTTTCTTAAAAGTTTGGGGCTGCGACGCTTATGTGAAAAAGTTTCATCGTGATAAGCTCGAACCCAAAACGGATAAATACATCTTCATAGGATACCCAAAATGGTTGGGTATACCTCCTATCTCAGATCCAGAAGCAAAAGTAATTGTTTCTAGTAACGTGTCCTTTCTCGAGGAAAAGTTTCTCTCGAAAGAATTGAGTGGGAGGATGGTGGAGACTTGATGAGGTTATTGAACCGTCACTTCAACTAGTGTGTAGCAGGGCACAGGAAGTTGTTCCCGTGGCGCCTACACCAATTGAAGTAGAAGCTTATGATAGTGATCATGAAGTTTCGGATCAAGTCACTAACATACCTCCTAGGGTGACAAGGATGCGTACTACTTCAGAGTGGTACACAATCTTGTCTTAGAGGTCATGTTGCTAGACAACAATGAACCTACGAGCTATGGAGAAGCGATGGTGGGCCCAAATTCCGACAAATGGTTAGAAGCCATGAAATCCGAGATAGGATCCATGTATCAGAACAAAGCATGGACTTTGTTGGACTTGCCCAATGATCGGCAAGCCATTGAGATAAATGGATCTTTAAGAAGAAGACAGACGTGGACGGTAATGTCACCGTCTATGAAGCTCGACTTGTGGCGAAGAGTTTTTTCACAAGTTCAAGGAGTTGACTATGATGAGATTTTCTCATCCGTAGTGATGCTTAAGTCCGTCGGAATCATGTTAGCATTAGCTGGATTTATGAAATCTGGTAGATGGATGTCAAAACGAGTTTCCTTACCAGTCTTCGTAAGGAAAGGTTGTATGTGATACAATTAGAAAGGTTTTGTCGATCCTAAGGATGCTAAAAGGTATGCTGGCTCCAGCGATCCTTCTAAGGACTGGAGTAAGCATCTCGGAGTTGGAATGTGCGCTTTGATGAGCTGATCAAAGATTTTGGGTTTATACAAAGTTTATGAGAAACTTGTATTTCCAAAGAAGTGAGTGGGAGCACTATAGAATTTCTGATGAGTATATGTTGTTGACATATTGATGATCAGAAATGATGTAGAATTTCTGGAAAGCATATAAGGTTATTTGAAAGATGTTTTTCAATAGAAAACCTGGATTAAGCTACTCGAACATTGAGCATCGAGATAGATCAAAATGCTTAATAATACTTTCAAATGAGCACATACCTTGACATGATCTTAAAGGTGTTCAAGATGGATCAGTCAAAGAAGGAGTTCTTTCCTGAGATGTAAGGTATGAAGTTAAGACTTAAAGCTCAACCACGGCAGAAAAGAGAGAAAGGACGAAGGTCATCCCCTATGCTCCAGACGTAGGCTCTATAGTATGCTATGCTGTGTACCGCACCAGAAGTGTGCCTTGCCATGAGTCAGTCAAGGGGTACAAGAATGATCCAGGAACGGATCATTGGACAGCGGTCAAAATTATCCTTAGAGGAATAAGGAAATGTTTCTCGATTATGGAGGTGATAAAGAGTTCGGCGTAAAGGGTTACGTCGATGCAAGCTTTAACACCTATCCGAATGACTCTGAATAGCAAACCGGATAAATATAGTGGAGCAACCATTTGGAATAGCCCCAAGTGGAGCGTGGAAGCAGCATTTACAATATGACATAGAGAATTGCAAAATACATACGGATCTGAATGTTGCAGACCCGTTGACTAAAACTTCTCTCACAAGGAAAACATGATCAAACCCCAGAACTCATTGAGTCTTAATCACATGGTGATGTGAACTAGTTTAGTGACACTAGTAAACTCTTTGGATGTTGGTCACATGGCGATGTGACCTATTAGTGTTAATCACATAGCGATGTGAACTAGATTATTGACTCTAGTGCAAGTGGGAGACTGTTGGAAATATGCCCTAGAGGCAATAATGAATTAGTTATTATTATTATATTTCCTTGTTCATGATAATCGTTTATTATCCATGCTATAATTGTATTGAAAGGAAACTCAGATACATGTGTGGATACATAGACAAACCATGTCCCTAGTAAGCTTCTAGTTGACTAGCTCGTTGATCAATAGATGGTTACGGTTTCTTGACCTTGGACATTGGATGTCGTTGATAACGGGATCACATAATTAGGAGAATGATGTGATGGACAATACCAAATCCTAAGCCTAGCACAAAGATCGTAGTTCGTATGCTAAAGCTTTTCTAATGTCAAGTATCATTTCCTTAGACCATGAGATTGTGCACCTCCCGGATACCGTAGGAATTCTTTGGGTGTACCAAACGTCACAACGTAACTGGGTGGCTATAAAGGTGCACTACAGGTATCTCCGAAAGTGTCTGTTGGGTTGGCACGAATCGAGACTGGGATTTGTCACTCCGTGTAAACGGAGAGGTATATCGGGGCCCACTCGGTAGGACATCATCATAATGTGCACAATGTGACCAAGGGGTTGATCATGGGATGATGTGTTACGGAACGAGTAAAGAGACTTGCCGGTAACGAGATTGAATAAGGTATCGGTATACCGACGATCGAATCTCGGGCAAGTACAATACCGCTAGACAAAGGGAATTGTATACGGGATTGATTGAGTCCTTGACATCGTGGTTCATCCGATGAGATCATTGTGGAACATGTGGGAGCCAACATGGGTATCCAGATCCCGCTATTGGTTATTGACCGGAGAACGTCTCGGTCATGTCTGCATGGTTCCCGAACCCGTAGGGTCTACACACTTAAGGTTCGATGACGCTAGGGTTATAAAGGAAGTTTGTATGTGGTTACCAAATGTTGTTCAGAGTCCCGGATGAGATCCCGGACGTCATGAGGAGTTCCGAAATGGTCCGGAGGTAAATATTTATATATGGGAAGTCCTGTTTTGGTCACCGGAAAAGTTTCGGGTTTTATCGGTAACGTACCGGGACCACCGGGAGGGTCCCAGGGGTCCACCAAGTGGGGCCACCATCCCCGGAGGGCTGCATGGGCCAAGTGTGGGAGGGGACCAGCCCCAGATGGGCTGGTGCGCCCCCCACAAGGCCCAAGGCGCAGGGAAGAGGGGGAGGGGGCAAACCCTATGGCAGATGGGCCCTAAGGCCCACCCCAGGTGCGCCTCCCCTCTCTCCCCTTCTGGCCGCCACCCAGATGGCATCTGGGGGCTGCTGCCACCCCTGGGGAGGGAACCCTAGAGGGGGCGCATCCCCGTCCCCTTCCCCTATAAATAGTTGAGGTCTAGGGGCTGCCCAACACATGAGTTTCTCTCCCTCTTAGCGCAGCCCTACCTCTCTCCCTTCTCCTCTCCCGCGGTGCTTGGCGAAGCCCTGCAGGATTGCCACGCTCCTCCACCACCACCACGCCGTTGTGCTGCTGCTGGACGGAGTCTTCCTCAACCTCTCCCTCTCTCCTTGCTGGATCAAGGCGTGGAGACGTCACCGGGCTGTACGTGTGTTGAAGGGGGAGGTGTCGTCCGTTTGGCACTAGGATCTCCGGTGATTTGGATCACTACGAGTACGACTCCTTCAACCCCGTTCTCTTGAACGCTTCCGCTTAGCGATCTACAAGGGTATGTAGATGCACTCTCCTTCCCCTCGTTGCTGGTTTCTCCATAGATAGATCTTGGTGACACGTAGGAAAATTTTGAATTTCTGCTATGTTCGCTAACAGTATGAACCATAGAGAACTTGCAATACAGTAAGTTAAACACCCATATAAATAAATAATGAGTTCATTACAGTACTTTATGTGGTGGTTTTGCTTTCTTGCACTAACGGAGCTTATGAGATTTCCTGTTGAGTTTTGTGTTGTGAAGTTTTCAAGTTTTGGGTAAAGATTTAATGAACTATCAAATAAGGAGTGGCAAGAGCGTAAGCTTGCGGATGCCCATGGTACCCCAAGATATTCAAGGATAACCAAAATCCTAAGCTTGGGGATGGCCCGGAAGGCATCCCCTATTTCGTCTTCGTCAATCGGTAACTTTATTTGGAGCTATATTTTTATTCGCCACATGATATGTGTTTTGCTTGGAGCGTCTTGTATGATATTAGTATTTGCTTTTTAGTTTACCACAATCATCATTGCTGTACACACCTTTTGGGAGAAACCCACTTGATTGTAATTTATTGGAATACTCTATGTGCTTCACTTATATCTTTTGAGCTAGATAGTTTTTGCTCTAGTGCTTCACTTATATCTTTTAGAGCACGGTGGTGGATTAATTATGTAGAAATTGTTAATCTCTAATGATTCTCCTATATTATTTTGAGAGTCTCTTAGAACAGCATGGTATTTTCTATGGTTATAAAATTGGTCCTAGAATGATGAACATCCAAGTTGGGTATAATAAAAACTATCATAGGAGGTGAATTGGATGATATGATCAATTTGATATTTGATAATTGTATTGAGATATGGAGGTAGTGATATTAGAGTCATGCTAGTTGGGTGATTATGAATTTAAAGAATGCTTGTGTTGAAGTTGGCAAGTCCCGTAGCATGCACGTATGGTAAAAGTTGTGTAACAAATTTGAAACATGAGGTGTTCTTAGATTGTGCATCCTTATGAGTGGCGGTCGGGGTGGGCGCGCCCCCCACCCTCATGGGCCCCTTGTGGATCCTTGACCGACTTCCTTCGCCTATATATACTTGCATACCCTGAAACATCCAGGAGCACCACGAAACCCTATTTCCACCGCCGCAACCTTCTGTACCCGTGAGATCCCATCTTGGAGCCTTTTCTGGCGCTCTACCGGAGGGGAGAATCGATCACAGAGGGCTTCTACATCAACGCCATGGCCTCTCTGATGAACTGTGAGTAGTTTACCACAGACCTTCAGGTCCATAGTTATTAGCTAGATGACTTCTTCTCTCTCTTTGAATCTCAATACAATGTTCTCCTCAATCTTCTTGGAGATCTATTCGATGTAACTCTTTTTGCGGTGTGTTTGTCGAGATCCGTTGAATTGTGGGTTTATGATCAAGTTTATCTATGAGAAATATTTGAATCTCCTCTGAATTCTTTTATGTATGATTGGTTATCTTTGCAAGTCTCTTCAAATTATCAGTTTGGTTTGGCCTACTAGATTGATCTTTCTTGCAAAGGGAGAAGTGCTTAGCTTTGGGTTCAATCTTGCGGTGCCCTTTCCTAGTGACAGCAGGGGCACCGACACGTATTGTATTGTTTCCATCGAGGATAAAAAGATGGGGTTTATATCATATTGTTTGAGTTTATCCCTCTACATCATGTCATCTTGCCTAATGCGTTACTCTGTTCTTATGAACTTAATACTCTAGATGCATGCTAGATAGCGGTCAATGTGTGGAGTAATAGTAGTAGATGCAAAATCGTTTCGATCTACTTGTCGCGGACGTGATGCCTATATACATGATCATGCCTAGATATTCTCATAACTATGCACTTTTCTATCAATTGCTCGACAGTAATTTGTTCACCCACCGTAATACTTATGCTATCTTGAGAGAAGCCACTAGTGAAACCTATGGCCCCCGGGTCTATTTTCCATCATATAAGTTTCCGATCTACTTTATTTTGCAATCTTTACTTTCCAATCTATATCATCAAAATACCAAAAATATTTATCTTATCTTATTATCTCTATCAGATCTCACTTTGCATGTGGCCGTGAAGGGATTGACAACCCCTTTATCGTATTGGTTGCGAGGTTCTTGTTTGTTTGTGTAGGTACAAGGGACTTGCGTGTAGCCTCCTACTGGATTGATACCTTGGTTCTCAAAAACTAAGGGAAATATGCTACTTTGCTACATCACCCTTTCCTCTTCAAGGGAAAACCAACACAGTGCTCAAGAGGTAGCAAGAAGGATTTCTGGCGCCATTGCCGGGGAGGTCTTCGCTCAAGTCAAGACATACCAAGTACCCATCACAAACCCATCTCCCTCGCATTACATTATTTGCCATTTGCCTCTCGTTTTCCTCTCCCCCACTTCACCCTTGTCGTTTTATTCGCCCTCTCTTTCCCGTTCTCCTCTTTTTTCGCTTGCCTCTTGTGTGCTTGTGTGTTGGATTGCTTGTCATGATGGCTCAAGACAATACTAAATTGTGTGACTTTTCCAATAGCAAAAATAATGATTTCCTTAGCACTCCAATTGCTCCTCTTAATGATGCTAAATCTTATGAAATCAATGCTGCTTTGTTGAATCTTGTCATGAAAGATCAATTCTGTGGCCTTCCTAGTGAAGATGTCGCTACTCATCTAAACAACTTTGTTGATTTGTGTGATATGCAAAAGAAGAAAGACATGGATAATGATATTGTTAAATTGAAGCTATTTCCATTTTTGCTTAGAGATCGTGCTAAAACTTGGTTTTTCTCTTTGCCTAAAAATAGTATTGATTCATGGAATAAGTGCAAAGATGCTTTTATCTCTAAGTATTTTACTCGTGCTAAGATCATCTCTCTTAGAAATGATATTATGAATTTTAAGCAACTTGATCATGAGCATGTTGCACAATCTTGGGAGAGGATGAAATTAATTATTCACAGTTGCCCTACTCATGGATTAAATTTAAGGATGATCATACAAATTTTTTATGCCAGATTGAATTTTGCTTCTAGAAATCTTTTAGATTCGGCCGCAGGAGGCACTTTTATGGAAATCACTTTAGGAGAAGCTACTAAACTCCTAGATAATATTATGGTTAATTATTCTCAATGTCACACCAAAAAATCTACTAGTAAAAAAGTTCATGGATAGAAGAGATTAATGTTTTGAGTGGAAAGATGGTTGAACTTATGAAATTGTTTTCTAATAAGAGTGCTCCTATTGATCCTAATAATATGCCTTTGTCTACTTTGATTGTGAATAATAATGAATCTATGGATGTGAATTTTGTTGGTAGGAATAATTTTGGTGACAACGCGTATAGAGGAAACTTTAATCCTAGGCCGTTTCCTAGTAATTCCTCTAATAATTATGGTAATTCCTACAACAATCTTATGGAAATTTTAATAAGATTCCCTCTAATTTTGAGATTAGTGTTAAAGAATTTATGATCTCTCAAACGAATTTCAATTCTTTGCTTGAAGAAAAATTGCCTAAGATTGATGAATTGGCTAGGAACATGGATATAATTTCTCTTGATGTTGATTCTTTGAAACTCATATCTATTCCACCTAAGCAGTATATCAATGAGTCTCTCAAAGCCATGAGAATTTCCATTGATGAGTGCAAAGAAAGAACCGCTAGGATGCGTGCTATGAAAGATTGCTTTGTAAGAGCGTGTTCTTCTAGTTTTGATGATAATAATGGTGAGGATCTAAAAGTGATTGATGTGTCTCCTATTAAATCTTTGTTTTGCAATATTAATCTTGATAATAATGGGACTGGAAATGAGTCAACTTTAGTTAAAAGGCATCCCAATGATTCGGAGTTTTTAGATCTTGATGCAAAAATTGATAAAAGTGGGATTGGAGAGGTCAAAACTTTACATAGCAATGAACCAACTATTTTGGATTTCAAGGAATTTAATTATGACAATTGTTCTTTAATAGATTGTATTTCCTTGTTGCAATTCGTGCTAAATTCTCCTCATGCTTATAGTCAAAGTAAAGCTTTTACTAAACATATCATTGATGCTTTTATGCAATCTTATGAAGAAAAACTTGAGTTAGAAGTTTCTATCCCTAGAAAACTTTATGATGAGTGGGAACCTACTATTAAAATTAAGATTAAAGATCATGAATGTTATGCTTTGTGTGATTTTGGTGCTAGTGTTTCCACGATTCCAAAAATTTGTGTGATGTGTTAGGTTTTCGTGAATTTGATGATTGTTCTTTAAAATTGCATCTTGCAGATTCCACTATTAACAATCTTTCATGTCCTATTATTCTTGGTAGACCTTTCCTTAGAACGATCGGAGTAATTATTGATATGAAGGAAGGAAATATTAGGTTCCAATTTCCATTAAGGAAAGGCATGGAACACTTTCCTAGAAATAAAATCAAATTACCTTATGAATCTATTATGTGAGCCACTTATGAATTGAATACCAAAGATGGCAATACGTAGATCTATTCTCGCTTTTATGCCTAGCTAGGGGTGTTGAACGATAGCGCTTGTTGGGAGGCAACCCAATTTTATTTTTGTTCCTTGCTTTTTGATCCAGCTTAGTATTAAATAATTCATCTAGCTTCTGTTTAGATGTCGTTTTATGTTTTAATTAGTGTTTTTGCCAAGTAGAACCTATAGGATCATCTTGGGTGATAGTTAATTTGATCTTGCTGAAAAACATAAACTTTTGCCCGCACGAGAATAATTTTAATAAATCACAGAAAGGTAATCTTTTGAGTTGATTCTTTTTGCAGTAGATTAATAGATAAATTTTCTAGGACTTCCTAGTTTGGTAGGACTTTTAGAGTTCCATAAGTATTCGGAAGTTATAGATTACTACAGACTGTTCTGTTTTTGACAGATTCTGTTTTTCGTGTGTTGTTTGCTTACTTTGATGAATCTATGGCTAGTATCGGGGGGTACGAACCATAGAGAAGTTGGAATACAGTAGGTTTAACACCAATATAAATAAATAATGAGTTCATTACAGTACCTTAAAGTGGTGGTTTTCTTTCTTGCACTAACGGAGCTTATGAGATTTCCTGTTGAGTTTTGTGTTGTGAAGTTTTCAAGTTTTGGGTAAAGATTTGATGGACTATGGAATAAGGAGTGGCAAGAGCCTAAGATTGGGGATGCCCAAGGCACCCCAAGATAAATTCAAGGACAACCAAAAGCCTAAGCTAGGGGATGCTTCGGAAGGCATCCCCTCTTTCGTCTTCGTCTATAGGTAAATTTACTTGGAGCTATATTTTTATTCACCACATGATATGTGTTTTGCTTGGAGCGTCTTGTATGATATGAGTCTTTTCTTTTTAGTTTACCACAATCATCCTTGTTGTACACACCTTTTGGGAGAGACACACATGATTCAGAATTTATTAGAATACTCTATGTGCTTCACTTATATCTTTTGAGCTAGACAATTTTGCTCTAGTGCTTCACTTATATCTTTTGAGAGCATGGTGGTGGTTTTATTTCGTAGAAATTATTGATCTTTCATGCTTCGCTTATATTATTTTGGGAGTATTTTAGAACAGCATGGTATTTGCTATGGTTATAAAATTGGTCCTAAGATGATGGGCATCCAAGTTGGGTATAATAAAAACTATCATAGAAAGTGCATTGAATACTATGATAAATTTGATGCTTGATAATTGTTTTGAGATATAAAGGTGGTAATGTTAGAGTCATACTAGTTGGGTAATTATGAAATTGAGAAATACTTGTGTTAAAGTTGGCAAGTCCCGTAGCATGCACGTATGGTAAAAGTTGTGTAACAAATTTGTAGCATGGGGTGCTCTTTGATTGCCTTCCTTATGAGTGGAGGCCGGGATCGCGTGATGGTTAACTCCTACCAACCCTTCCCCTAGGAGCATGCGTAGTAGTACTTTGCTTCGAGGGCTAATAAACTTTTTGAATAAGTATATGAGTTCTTTGTGACTAATGTGAGTCCATGAATTATACGCACTCTTACCCTTCCATCATTGCTAGCCTCTACGGTACCGTGCATTGCCCTTTCTCACCTTGAGAGTTGGTGCAAACTTCGCCGGTGCATCCAAACCCCGTGATACGATACTCTCTATCACACATGAACCTCCTTATATCTTCCTCAAAACAGCCACCATACCTACCTATTATGGCATTTCCATAGCCATTCCGAGATATATTGCCATGCAACTTTCCACCGTTCCGTTTATTTATGACACGTTCCATCATTGTCATATTGCTTTTGCATGATCATGTAGTTGACATTGTATTTGTGGCAAAGCCACCTTCATAACTCTTTCATACATGTCGCTCTTGATTCATTGCATATCCCGGCACACCGTCGGAGGCATTTACATAGTCATATTTTGTTCTAAGTATTGAGTTGTAATTCTTGAGTTGTAAATCAATAAAAGTGCGATGATCTTCATTATTAGAGCATTGTCCCAAGTGAGGAAAGGATGATGGAGACTATGATTCCCCCACAATTCGGGATGAGACTTTAGACTTTATGAAAAATAAAAGAGGCCAAAGAAGCCCAAATAAAAAAAGAGGCCCAAGAAGCCCACCAAAACAAAAAAATGAGAGAAAAAGAGAGAAGGGACAATGTTACTATCCTTTTTCCACACTTGTGCTTCAAAGTAGCACCATGATCTTCATGATAGATAGTCTCCTATGTTGTCACTTCCATATACTAGTGGGATTTTTTCATTATATAACTTGGCTTGTATATTCCAATGATGGGCTTCCTCAAAATGCCCTAGGTCTTCGTAAGAAAGCAAGTTGGATGCACACCCACTTAGTTTATTTTGTTGAGCTTTCATACATTTATAGCTCTAGTGCATCCGTTGCATGGGAATCCCTACTCCTCGCATTGACATCAATTGATGGGCATCTCCATAGCCCGTTGATTAGCCTCATTGATGTGAGACTTTCTCCTGTTTTGTCTTCTCCACACAACCTCCATCATCATATTCTATTCCACCCAAAGTGCTATATCCATGGCTTACGCTCATGTATTGCGTGAGAGTTAAAAAAGCTCAAGCGCGTTAAAAAGTATGAACCAATTGCTTGGCTAAAGCTGGTGTTGTGCATGATGGGAGTATTTTGTGTGACAAAAATGAAGCATGGCCTAACTATATGATTTTGTAGGGATAAGATTTCTTTGGCTATGTTATTTTGATAAGACATGATTACTTGTTAGTATGCTTGAAGTATTACTATTTTTATGTCAATATGAACTTTTATCTTGAATCATTTGGATCTAAACACATTCATGCCACAATAAAGAAAATTACATTGAGAAATATGCTAGGTAGCATTCCACATCAAAAATTCTGTTTTTATCATTTACCTACTCGAGGACGAGCAGGAATTAAGCTTGGGGATGCTTGATACGTCTCCAACGTATCTATAATTTTTTATTGTTCAATGCTATTATATTACCCGTTTAGGATGTTTGTGTGCTTTACTATACACTTTTATATTATTTTTGGGACTAACCTATTAACCGGAGGCCCAGTCCAAATTGTTTTTTTTGCCTATTTCACTGTTTCGAAGAAAAGGAATATCAAACGGAGTCCAAACGGAATGAAACCTTTGGGAGAGATATTTTTGGAACAAACGCAATCCAGGAGACTTGGAGTGGATGTCAAGAAGCAGACGAGGAAGCCACGAGGCAGGAGGGCGCACCCCCCACCCTCGTGGGCCCCTTGTAGCTCCCCTGACCGACTTCCTTCGCTTATATATACTTGCATACCCTGAAAACATCCAAGAGCACCACGAAACCCTATTTCCACTGCCGCAGCCTTCTGTACCCGTGAGATCCCATCTTGGAGCCTTTTCCGGCGCTCCGTCGGAGGGGGAATCGATCATGGAGGGCTTCTATATCAACGCCATAGTCTCTCCGATGAAGTGTGAGTAGTTTACCACAGACCTTCGGGTCCATAGTTATTAGCTAGATGGCTTCTGCTCTCTCTTTGAATCTCAATACAATGTTCTACTTGATCTTCTTGGAGATCTAGTCGATCTAACTCTTTTTGCAGTGTGTTTGTCAAGATCAAATGAATTGTGGGTTTATGATCAAGTTTGTCTATGAGAAATTTTTGAATCTCCTCTGAATTCTTTTATGTGTGATTGGTTATCTTTGCAAGTTTCTTTGAATTATCAAGTTGGTTTGGCCTACTAGATTGATCTTTCTTGCAATGGGAGAAGTGCTTAGCTTTGGGTTCAATCTTGCGGTGTCCTTTCCCAGTGACAGCAGGGGCATCAAGGCACGTATTGTATTGTTTCCATCGAGGATAAAAAGATGGGGTTTATATCATATTGTTTGAGTTTATCCCTCTACATCATGTCATCTTGCCTAATGCGTTACTCTGTTCTTATGAACTTAATACTCTAGATGCATGCTAGATAGCGGTCGATGCGTGGAGTAATAGTAGTAGATGCAGAATCGTTCCGATCTACTTGTCGCGGATGTGATGTCTATATACATGGTCATGCCTAGATATTCTCATAACTATGCACTTTTCTATCAATTGCTCGACAGTAATTTGTTCACCCATCGTAATACTTATGCTATCTTGAGAGAAGCCACTAGTGAAACCTATGGCCCCCGGGTCTATTTTCCATCATATAAGTTTCCGACTACTTTAGTTTGCAATCTTTACTTTCCGATCTATATCATAAAAATACCAAAAATATTTATCTTATCTTATTATCTCTATCAGATCTCACTTTTGCAAGTGGTCGTGAAGGGATTGACAACCCCTTTATCGCGTTGGTTGCGAGGTTCTTGTTTGTTTGTGTAGGTACGAGGGACTTGCGTGTAGCCTCCTACTGGATTGATACCTTGGTTCTCAAAAGCTGAGGGAAATACTTATGCTACTTTGCTGCATCACCCTTTCCTCTTCAAGGGAAAACCAACGCAGTGCTCAAGAGGTAGCAGTAACATTACCATCAGCGTCAGTCTTATTCTTGAAGATCCATTTATTCCCTATGGGTCACCGATCATCGGGAAAATCCACCAAAGTCCACACTTTGTTCTCATACATGGATCCTATCTTAGATTTCATGTCCTCAAGCCATTTATTGGAATCTGGGCTCATCATAGCTTCTTCATAGTTCGTAGGTTCGTCATGCTCAAGTAACATGACTTCCAGAACAGGATTGCCGTACCACTCTGGTGTGGATCATGCTCTGGTTGACCTATGAGGTTCAGTAGTAACTTGATCTGAAGGTTCATTATCATCATCATTAGCTTCCTCTCTAGTTGGTGTAGGCATCACGAGAACGGATTTCTTGGATGAGCTACTTTCCAAATTAAGAGAAGGTACAATTACCTCATCAAGTTCTACTTTCCTCCCACTCACTTCTTTCGAGAGAAACTCCTTCTCTAGAAAGGTTCCATTCTTGGCAACAAAGATCTTGCCTTCGGATATGTGGTAGAAGGTGTCGGAGACCAAAACCGTGGATCTCGGGTAGGGGGTCCCGAACTATGCATCTAAGGTCGACGGTAACAGGAGGCGGGGGACACGATTGTTTACCCAGGTTCGGGCCCTCTCTATGGAGGTAATACCCTACTTCCTGCTTGATTGATCTTGATGAATATGAGTATTACAAGAATTGATCTACAACGAGATTGTAATGGCTAAAACCCTAGAAGTCTAGCATGTATGATTATGATTGCCTCTATGGACTAAGCCCTCCGGTTTATATAGACACTGGAGGGGACTAGGGTTGTACAAAGTCGGTTACAAAGAAAGGAATCTACATATCCGAATGCCAAGCTTGCCATCCACGCAAAGGAGAGTCCCATCCGGACACAGGACGAAGTCTTCTGTCTTGTATCTTCATAGCCCATCAGTCCAGCCCACGTCACATAGTCCAAATGGCCGAGGACCCCTTAATCTAGGACTCCCTCAGTAGCCCCTGAACCAGGCTTCAATGACGAGGTGTCCGGCGCGTAGATTGTCTTCGGCATTGCAAGGAGGGTTCCTCCTCCGAATACTCCAAAGCATCCTTCGAATATAGAAAACGTGTCCGGCTCTGCAAAACAAGTACCACACACGACCATAGAGAGTATAGTATTTCACGAGTCCAATCCACTGACAACTTTTTGTAGCGTGACATCACGTCGCCATCCGACCATTATTCGAACCGTTTACTTAGCCTGTCGCTTCATATTTCGAGATGCGGTTTCATTGGCACGTCTTGTCAATCAGAGATCATGTCCCCTTATTGCGGGATTCTCGTCAATATGGGCATGGGTAACCTAACCGTACCATCTGCACGGCCCTTGGGGAATAGTCGAGTTTTAAGGCGAGTGGGGAGGCGCTTGATATTCACTGCCTTTATAAAGACATAAGGATTCACCCCTTTTCACCCACGCCTTCTCTCTCTCTCTGCCTCCCCCCTTCTCGAGCTCCAGCGCCCAAGCTCTCATCTTTGCCGCCCCAAGAAAGCACTCCAACCATGTCCGGATCCGGAGCGCAGGGCAAGTGGATGGTCTCCTTCGTTAAGGAGAAGGACATAACCCAGCTCTAGGAGGCCGGATATTAGGCCAAGGAAATCGCCCACCGGCTTCCGGCCAAGGGACAGATTGTCCCTACCCCGGAGCCCCATGAGAGGGTTGTATTCATCCCCCACTTTCTCCACGGGTTGGCATTTCCTCTCCACCCATTCGTCCACAGACTAATGTTCTACTATGGGCTGGATTTCCATGATCTGGCCCCAAACTCCATCCTCAACATCTCGGCATTCATTGTCGTGTGTGAGGCTTCGGATTATGGCTAAATATCTTCAATGTGAAGCCGAAGGTGCTGAGTGGCCAACATGCAGAGTGCGGAGGCGCCATGGTGAGCAAGGTGCCCAACATCACATGGCCCGAAGGCTCCTTCGTGGAAATCTATAAAGGGTGGCAGAAATCGTGGTTCTACATCATAGAGCCGCACGGCACCACCTGGGCCGCGTCTCCCGAATTCCGGTCCGGAGCCCCAATGCGACTCACCTCCTGGCCAGAGAAGGGCATGGACTGGTCTTCTCCAGACGAGCTGACAGCGCTTTAGACGTGCATCAAGACTATGACAGACAAGAACATCAAGCTTGTCAATGTGATCGAAGTGATGCTTATTCGCCGGATCCTTCCGTGCCAACGCCAGACTTGCCATTTGTGGGAGTATGATCCGTCCAAGCACCAGACCTTGTTGCAGTTCTTCGGCACTACACACGAAGACATCTGGAAGGTGCTCTTCAAGGCCAACGAGACACGGCTAGCTACGACCGAGGACCGCAGCCACGACTTGGCCCAGCCCGCTAGTCCGGTAAGTTTTTTTTTCATGTTTTCAAGGTGTATCCTTTACTTGCATACACGAGGAAGATGCCTAAGCCTCCCTATTGACTTCCTCAGGGATGGACAAAGAAGGCGGAGCGGATTCACTGTCCGGCTCCGCTGCCCGAAGACCCAGAAATTCCGCTTTTGATGAAGATGTTAGTTCCGGCGCCCTATCAAGCGCCGGAGAAGAAGGCCAAGAATAAGGCCAAGGGGACCAGAGGTGGCCTCCGTTGTAAGGGTGCTCCGGACATGATGTCCGAAGACACCAAGACTCACTCCTCAGCCCTCGAGTACGAAGAGGAGGAGAAAAGCAACTCTCCCTCTGAGGGGGGATGAAGAAGAGGGCGGGCTCCACGTGTCTGGAGGCTAAAGCGTCCAAGAAGAGGAAAGCTTCCTTCCCGGACAACTCCACAACGGCCACCGAGAGCAGCTCGGAATGGCGCCCCAGGGACAAGCCCCTGGTCAAATCGTGAGTACTCAAAAACCCGGACACATTCATATATCCGGCCTCACTACTTCATATTATTAACGTGTTGAATCATGTATTTGCAATCCGGCTCGGTCCAACCTCGAGCAATCCTCATCTTCGGGGGATTCGCTGGACCCGGAGGCGATGGACAGCGGGACCCTTCTAGCGGCCTCCTCTCCCAAGGCCATGGATAACACCGAGGTGTCGTCCCGAAGGATCCCAGGCCAGGGAGAGACTCAGGAGGCCGTCAAGGCGGCATCGGAGGGTGAAACCTCGGCCGCCGGACATATGGGGGAGAAAATCCCCATGAAGACTAACGACGGGGGCCATATCCAGTTCGGCCCCCAGTCGAATACAGTTCCGGAGACCTATACGACTCTGGAATCAGGCAAGCAGCCTCGTTTGAAAGAAGGAGGTGCGCCTATTCCACCAGCGACCTCTGTCCATCCAGAGGCACCGGATAATTTGCTGGAAGCGCTGCAAGGCGCTTCCATCGTTGAGGAACACCATACCCTTATGGGTACGGTGATTGAAAAGATCCAGTCCATGAAGAGCAGACTAACCGAAGCCTGCACAAGCCTTCTGACAGGCTTTGAGGTAAGCAACACAATTATGTAAAAAGAATGTCATAGTATAGACGGTAGCCCCTGAGACACTGTCCGGTGTTCGAAAAGAAAAGCCGGACAAAGGATCAAACAAGTTTCGTAGGAGACTAACCAGATGAGTCGATGTGAACAAGCAGGCATCATTACTGGCTGCGATTCTCATACTGTGGAGGTTTCCGGACTGAAGCAGTGTCTGGAGAGGACCGAGGAAGAGCTCAGCCATGTGAAAAAGTAGCTAGAGGATAAACAAGGTATGCAATGACACTACAAAAAAATACACTTCCGTGATGATACGTGTTTGTCACAGTAGGTCGCATTTTCTGTCATGCATGTACATCGATGACGATTTTATGATAGAATCAAGATAGTCATACCTGTGCCGTCGTAGAAGTGTTTCATGACATTACCAAAATTATCATCACGGGAGTGTCCACTTCCATGACGATAAATTGTGCGTCACAGAAGTGCTTTCGTCAAGGGTGACCGACACGTGGCATCCACCGTAAAGGAACACCGTTAAGCTATTGGGTCGGGTTTTGGATCCGATAACCCATTAGTAGCCCCGGCCAATGGGGGATTTTCCACGTGTAAAATCATCATTGGCTGGCGCAAACACGTGTCAGGTCCGCATTGGCACAGGTGTCACTCAACCAATGGGCGAGACGCGCCTATGATATTTTGACACGTGGACCGACCCATCAAGTTTAAATGGGCCGGCCCAACTAAAGGCCCACAAGATTTTGCGGACCATAATGCGCCGGCCCAGCTAAAGGCCCACGAGATTTTGCGGACCATAATGGGTTGGCCCAGCTAAAGGCCCACAAGATTTTGCGGGCCATAATGGGCCGGCCCAGGTAAAGGCCCACAAGATTTTTGTGTGCCATAATGGGCCGGCCCAGGTAAAGACCCACAAATTTCTTGCGGACCATAATGGGCCGGCCCAGCTAAAGGCCCATGAGATTTTGCTGACATTAATGGGCCGGCCCAGCTATAGGCCCACATGATTTTGAGGACCCTATTAGACTGCCATGTTTTGGGCCAAATGCCGGCCCATATTTGATCCGGTCCATTAATGGCCTGCCACGTTCCGGGCCTAATAATGGCCCATATGAGATCTGGCCCGTTAAAAGCCTACCATTTTCTGGGCCAAATCATGGCCTAGATCAGGTCCGTCCCTTTAAGAGGCTTTGGGCTCAATTATGGCCCATATCAGATTCGACCCGTCAACTAGACGCTATGATTTTGGGCCCACTTGCTAAAGGCCCATTTAGTAATTCAGCCTGATATTAGTTTCAGCCTGTTAAGGGCCCGTTTAACATTTCGGCCCTATATTAATTTTGGCCTGTTAAAAGCCCGTCATACAGTTGGGCCTAACTACGACCCGGTTTGCATCCGGCCTCCTCGCAGCCGATATCTGATTCGGCCAAACAAGGACTGAGACAATTTTGGCCTGTTAAAAGCCCGTGATTTGATTCGCACAATCATGGGCCAGGGTCCATTTTGGGCTGTTGCCGGTCCGTGAGCTGTTCGGCATGTTTCAGGCCCAACCTACTTCTCAGCCTCCTAAAAGCCCATTGAGTTTTCTAGCGAATAGAGGGCCGGGGGTTACTCGGCCTATTAAAGGCCTGAATCTACTAGTGGGCCAGTTTACTTTTGGCCTTTTAACGGACCAATATGACGGGGCCCATGATGCGGATCATACATCGTGATTGTGTGATGGCCCGATTATGTACCGTAATTTTACGGTTTGGCCGTTTACTACAAAGACATGATATATATACAATAAAATAACTGTAGCATCGTGAACAAGAAAACACCTAGACTATACAATAAAGAAATTACGGCATATTACATCCACTGGGCATCAAAGATCACCACCTGTGCAAATAAACACGCCGACAAAATAATATACAAAACCGACAGCACTTCAATAGAGTTCAAGAAAGG
The DNA here is from genome assembly GCF_002162155.2 of Triticum dicoccoides. Lineage (NCBI taxonomy): Eukaryota > Viridiplantae > Streptophyta > Magnoliopsida > Poales > Poaceae > Triticum > Triticum dicoccoides. The sequence continues at coordinate 494,041,468 of NC_041385.1, forward strand.
TTAGCCCTGCTGGCGAGCTGAGCAAGATGATGAGACTGCGCTTGTTCAACACTTATATCTTCCTCACTCTGAAAGATAAACAAGCAGACAGATGACTGGTTTTGCACATAAAAGTATCAGTGCTGACAATTCATCACATTTCTTACTGACGAATAAAGTGACACAGTTTAAAATTGCATTAACACAATATGGTATTGTTCAGGTCAAGAAATGGCAGGAAATGACATTGTGAAGGAGTTTGGAGCTTCACGACACCACTGGATTATAGATCAAGAACTCATAAGTATCAATGGTTAGTGTGCTGTCAATTTATCAAGAGACGGTTTAAATAATAGTAGCATGATATGACATTGTTCATAGTGAAGACATTGCAGAATATGACATTGTGTTGTTGTGGGTAGGTATACCACACCACTGGATTACGGATGAAGAACAGAAGCATACATGCAGTGCAAAAGAAGATCACTTGCTCTGTATTGTTTAATTTACATGGTATGACGAAGGAACTTGGTTGTACAACTGAAAACTTAAATTAAGAAGGACAAACTTTTGTTTATGAACTACATAATAAACTTTAAACATGCAATTTGATGCAAACACCAAAAATAAACAGCTGTTGCAGTCATGCCTAACCAAATATACACAACAAAGTTTGAAGGCTTGAGAAGGACAAACTTACATTACTGGTGAAGACA
>NC_041385.1:494042515-494082795 GCF_002162155.2 Triticum dicoccoides
GTTAAGAGTAAATATAGATGTGATAATATACGAAAAAAAGGAGAATATTTAAGATAAGATGAAGAGTGATGCTACATAACCAAGTAGCTATAAATGTATGTGCAGCGATACAGGCAAAAGGCACAGCCAAGAGCAATGCCTAGCTAAACTTCTTCAGTACCAAACTTATGGTAAGAGTAAATATAGATCTGATGTGTAGAAAATGGAGGGCAAAGGAACATAAGCTGCAGAGTGATGGTACATGAACAACTACCTGTCAATATAAGTACACTGATAAAGGACATCATGTACTTACAAGAACAATGCAGAGCTAAAAATTCATTGGCATTGGATATATTCTACACTAATGTAACCATTCATACAGATCAGATAATCTGGAGCAAACAATTGATAAGCAAGCTATCATGCATAGTGCTGTCACATAATGAACCAGGTATGTATGCAAGTACAGTGATACAGGACAACATGTACTAACAAGAGCAAAGCAGCAGGCAACATATTTGCGATATCCTGTCGTTCTTTTCAAACCGGAATTCTTCTTCGAGCAGATTTCCTGCAAAAAAGATCTGTAAGGCACATGCGGAAAAGTAGAAGTTCAAATTGTCATGTGATTTCATAGACAATACCTCATCCTGGGAATGAGACCAGTGCATAACAAGGTTTTTCCATTCAATGTCTTCTAAATTTAGCATAGGAGACTTCACCAGAAATTCGTTTATAGACTTTCCATCAAAGTGTGATTTCCTCAGGTAACATCGATACTGCTGCAATGCTTCCTTGAAAAGCACAAGCAAGCTTTGCTTGTCATGACTATCCAGATTGACCCTCGCCTAGTTACAACAATGTAATGTAAATCATTGATGTGTTCAATCAACAGAAAATAGGAAAATAATAACCATGAATAATAGCACTTACACGTAAGTTGGACAGGAAGATGTGAAAATGGTGTTTGTCTTCACTATAATCTTCCCATGATGGGAATATATGCACGTAGTCCCTAACAACATTGAAAGCATTGTCTTTTAAACTGGGAATAAATGGAATGGGGTTCCAATCTGCAGGAATTGGCCGTCTCTGCAGTTGGGATAGGTCTTCGGCCGGTGGACTTGTTGTACTTTTTGCCGGAGTGGGATTTTTATGTGGTACGGCTGGTGCTATGGCAAATGAAATTGGTATACCTTTTGCTGGAGTGCAGGTCCTGTGTGGTGGGGCTAGTGGTGTGGCCAGTGAAGTATGGGTATAGTCTGCTGGAGTCGGTCCTAGGTTTTGTGTCACTGGTTGTACAACCAATATAAGTGGGGTGATGTCTGATTTCTCTGGCAGCTCCATGTTTTTCAAGAACTTTGCTGGTGCTCCTTCAGGTTCGGCAATCACCCTCTTCCTTTTTGATGTCTGATGCACAAGAACAACATTTGAGTGAAAAAACATGGTATGATGACAGATGGATTATGTATTGATAATGGATGGGCGTGGCATCTAGACATATATGATGAGTAAAATAAGAAGATGGCGGTGCAACAAAGTAGAAGAAATGCAAGACAACATATGCAAGATACCCGCAATCAATAAAACCTTGCCAAATTATAATAGGCACCTTGATGGGTAAATAGGACAGGCCATCTGCCTTTGACTCCTCGAGGTTAGAATAGTCATTAGGATCATATTCTGAACAAGAATCAACAGGTGAGAGCGTATGAGTTTCATTGCATCTAGAATGGCACTCAATGCCTTGGTTCCAATTTTGTAAGTCATTGTAGTGTTTAGCTTCAAGAGTGCACTGTTGCTAGTGCGACACAAAGCAGCTACACAGATCATAGTGTAGATATAACGGGGAAAACCGTAAGCATCAGAGTAAAATCAGCAATGTGGAACTTGCTGGAATATATGTGCTAGTACTGCCGGTACGGCTAGAAAGGCTTCGGATACCAGTTCTCTTCAACTGAAGGTGTGGTACTGTTAATATCAGTGTAACTCTCAAAGGCGACACAGCTCCCCGCATTTCCTTGCTATTCTTATAGGATCCAAGTGGGCAGGTCACTACAAATCCTATTCCTATGTTTAGAAAATCCTACGAATCAAAGAAGCTCAAAGTGTCCATCACAACCGACCGTATAGACCTCTACACTGCAAATGTCCCTGCTCATCTTCAGTACAAGGAACATACTGTACTACTATCATACTCCATCTGTTCCAAAATATAAGTCTTGGTAGAGATTTCCACTATGGATCACATACAGATGTATCCAGATACATTTTAGAGTGTAGATTCACTCATTTTGCTCCATATGTAGTCCATGGTGGAATCTATACGAAGACTTGTATTTAGGAACGGAGAGAGTACATATTAAAGAAGAACGGAAGAGGAACATGGTAAAGAAGAGCAAGCAGATTTTGGATAATAAAATGTTGGTTGCGCGGTGCCCACACAAGATGAACCAGAGCGCATTAAGAATGCAACTCCCAGCTGTTTCTCGACCATTTTAGGCGGTTGGATGAAGATCCTACATCTCCTAACCATTCTTCTTCCTCGTCTCTGATTCTTCCCATACAGAACACCGCATGGGCCGCCGGCCGGACCACCGGCCCCCACCGCCTGTGTTCCTCCGCCACCCCCACCCCCACCCCCACCCCCACCCGCGTCGAGTTTTCTTCGTTCTGCGAGGCCCCACAACCACCCGAGCCCCTCTGTTCGCACCGACGAACTCCGGCGAGCTCTGAAAAAACTAGTGTGGAATATAAATGGGGAAAACCATAAGCATTGGGAGTATAGTGTTGAGCGTGCCATGTCGGATCTGAAGGTGCAAACCGGACAAAGGCAACTTCGCAACCAAGACAAGAAATCAGAGTAAAGCAGTGGCGATCTATTTTCTTGCTGCGATAAATAAGTTGAGCAGATACAAAAGAGTACCGCCTCTGGTGCGGCGCCGTGTACGCATCTGTTGAGAATTTCATGGTGCTACGGTAGCGATGTCTGTCGGCGGCGTGGAAGAAGATCTAGGAGGGTAGACGGTGGCGGTGGGGCGCGGTGGATGAGACGGTCGTAGGAGCGGCGCCGACAAGGTGGACGATGGCAGGGATGAAGAGAGAGGACGGGATGCAAGGATCCCGGTCCGAAGCCATGGATGAGAGAGGTCGATCTCTTGTAATGGAAGGCGGTGGATGGGGTGGCGGACGGTAGCGGATGGAGGAGGGTGGGGTGGAGAGGGTGTTTTGAGCCCACGGAGTACGAATGGGGAAAAGGGAGGTAGAGAGGAAGGGGGGAACCATGTATTCAGGGCGCGCTTGTCTCAAATGCGAGGAAATTTAGAAACTTAGCCCCCGTTTCAAATTTCTACTACATCACAACAATATTAGTCGGTTGGGGATAGGACGGTAATATCGCATACACCGAATATTTGCCGACGAGAGTTTGTTTTTGGCGCCCACCATGTATGAATATGAATCGGGGAGGGAGTCGATTTCGGCCGAGGACACACTGTGTTTTGGCGCCCACGATGTATGAATCCGGGTGAGAGGCGGTTACGTCGCGTTTGGGTGAAATTACAAACCTACCCCTATCGAAACCTATAGAAATCCAGCAGATAGGCTTTGCGTGGCAGGGATAGGCAGTAGTAATTTCCATCTTGCATATTTTGGTTTCGGGCGGTTACTGCGACTTTCCCCGCTTTGTTCAAATTTTGCAGAGTACACGTTTACCGTGCCAACTCAATTCGAATCCCGTTTGTATTCTATTTTTTTCGGGCAGGATCCATTTTCAATTGGAATTACATTCTATATACATCATTTTTTATCTATACTTTCAAAAGCACAACAAAGAATTCTGCTCCTTTATATGTATAATATGATTTACAAATACAATGACCTCAAAATCTTAAGGTTGAATTCGAAAAAATTTAACCAAATTATGTTCTACTAAAATTTATGGATCAGTAATATCTACATATTAAATAACATAGATGTGCGTGAATTCATATGAGTATGCATGTTTGATAGATCAATTTTGGTTCGAGTATGGATTGCATGTATCATCATCTCGAATTCAAAAATTTGAATCCCTTTTTTGTTCACTCCTTTCACGCCCATCTCTCTCGCATGCATGCTCCTTCAGGTATCTATCACTCTCCTTTCTCTAGCTCACCCGCACACTCACTTCATGTTTCTCCTATCCTCGCAAACATGGTCTCTCGGCGTCTCCCTTGAGAAGTGTCACACTCTCCCTATCATTATACATTACACGGTTTTCATTATCTCTCACGTCTCTACTGTTCTCTGGTATCACTCAGTACCTAAACTTTCTTTTTCACCACCACACACACAGTCTCCACTCGTCTTTTACTTTGTCTTTCTCTGTATGGGATTCTCTCACACACCCTATATGTCTCTACATATGACTCATACCACCAAAATTACTCTCTCTCCTGTAGACACAACATTTGTTGCGGTCTCCTTTTCGTCTCCATCCCAGACTGACATTATTCATTTGTTTACCGATCAGACAACCCCGACTACAGTCTCCTCTCTCTCTCTCTCTCAGACACACACACAAAACTCCTGCTTCCACTCCCCTTCCCGACTACCGTCTCTCTCTCTCACACAAAACTCTCGCTTTCGCACCCCGACTCGTATTTCTCTCACAAACATTTATCGACTAGCTAGCCTCTAGATAGGTTTATACACCCGCACACTCATGCTTCCACTATCGCATACATGTCTCTCTCCCGCTCCTTGTATCTATGTAGATTTTCCTTCCCTTCTTGAGACACGCCCTCTCGATCGTGCACACACACACTATAGCCTCATTTTAAGCTGATACCTATCGCACACACACTCCTTGTGTCTTTGTCACACATGCACTCCATCCTCCTCCACTCTCCCTCTCTCTCTCACACACACATGGGCTTTTTGCAACAACTAGCAAGATGCCCATGCGTTGCATGGAACATCAAGATGCATTTGTATGAGTAGTTTATCTTGTGGGGGAAAAGGATGAACGAGGGAAGGCCTTATTTGCAAATGTTGAGAGGGGTGTGGGTATCTTTTTGCAGAATTGGCATAGTTTCCTTCCTATCCGTCAGATATAGATCGGATGGCCCATATTGCAGGATGGCAGGCACACAATCATCACTGACAATGCTTTTTATAAGAGTAGGGATAAAAAATAGAGTTGGTGATGATGGTGGGCCTGCCATCCTGCAATGTAGGTCGTCCGATTTATATCTGACGGATAGGAAGGAAAATATGGCAATTCACCCGCACTCTTCACCACATTTGCAGATAAGGCCTTCCCTCGTTCATCCTTTTCTCCCACAAGATCTTGATGTTCCGTGCAACGCACGGGCATCTTGCTAGTAAGAGTAGAAATTAGACATATACCACTTCTTGAATCTTGAAACCAACAACATTCCTCCCTTATCTCATCAAAACCGTCAAAGGAATATATTTTGAGTGAAACATAACATATTTTTAGTGATATACGTATTTCAAAACTAGACTTCTTTCTATCAAATCGGTGAATATGTATTAATCTACTTTGATCATGTGGCAACGCATTGGCACATTGCTAGTAGTTATTTTAATTTTTTGGACACCAGACAAACGGTGGAGTACATATACGAAGACAAGAGGCACACGCACGTAGTCGACCTCTCACTGTCTCGCACACATGAGTGTTACATAAAGGCGACCTTAACAAATAAACCCTAAACCCTAGGTGCAAGATTGCTGCATTCGTGGGTACCGGGTACGTGGTGGAGCACCTTTGTAGGAATAGTCAGCTCGCGTGATAATTTGATCCGTAGGAGTTGATGGTCGGGACCATAGGTGAACGACTTGGAGCGCGGTGGCTCGCTAGTTGCCACAGATCGAGTAGCCACGTTTAAAATATTGTTTTTTAGTGGGGTTAAGAGCTCCGATTTTCAATGGCGTGTTATAAGTAGTAGTTTTTAGAACGATTTGTATGGAGCGAAAATGGAATTCATAGTACTACGTACCTCCTTGGCGTATGGTTGTATGGGTTTATGTTGCGAGATGTTGAACGTGGTAGTTCTAGAGAAAATACTATGGTTTAGATTTAGATGCTGGTTTTCAATAATACAAATCGGAAGGGCAAACCCTTCTTTGATTAAAAAAACTACTACCTCCATTCTGGTTTACTAGTCCCCATCGTACTTTGGGTCAAAGTTTGTCCACGAATTTTACTTATAAAATGTGAATGGAAAATGAGATTTTGTTATACCCAAACAAAAAAGGACTGGAGGGAGTGATTGCTCTGACACGGACGCGACCTCTCATAGCGCAGGCATTGAACCGGCGCGCCGGCCAAGAGGGCCGCACTCGCTGCAGGCCCGGCTAAGCACGCCTCCTCGCCGCGTGCAACCAGCTTAAGACTGCCCCGCCTACCTTCATTGAATCCGCGTGTGTGCCGGCAATACATCCTTCCGCGAGCCGGCAGGCATTTTAGAACACAAAAAATGACTAAAATATAATTAATTTACGCATGGTCTTGACTTGTTATGCTCACACTGGTAGCAGGAACTAGTAGAGGTTTTTCTTTATTTATAACTCTCCTCACATTTTTTTGGCTTTGAAGTGAATCATGGTTGTGGACATTATGTATGAACGTGCAGATATCTGTGAACATGAGTTTGATGTGGAAGTTGAACTTGGAATGCCGGGCTTGCGCGTGAACTATACCATGTCCAATGCTTCATCTGTTATTGTTTGGAAAGTAATTGCTGTTATTACATGACCCAAAAAAACATTTTGTGCCACATCAGTAGATGCACAGACATCACAACAGGCATGCTGACTAGATAAACATTTGAACCTAGCTATTATGAAGGAAATTTTGTATTGACAACAGTTTTAGATAGCAGGAGATGCCTAGCCTGCTCTGCCTCTGCTAGCTTATTTCTGGCTTCTTCCATCTCTTCTTTGGCTTGGGTGAAGAGAGCATCTGATTGCTATTTTCGCTTCTTTAGGAACTCATCTACATTCTCAAGGGCTGCTGCATGCTTTCTTTCAGCCTTTACTAATGCCACGAGGACACGAACAACTGACAACTCCACCTGGCTTGTGTGTAATCCAGCATCATCTGGGAATTTGCACCTTGTTTCTAATCCAGCATCATTAGGGAACTGGCACCTTGTGTGTAATCCAGCCTCATTTTGGAAACATGATCTCGAGGTTGACCATACTTCCCTCCTCGCAGGAACTGCATCCTGACATAAAGTTACTTCTTTTTCAGATCAATACTCAGAGCAACCTAGATCCATTTAGTAGAATCCAGATAAACAGAACTCGGATAAGTGAATTCAAAAGGAAAAAATATATAAAAATAGACTACAAGGTGAGAACACCCACTTCCTACATCAAGCTAAAAACGAAAGCATTAGGATGATTAAGACTCTTCTTATTAGGATGATTAAGACTCTTCTTATTACACATCGAAGAACACCACACTTAAGAGAAATAGAAACTACAACATATACACATCGAAGAACATGAGGCTAAACGAAAGTAATTGAAAGGGTGTTACTTACCAAAGCTCATTTTACAGGTTCGGTGCAGCCCCTCTTTAACTTGCCATGCTCCTTGAAGATGTCCCGAATATCCCATGTTTGGTCTTCATTGCTCCTCTGCATGTTTGCACTCGTGGTTTTAAAATCTCAACATGGCAAGAAAAATATACTACTAGTAATACTCGCGCATCTTGTGGGCAACATTAAAGCACTGGTCTGGCATGTTAGAGCATCTCCAATAGAATCGCAACGCGTGGTGCTTTAAAAAAACATTTACAGTGCTGAGATCGAGAAGTAGAGACTAGAGAGTAGAGGATAGTTCTCAACATAGATAGATAAAAAAATATAATTCAACTACTCCTCGTCGTCCGACTCCTCCTCGATGATGTCCTCCTCCGACGTCTGACTGTAGACGTGAAGATACCGATCATTGTCGGATTCCCAGGGTGACGCTACTCCTAGCCTCATGTTGAATTGAGCGTCCGCTTTTCGCCTATACTTGTCCTTACGATAGGCGGCTCGCTCCGACCTCCTCTTATCCCTCTCCGCCCTCCTTTGTGCGTAGAACTCGTGCTCGTTGATGATGTCCTGTGGGAAGTGTTGGCGCCACAACGCCATGGCTTCCTCGTCCATCTCGGTGATGCCGAGACGGTGCTCCCGCCTCCGGTTGTCGCGATGATCCTCGTCGGTGCTAAGCCACGGCAGAGGCACGAGCTCCTGCGCCCGCTCCCGCGTCGACACGTTGGGGAAGTTCAACGTTCTATGAGGCCACCGGAGGTGCCACACCGCTGCATCGTACGCGTGGGCGGCCTCGTTAGCAGTGTCGAAATTGCCGAGGCTGAGGCGCATCCCGCAGAATCGGATCTCGGCGGAGAAGCTGCTGGACGGGCGCGCGCGGACGCCGCGGTATCCCCAAGTTTCCCGGTGACGCGGCGGCATGGTGGCGCGGTGGCGACGAGATGAGAAAGAGCGGGTAGAGAGCGGTAGCGAGGCACAGAGCGGGCAGAGAGCGGTGGCAAGGCACAGAGCGGTGGGAGGGCGTTGGATTTTATAAAGCCCGCCGGACGCCGCGTGCCAAAACTAGCGCACACCCGGCCGCTTTTTCCCGCGCACGCGCGATCCTTTCCCGATGTCTCTGCTATCTCTAGCCTCTTCTCTACTATTATATTTATTTTACATTTAATATTTAATATTTATCTCTACTTCTCTACTGTCTACTTTTTTCTCTGTACTTTTTTTCTTGCAATATAGGCCGTCCAATTTATATCTGATAGATAGGAAGGAAACAAATGGGAATTTTGCAAAAAGATACCCATACCCCTCTCCAGATTTGCAAATAAGGCCTTCCCTCGTTCATCCTTTTCTCCCACAAGATAAACTACTCATACAAATGCATCTTGATGTGTGCAACACATGGGCATCTTGCTAGTTCTAAAAAGCTTTCCATCATTTGCCACACTACTGGTTGCAGATGAAAAACCTACCCAAGCACAACGCGAGACAGGATCGACGCACAATTACAAGCTGATATTCTGTTGAACAATGGAGGCTATAACCAATTACTTTTATGGGAACAATAGCACCCAGGAAATTTGAAGGGTAGGTACGAACAAAATTGGAAATGCACATGTACTGCTAAGTGATTCAATACACATTACCAATCGAGGAGGAGAACGATGGTCGCAACGGCCTGTGTGAGTCATAGTCGGCAACGGGAGTCAGTTCATTGTCCACGACGATGGTACTTCTGCGCTTGGCGTCAGCTTCCGGGAAGCAGATCCGAGACCGTGGAAGACGATGCTGGGGAAGAGGCTCCGTGTACGACGGCGATGGTTGACCGGCTCTAGTGCGACGTACGAGGTCGTCGATGAGGCAGATGCGCTGCGGTGGACGAGTGCGCCGATGTAAAGGGGAGGAGCACGAAGGCTGTGGTGCCGTGGAGAAGTCTATTTTGCGGTAGGGATAGAAAATGGGGAGTATTCAGGTGTACTACTCTGGGTGCCGGGGTGGGGTTGGCTGGGTAGGTTGAACCTGAAGTTATGAAAACAACCCCCTACCAAGCGTCATCCGTAGGCCTGTTCCGAAGGCTATGATGGTAACTTCCCACTGCTCGAATCAGGGTCACGGGAGATTTTCCCGCCGACCTCAAAATTTTGTGACACTGGACTCTCCGTGTGGCGTGTTGAGTGATTCGGCTAAGCTACTAGCGAGTAGTAGTAGTAAACTTTGCATATTAGGTTTGACCGAAGTCAAACTTCCTAAAGTTTGACCAAGATTATAGAAAAATATAAACATTTACCATAACAAATATGTATGATGTGAAAGTACATTCAATAATGAATCCAATGGTATTTATTTGTTATTGTATATGTTAATATTTTTTGTTATAAGCTTTCTGAGAGTTTACAAAACTTGACTTTGACCAATGCTAATACGCGGACTTAAATAAAAATGGAGGGAGTACACATTTGTTTTCTTAGCTTATAGTGAACTAATCATTTGTTGAAATTGTGAAATAAATATATTAGGCTATTGACTTCGAATGTAATGGTCTATACAATTCAATAGTTACAATCATTGTCGAATCCCAAGATGTATACAAGGTCTATAGTACTTCACAACATGCTCAAACTCACATAATCCTAGTCAAATGAGAATCTAAATGCATTTCATAGTTATTACTTTGTAGGATGCAACAAAAACAACCATAACTCTACATCAGCCATTATAGAAGCAACATTTTGACATATCCCGATGTGTGAATGAAACGTGCAAAGAGAGCTTTTGAAGATGGAGCAGATAGGGCGGGAAAGATTGTATGTATGTGGACGAGAGAGTAGGAGACAAACCTAACGAGACAGAGAGCGATAGAAAGAGAGAGGAAGAAGTTAGGTCTGTGAGAAAGATGGAGACATGTAATATACATGAGATGCGTGTGCATCCGGATTCTATATACGTGGAAGGAGAAGAGACAACATGTTTGATGAGAGAGCTGGAAAAACATGGACGAGAGGGGAAGGATCTCATGGGTTGAGGGATTTACATTGTGCGGGGGAGAGAGGGATTGGTAGTTTTGTGCGAGAGAGAGAGAGAGGGTGGGGGGAGGAGTCAGTCAGTCATCGTCACATCACCCTGCTTCCAAATGGTCCCGCATTCTCTAGCGCAGTGTGGTCACCGTCTTCGATCTGCTCGATGCCCTCTTTGAAGATTTAGGTGTTGTGCATGTTGGGGTGCAAAGAAGCACAAGCGAGAGTGGTCGCCGTATAACCTTTGATGGGGATGAATTGTGTGCTCGGGGGAGGGTGTGTGTGTTTTTCTGTGTGTGTGTCTCTCTCTCTCTCTCTGTGTGTGTGTGTGTGTGTCAGATATTGAGAGAAAACAAACCTAAGGAGAGAAATGGGTATTCACGAAGATTTGTGTGGGCCTTGAGGTGGGCATGGGCCGGGTGAGGGTGTCAAAATGTGCGTGTTGATGCATGTGTTGCATGCAATCATGCGAGGGACGGACGAATCGAGAGAGATGGTTGTTGTGTTACGGATGCTCCTCTCTCTCTCTCTCTCACACACACACACACAAGTAAACTAGAAGACTGTTCTCTCATGTATACACAACGTATCGGCATCTGTCTATATCTCACTCATGCATGATCATTTGCACATTCACACCTCTGTATGTGTGCATCACACGCACACCGTCTCCACATTGCCCTTCCTCTACGACACACATATGGACACATACACACGTTCTCTCTCAGTCACACACACAAAATCAGTATTAAAAAAAACTAGGGCGCACCTAAAACGTCCAAATCCAAATAAACACGAACTAGAGCTAAATTCAAATATATGGAAATATTGCAGCGTCAAGAACTTTCCCAGGAAAAAAGTTGAGTAATATTCGAGGATTGTTTTCACACACACAAAAAGGTTCGGTGGATGTCCTTCGAGCGCGACACAGTGACGCACCGTTCGATCGACCGCGCAGCCGCGGTTCACGCGCTTACACAGGATTCCGTATCGTGGTTGTGGTACTAACTAATAAAAGCGCTGCCTAAGTCTAATGTTTACGTGTACTAGTACGGTTTTCTTTTAAGTTTGACCAACCTTATATAAAACTAAAGTAAGCTCCCACACGCGCACTCATCAATATGCCGCCGCCGCCGTTGCGCATGCCGGTGCCCCCCTGCTCCGGCCAATAATTTCTCGCCCATCACCGCCGTGTCGCCGCCATCCCTGTGCCATGAAGCCGAAGGCTCGCCCGCTCACGTCATCTACAGTCCCTCCTCGCGATGCCGCCATGCTGCCAAGCATGCGAGCAGCTGGTGGAGCCGCGTCTATGCACGCAACATACAAAGAGGACGACGAGCGCGTGCTCCAGCACACCAGTGATGAGGAACTAGCATGTCATTGTCGTCTCCGCCCGCGCGGAGGAGGCGCGCATGGTGGCTGTCACGGCGGAAGCCGGTCGCGTGCGCGTCTAGCCCGCAAACCGGGTGCGGATGCGGAATCTACCTTCGAGACCTTGAATGCCACGTGGATCCTGCAATCTGAAGGAGCAATTTGGGTCAGTCGACTCTTGTGAGCCGTTTGATGCAACATGGATGGCTAGAAGGGCTTCTTCCACCTCTTCTGCCGTCTTCTTCCTTTGCTCCATCGAACTTCTTTCACAAATCGACTGGCCCAAATTATACTAATAGTACGAATGTATTAAGTACAGTAGGAACACGAAGATATGAGCAGTAGTACCAACTGCAAGAAGAACAATAGTAAGACATAGTACTAGTACTACTGTACGTACTAAAGAGTTCAAATAACAAGAAAGAACATAAACATATTTCTGCTGGGGCCTCAGCACAACACACGCTTGAAAATAAACTAAGCAACTAGTCCACTTGACACTACAGTAGAACCAGCATGAGCGACGACACTGCCACCTACTCGGAGTCCGGGTCCACGTCCTTGACTTCGTCCTCGTCCCTCTTCCTCTTCCTCTTCGCCGACGCTTCTTTGCTTGAACCGGACACTAGGCTCTGCTTCTTCATCCAACCCTTATAGATATTTAAACAAAGGTAGGTATCCATTGCTGCATACAGGATGTGATCTTCATCTAATGTCTTCGACTCCCATGCATGATGAAACTCGTGATGAGGTTTCTTCAGTTTAGCGTACGAAGGATCAATCATGGCTGCTGCCAGGGTCAAGATTGAAGGTTGAGAGGAGAACACTAGGCTTGCCTTCTGGAGGTCGAAGGGGTTGCCTACAACAAGGCCTATCCGACCCAAGACTTCTTTGTCGTTCTTAAAGTCTATAGTAACGAATTTCACTCTTTTGTCCTTGAGGAAGTTCTTAAAATCCTGGCACTCAATGTCGGCATGGCATATGTGGTAGACCAAGCAAACGTTATGTACGCAAACCTGGATCACGGCGGGCTTCTTCCTCTCTTCGTCCTTTAGATCCTTCTCTCGTACCAGGACTGCGGTGTACTCAACATCTAGCCCAGGGACCCACTCATCCGTTGAACTGTTGAACATGCGTAGGAAGCGAGCAAGCCATGCTTTCACCGTTGCGGATCCACGTGTGTAGATGACGATGAACTGATCGTCGGTGATGGCTCTAACCTGGTACTCAGCGGTGACCATGGAGATTTGGGAGGCCATGGATTTTGGAGGAGGGTTAGGAGAAGTTGAACTATTGTACCCCGCAAAAAAAACTGGGAGCAAACTAATGTGAAAGGACGGGACGACTGGGAGCGAACTGTTGTAAGGTAGAAGACATGAACGAGTAGGGCATGCGAACGGCGTGGGGTTGCTGGCTTGCCCAGTGGATAAACGGCTGCAAGCCCCGAAAGAGTTCTCGAGAACTATGCGGGACCCACTAGATATCATGCCTACTAGACCCATATCATAGGCCTGACAGTATAGCTTCTGCCTATTCGCACGCCATGCTGGCGCGTGGATGTAACTTCACTTAATTCCATCAACCGTCGCGCCTCCCACGACCTTTGCCTCCCTCCCGCGGTCGCGCCCTTTGAGACTTTGACCGGCTATAAATGAGCAATTTTTTTGCCTACTCCGCATGTATGATACTCCCTCTGGTCCTTTTTACTCCCGTCAACCGTTTGCAAAGTGTTTGACCAAATTTATACTAAAAATATCAATATCTACAATACTGATTATAATGAGTATAAGAACTATGTTTTATAATGAGTGTAAGAATATTGATTTGACATTGTGAATGTTGATACATTTTTCTATAAGTCTGGTGAAAGTAGAGGAACATTGACTTCAGACAAAACTTAAATGCACAATGCAGACTAGTTCCTCCGTCCAGGTGCGTGCCATGTCCTATCTTGTCATCACAACAAGGTTAGCTATTAGAGTACTACTACCTCCCTTCTAGTTTAAAGGGCTCGATTCAAAAATTTCACCTACTCAACTAGTTTAAAGGCAAGATAGTAGAGGCGGTGGAATAGTTTTTGAAGTCTGCAAAAGTACTCAACTAATGTTGTCGTTCTTCACAAAAAAATGTGTTTACCAATGCATGCATGAACACTAGTTACTCTAACCCCCCTCTCTTCTTTAATTCTTTGCCACATCAACATGTTTGCTATTCCCGTGTGCATGATACCAGCTAAGATACCACCATTATGGCGAACCTTAATCATCGCATGCAATAATTTAGTGCACCTTCAAATATGAACATGTGTGGGGCGTGTATGTTTTTAATGACTTGAGACTATACCTAGCCCGACATGCAAGATGACTTATTATGCACCATTCCCCATACCTGCAGGAAGCCCGTTCGTCTCCAATCTTTTCCTCTCCATGTGTGGAAACAATATGCCTGCCAAACTCTCCTTCTCCCTCCGGCGGTCCCACTACTCCACCCCGTGTGAAAAAATCTGCATGCATGACTCTCCTCCCCCCACGCTCGTCCAATCCGTTGTGACCAGCAATATTTCCACCCCTTCCCTCCCCCGTAATTTACTCCAGCAAATATGCCCATGTAGCTATTACTTAACTGCAGGTGCATTGGGTCACTGACATATGGGCCCAACAGGGGTCTGGCCCACATGTCAGTGATGCAACCGGACCTGCAGTTAAGTCAGTGCAGCTCAGTCCATGTCTTACGTAGGTTTGCCATTGCTTGCTATAAATACTTCGCCTCCCACGACATTGCTATCTCCTCCCCCTCATGTTCACGTTCATCGCTATCTCCTCCCCCTCCCTCTCATGTTGACGACCATGGCATTGCCCCTCCCAAGCCCTAGGAGCCCCTCGCCGCACCACGCGGATGGTCATGCATCGCCGTTCTGTTCCTCACCACCACTAGTCGAGGAGGACGCGTCGGTGTTCCGCTCCTCGCCGCTACGCAACGCGTCGCCGTTCCGTTCCTTGCCACCACTAGTCGAGGAGGACGCGTCGGTGTTCCGCTCCTCACCGCGACGCGACGCCTCGCTGTTCCGTTCCTCGCCGCCACTAGTCGAGGAGGACGCGTCGGCGTTCCGGTCCTCGCCGCGACGTGTCGAGGTGGACGCGTCGGCGTTCCCAATCTAGCCAGCACGCACGTTAGAGGACGCGTCGGCTCCCCGCTACGAGGAGAACACCGCGCCGCCCGCCGAGCCCCCCCAGCCTTGAGGAGCTTTGGAAAGAAATTTATGTCGCCTTGTGGGAGGCTTTGCCTCCAACAAAGCGCGCCAAAAATAGAGGCGGAGAAGAAGGCCGAGGAAGAGAAGCGCACCGCGGAACAAGCTGCCTGGGAGGCTTATGTCGCGTCCGAGAGAGTCAGACAATTGGCTCTTTGGCAGAAGGCTCGTGCGAGGGCCGTGAGGGTGGTGGAGGACGCCCGTGCCGATGCCCTGAGTGCAGTCGGGTCCAAGCACCTCATCTACGCTTGGCGGTACGTGGACCGGGTGCACGCTTCCAAGAAGGAGGAGTACCTGTTGGCGCCGGATCACCACACCGGTGAGATCGCGCTCGCCCGCCAGCAAGCCGCCAATCAGCACCTCGCGAGTTGCGAGGCTGAGGAAGAGGCATTGTGTCGGCGTGCTGGGAAACGGCCGCGCACCAGGGCACTCGTGGCGCGCCACAAGTGCTCTTGCGAGCGCCGTGGCTTTTAGGAGGAGTATAATTTTTGTTTCGTAAGGCGATCTCATTAGTTTTGGGACGCAAATGATAAATCCCGAACGTTCAGGAATTTTTAGTGTCCTGAATTAAGTATGTAAAAGGGAAAGTTTGGAAACCTTGTGTATTCGTACACATTTTGCAAGTACGTGCATATAGCACAAACTTTACTATATACTATCGCACTACACGTCTCTCTCGATATATGCATGCAGACTGTGCTACTCCCTCCATCCAGGTCAATAAGTCATCTTTGGTTGTGCACCGTGACCAAGAAGGAGGGAAGACTTATACACCTAGACGGAGGGAGTACTACTATTACTTATGTACGTGCAAATGCACATTTTAACATTACGATGCGGTGTTTGTAAAAGTAGAAAAACAGCACTAGTCAAGCTTATGAAACGATTCAATACAAAACAAATGCAAAAATGCTCGTTTGATTGTTTACTTTTAGCTTCCTTCTCTATGGTTATTTCACTGTCGTACTTTGTACGGAGTATCTCACTGGTTGGAAAGGCATGCTTATTCCCAAACCGCTTCCTACACCCTGTATCGAATTTTTGGCCTAACAAGTTGTGCCGTGCAATTGGAATTCCAACTTGAGTACTACTACTAGTAGGAGTACCAGGGGCCAGTTCTTTTAGGCTTCTAGATTAGTAATCCCATAACTACCACCTCCGTCCTAGTTTATTGGTCCCCATTGTAATCTGTGTCAAATTTTGATCATAAATTTAAGTAATGAAATGTTAGTGCATGTCACATGCACTACTCCCTCCGTCTAGTTGAGTAAGTCATCTTAGGTTGTGCGCCGTGACCAAGGAGGAGGGGAAAACGAGAAACATTAATGTTTATTTGCTAATTAATAGTATTGCATGCAATGAACTAACCACTGCATGCCGTGTTTGGTAGTCTCAAGTCATTAAAAGCATGCACACTCTTTATCTCTTATTGGTTGATATGTCAAGAAACAAGAAACGGGGTAGAAGTTAATGCACCGCGCCTAAGTGTTTTGGGATTATTTGGTTTTAGTAAGATGACTTACACACCTAGACGGAGGGAGTAACATTTTATAAGTTAAATCTTTGGTCAAAATTTAGCACAAATTACAATGGTGAGGAATAAACCAGGACGGAGTAGTAGTTTAGAAGCCCAAATAAATGAGTGAGGCGCCTTATTGTTACTCTCCACTATGACTAGTCTTATGGGAAAAGCTGGGGAAGCCGCCAAAAGAAATGGCCCTAGGAGTAGTAGCTAGGGATCGAGTGTGCGAGATGAACCGGAGAAAGTAAATGCAGAGAGATGAAATGCAAAAAGACGGAGGGATGTGATGGTTGGTTGTCTGTTTATTTTACCAGGCCAATAATTACTGGGAGTGGTTGGGTTTTGTGATGTGACGACTTCACTGCCGCGCCACGAGCGGGGTGAGAGGTGAGACTCCCATGCAGCACCGCCCTCTACACTTGTACTACATCGGTCGTGGTTTATTAGTCCCCCATTGAATTTGACTGAAGATTTAACTGACAAGATGTTAGTGCATGTCAACAGAAACTATATCGTTGGATTCGTATTTGAACATAGTTTTGAATATATAATTTTAGGTGACATGCATCAGCATTTATCATAGTATATATAATGTTAGTTCAATTTTTGGTCGTACTAATCTATAGTACTAGTAAGGTGCCCGTGCGTTGCACCGAAGAGTGAAATGCATTGATCAGGGAGTTGTTTATTTTGACAAAGGATGTGGGGGTCATCTCATGTGTAACGGGTATCGATAGGTTTCTTTGGATATTATTTCATCTCTAGATCTCACAAACATCTGGGTGAAATAGATAAAAAGGTATCTTTTGCAAACAAAAGCGTTCAACTGTTCAACCTGCATCCAAAACTTGTGAAGAAATAACACTTATTGTGCTTTGCAAGAAATGATCTTTAAGAATTAGTTTTTGAGTATTGATTGTTATACATGTTGGCTATAGATGACATGGCACTTTCTTATAGTCAACAGTTTGCTATACCATTAAGTAATATTAACCATGACCTTCTACACCTAGACGGAGGGATTAAATCAGGATGACTTGCAAGGGGGCAGAGGAGATGTAAGAAATGGTTCATCGTAAGTCTTTCACCAGTAATGTAGTAAAAAATCATACATGGCAGATTCTAGACTAAACCATAAACGGATACACATTTATTCATGCGCGATACTCCAATAGAGCAAGATCCTGCATGGAAGTCTCCACATGCTTAGACAGCGGATTACATTGAGCGAAGACTAATGATCAACATTTAACTTGATAATGTGTATGTCCAGGTGAACCTCCTTGGAGTCCCCGTGCACCGCGTCAGCGGGTAAAGGATGCCATGGGTTTTACAAGTCCACATCGGCGGGAAAGTTCCAGCTCTGCAGAGTCCAAGTCCATCGGATGAGGCCGGTCTCGCCGCCCACGTGACCCGGAGGGGTAGTAAAAGTGAGCACGCACCCGTACATCGGCCTCGTGTCAGTGTCAGCGTCAGCGGCGTCGCCCCTGACGCACACTATAGAGACGGGGCGACGACCTGTGTGGGCCTGGCTGGTGCCCACGATCAAGAGGAAGACACTGCCGTCCTCCTCTGAGACTAGTAGTCGGCGGTGATCCTCCAGCGACTCCAGCATGGTGAACGGGTAGCACGTCTCGTACTTGATGTTCTCCGCCAAGGGCCAATAGTGACTGCCTTACGCATCTGTGAGGTGATGCACCATGTCCGCCGGCGAGCCCCAAAACGGCATCGGGCACTCATAGCAGTAGACGAAGGGCTCCTTGGAGGCATCGACCAGGCCGTCCATGAAACGGGAGTGGCTGTAGCGGACGTTGCGCCTGTTGAATATATGAGCAAGTTACTACGAGATTTAATCCGAATAAGCACAAAATAAATCCTGACGGCTATAACAGAGATGAAACTAATCATGTGGACTAGCATAGTAGTAGGACACAGAGTAGAAACATCTATTCTACCTTGATTTCGAGCAGGAAGGACAGAAACACATACAGTGCAACGGGAGCAGCACCATTGGCATTGAGGTTGTCGCACATCTTGTTGAGGAAGAGGTTGCCGAGGTCGGGGAAGAAGTCGTCGTCGGTGAAGTCGTGGATGCCAGCAGTCGTAAGAGTGCGCTCCCCAAATTTCAACAGCTCCCGCCAAATGGAGCGCACGAGGGAGTGGCTGTAGGGGATGTTGCGGCCGCCGAATGGAGCGCAGGAGGAGCACACGAAGTAGTAGATGGTATCCTTACTAGTACTCCCTAGTCTCTATCTATCTATATCTACTCTTATAGAAAACCAAGTTGGTGATGATGGTATGCCTGCCATCTTGGAATATAGACCATCCGATCTATATCTGACGGATAGAAAGCCAACTATGACAATTTTACAAAAGATAGCTGCACCTCTCTCCACATTTACAGATAAGGCCTTGCCTCGTTCATCCTTATCTCCCACAACCTCGTGCTCCTCCCTAAGTCTCTACCTCTACTACTCCTACTCTTCTGTGTTTTTTATAACAAATCGAATAGTACTGTGTCGTTCGCTGCACGCCTGGCTGAACACGCCTCCTCGCCTCCATCATCACCAACTAAGTCTTTTATAGGGGTACGAGTAGAGAAAAAACCGAGTTGGTGATGATGGTGTGCCGTGCAATGCACGCGCATCTTGATATTTTTTTGCATATAATTCCAAAAACCACGTAGACGCAGTCTTTGAGCACGGTTCGTAGTCGTTCCACGCTCGGGCATTGAAGTTTGTAACTATTTTAGATTAGAATATACTACTCCTCTGGTGCTAGTAGTAGAGCAGAGTCCTACTCTACTACTACTCTACTCAAGCAAGTTAGGGCATAGTACTATAGTAGGTACTATAGGGAGTACCAGTACTGTGATCACTCAAGCAAGTTGTCTGGCATCGATATGACCCTATGCTGCTGGTATGTGTCTCGTAAGTCAAGCGGCGTGTTGTAGTCATCATCACCTATCCACTTCCCGTAGCACATATTCGCTTCTCCATCTTTGTCCGCACATAATCTCGTCCAATCTTCCATCCCCGCTAAGGTGCCTCCCCCCCTCATCCGAAACCCAAGCACTAACAATGGCAGAACCGAGCAGCCTCCGCCGAAAGAGTGGCTGGAATTCGCTCCCCACAGAGGTAATCAAGGTCATTGTTTCGCGTGTGGACAATCTCAGTACCATGCCGCTCGCCGTGTGCCCATCGAGGCTGTACCGTTTACTCAAAGCCCTCAGGCCGGAGCTTTTTAAGCCAGCTCCTTGCTTGTTGATGCCGTCTGATCTTCAGAAACGGCGTGTCACGCAGCATAACAATCATAGGGTGGCGAGCATCAACCCCCTTGACTGCGATCCGATCCCCGTCAGCCTCAACTACATTAAGGGTATGTATTGGGTCAGCATGAACACTTCTTGGATGGTGCTCGTCGACGGTCGCGGCAGCTGGATGCTTGTGGAGGTCTACACCCGGCGATTGCTCCCCCTTCCTGCGATTAACACTGCACTGCTTTGGCACCGCGGCCCAGAATACTCAGAATCTTACAGTAGCCAACATGATACCAAGTTTGATTTGCTCAAGGTTGTAATCTGCCAAGTGCCCACAAGATCTATGAATTATAAAGACTTCATGCTAATTGCGTTCTTCAACCGCGGTCTCGCCTATCTGATAGGTCACTGCGGTAAGTGGATAAATCTGCACGTCCATCGCAGGATCATACATCCTCCATGGTTCTCTGATGCCATTGAACACAAGGGCTTCATTTATGCTGTCGACTCCTTCTATGGCTGAAAGTATTGCTGGCCTACTCCAGTCATCGTTACAAACGACTGTTATAGCGGTATGTTACTTTCCTATGATATCATGATGGTTTGCTTATATTACTGTCAACATTTACTAAAAAATATTCATGCTCATAACATGTTGTTCTTAAGATTGACTAAATCAAGAGCCCTTTTTTATTTGACTCCAACTTGATATGATGTTGTAGGCCGCCTGGTGTCCCTACCCTTCCTAATCCTAGAACCTTTCAAAGAAAAGCGGCATGGCAGTTGCAGGTGGTTCCTGGCTCGATCAGACGACGTTGAACGATTGATGATCGTTCGCACGTATCGGACGTGTTGTTTCCCGGAATACAATCACAGTCACTGCAAGGTCTTTGAGCAGGATCCCAACTTCTCCGGGCCTTCAGGAATTTTTGACTGGAGGCTGGTAAGTAGCCTTGGTACACGCTCTCTGTTTGTTGGACTGAATTATCCGATTAACCAGGAGATAACTAACGGCAAGGATCATGATGGCAGCGCGGTTTCGTTCATCAGGCAAAACTGGGTGTACACAGCGTACCATGCGTCTCTGCATGCACCATACCCTGATATGTGCCGCCACGCTCTGCATCCCAAAGTAGGAGAGAGGGTCATAAGTATCAGACTTTGACCTGCTGGCTGGAGTTTCCCCCGTCAGGCACCCATCTGGTTCAAGCCGTCAGCCAATCTCCACAGCTTAATAAATCGTAGCGTCTAACTGAGCTAGTTAGTTAGATGCGTACACTTGGTGTAGTAGGATCTTTATTTAGTTTGATGCATACACTTGTTCTTTTTTGGTCGCCCTTTTGTAATGATGGCTGATGTTTTGTTTGGAAGAGAGAGCTGCGTCTTCACTCTTCTGGCCTGCTTACTGCTTCTGTTGCACCCCCAGCCCTGGTTGCTGCTGTTGTTTTCAATGTACAATTAGTAGTATATTTCGTCTATTGGTTGAATAAATGTGTTGTTTGAAAGACAAACACAATGTTTTGGAAGTCGTTGCACGGTTCGATCCGTTAGTGCCCCGTGCCGTACGTAGCGCATACTATTTTTCGTACAGAACATATTTTCCACTTGTTGATAACATGAAGCCCACTGATGAAGGCCCAATAGAGAAGCCCATAATTAACTGGAAGGGAGGCTCTCACATGAATCCGGCCCAGGTACATGCTCATGGTCCCCTAAACATAAATAAATAAAGCTAAATGCTCATGCACCAGTTCTTTGGGAAAATAGGTAGCCCAGTATTTCTTTTTGAAGAATACCCAAGCTAGGCCTATTTGTTTTCTCCGAATTACTGGGCTGCAAATCTTTCAAGACGAGGAGGGATGCATTCCGGCCTGTCCAAAGAGTATGATCAATGCCTGTTAAAAGTAATATCAAAAGGGGTTGAAAATTCCAAAAAATAGCAAATGGGATATTAGTTTCTTTTTTTTGTTTTTGTTCTTCACTGATATCTTATACGTATTTGTCACACCCTAGCTAGTCATGCCTCAGAGTGTGTGCATCATGTTTAAAATTCCATTTAATTTGAAATGGGGATTTGTGAAACCCTCAGAATCATTTCTGGAAAAAATGACCCAAATAAAAATTTCTCCAAAAGGGTCCAAGAAAATGCTCATGTTGCTCTCTGAAAATATTGGACAGAGATAAAAATCAAACCAATATTTTTAAGAGCTCATAGGTATTTATTTTGGGCATTTGGATTTAATGCATAAATATTTGCTTTGGAAATATATTAGTTATATATATTAATATATGTCCAAATATTATGCCATTTATAAAGGAGCTCTGGAATAATATATCTAGCTCCTGCAAAAATTGGCATAAGGTAAATAAATGATTTAATATATTATTTAAATCAAAACAAATGTCAGAAAATTAAAAAAAAACAGAAATAAATAAAAGGGAGGACCTTACCTGGGCTCCTCCCTGTGCAGCCCAGCCAGCTGGCCGGCCCAGCCAGCAGGCGGCCCAGCCCGCCTCCCTCCTCCGTCGTCTTCGTCCTCGACAGAGGGAGGGGAGTGTGGCCGGCGCGCGCGCGCGCCACCGCGCCACGCCACCTGCTCGCCTGCCTGCCTGCCCCTCCCCTCCTCGTCTCGATGCCCCGGACGACGCCACGCCCTCCCCCTGCTCTCTCTCACTCTCCCGCAGTTCTTCCCTCCTCTCCCTCGCTCTCTCTCTCACGGCCGAACACCACCATCGCCGCCGTTCGCCATAGCAGCCGTCACCGGCCACCCCTCGCCCCTCCGCTGAGCTCAGGAGCTCCGCCGCGACCCCCTCTTCCTCCCCACCAAGCCAAGCCCCTCCGGAAGCCCTGCATCGCCGCCCACGTCGCCGTTTCCCTCCTCGGCCACCGGAGATCGTCGCCGTCGAATCGAGAGCTACCGGACGTCCCCGAGCCCGCTAACCATCCCTGCAGCTCCGCGGTGAGCCACTGACCCGATTCCCCCTTGCCCCGTCGTCCCTAGCATCCTGTAGTTGCCGCCCCCTTGAGCTCCGAAGCTCGCCGCCGCCGTGCCTCGTCACCGCCGTGGCTGGAGCCGTTGTAGCTCGAAGCCGAGCACACCATCGTGCTCCACACCTCACCAGGAGCACGTAGCACGCACCAACGCCTCCCCTAGCGCCCTGCATCGCCTAACCCGCCGTTGGCCGAACTCCGGCCGCCGCTCACGAGCTCGCCGTCGTCGGTACCGGCCACCTCAGGCACGGCCACCACCACCGTTCGACGCGCGGGAGCAAGGGCTCTCCAACGAGCCCAAGCACGGCCTCGCCCGTGCCCTGTAGCGCGTTTCCGCATCGCGCCGCCGTCTCAGGCCTCGCCGGCGTCATGTCGCCGGTGGGTTTGACCCACCTTGACCACGGCAGGACCCCCCTGTGTCCCTGACAGGTGGGCCCAGCCCTGTTAGCTAATTAGGATTAGCACTAACCGAGTTAGTTAAACTAACTACCCCCCCTGACACTGACCAGTGGGCCCCAGCGCCACTAATTCCTAATTAGGATTAAATTAACCCTGTTAAACCCCCCTGTCACTGACGTGTGGACCCCACACGTCAGGTTTGACCCCAGCCAGCCGCAGTTGACCGCTGACGTCATGCTGACATCATGCTGGCGCAATATTTATATTTCTGGATTTAAATTAAATCAGGAAATTCCAGAATATTATTTAAACTTCAAAAATTCATAACTTTTATTCTGTAACTCCAAATTGGAAAATTTATATATGAAAAATGATCAGAAAAATCCAATCTATCCATCTGTACTATTTTCATGCATGATCAAACAAGTTAAATTGATGTTTTAAGCAGAACAAGAAAAGCACTTTAAAAGGCCATGTTTGAGTTTGAAATTTGAATCTTTGATTCAAATTGGTTCAAACCCTTCTGGTTTTAGTTGCATTAGCCCAACACACTCATATTGCCATGTTTCATGCATGCATCATATTGTTGCACATTGTTTGGTGATGGTTGTGTATCGGTGTCCTTTGCGACAGGTTCTGCCTCCGAGGAGTACCGTGATTACCCTAACGAAGAACCGTATCAGTGCATCGAACCATCAGGCAAGCAACCAACCATTTGATCATATCGATACAATCCCATGTTCTCGCTCCTGCTCTCTTTTACTGCATTAAGACAACGCGTTTCAAACTGCTGTGTGCTACGGTAGTTGAACCCATTTCCTCTGCATGACCTGTCATTGCCACAGTAACTAGATGAAACCCACTAGCATGTGTAGGAGTTGATTGAGCCATATGTATGTGTTGTTCCTACCTTGCTATGCCTGCTATGCTTAGAGTCGCGTCAGGTATGGTTCATCTGGGTGATGGGCTAGAGTGAAATGTTTATGTCGGTAATGAGAGTGGTGTGGTGAACACGATTTGGTAAAGGTATCGATGAGAGGCCATGTAGGAGTACATGGTGGGTTGTTTCATTGAAGCCGACCTTAAGTACTGAGATCTGTATGTGTGATTTAAGAATCAGCTACTACCATGCATTGGGCCCGAAACCAATGGACCCTCTCGGCTTCTTATTCACCCTAGTTCTCCGTCCAGGAGTTGCAAGTAGTTTCTGGTGTTTGTAGCCTACTGGAGGCCGTGGACAGCGCTGACCGTAGGGGTGGGCTGTGATGCGGTAGGTACGTGGCCGGGTGTACCGAATACCCGTTAGGTATCTCGGGAACCCTGTTCACATCGTTCGGGGCCGTATGGGAAACCTCGGCCGGACTCCCTGCGGATGGAACCTGGATAGGCGATAAACCTAGACTGGAGGCTTAGGTGATTAGGTAGGTCGTGGCCGACACCCACGTTGGGCTTCCGCTTGAAGGTTGCCGAGTACATGTCATGTAAACGACGGTAAGTGGTGAGAGCGTGTATGAAGAAGTACACCCCTGCAGGGTTAACATGATCTATTCGAATAGCCGCGTCCGCGGTAAAGGACTACTTGGTTGCCTATACAGTTCATAGACAAGTAAATGGAAACTGCTAAAAGCCTCAAGATAAGTGTGAGTGCCGAGGATGGCTCTTCCGTAGGAAGACGGAGGCGGATCCTCGGTAGTGTATTGAAGTGGTGAGTAGTGGACTCGTGTGCGCAAAACCATTTCAAGTTGGAGTATCGTAGGTTAGTCTAGCCAAGAGTCAAAGCTGGCTTGCTGCAATAACTCCACCAACCCTTCTTGATAATATGCATGTATGTAGGATCTGATGTAAGTCTTGCTGAGTACCTTTGTACTCATGTTGCTATAATTTACATTTTTTACAGAAGACGCTGCTACCCCTTCTGATGGGTTCTATGTAGACGTTGACATCAACGAGTAGGCTAAGGACCCAGGTGGTGACCCTGAGCTTGTGAAGGACCACGTAGTATAGCTAGGCTTTCCAAGCCTCTTTTATTTTACTAGTTGTCTGTACTCAGACAAGTTACTTCCGCTGCTGGTTTGTATGACTGTATGACTTGAATGCTGGGTCGTGTGACCCGTATCTTTGTGTATGCTATGTATGGCTCCCTGAGCCTTAAATAAATTACTTGTGTCGTAGAGTCATGTTGTGATGCTTCGTTGTATTTGCACATATCGAGCATATTGTGTGTATGATTGAAATGCTTGGTATGTGTGGGATCTGACTATCTAGTTGATTATCTTTAGTAGCCTCTCTTACCGGGAAATGTCTCCTAGTGTTACCGCTGAGTCATGGTAGCTTGCTACTGCTCTGGAACACTTAGGCTGGCCGGCATGTGTCCTTCTTCGTTCCTGTGTCTGTCCCTTCGGGGAAATGTCACGCATTGAGTACCGGAGTCCTGTTAGCCCGCTACAGCCCGGTTTACCAGAGTCCTGCTAGCCCAGTGCTACAGCCCGGACCCACTTGCTGATGACCGACACGTTCGAAGCTGGGTCATGGATGCCTGTCCCTGTAAGTCTGTGCCACTTTGGGTTTACGACTAGTCATGTCAGCCCGGGCTCCTTATCATATGGATGCTAGCGACACTATCATATACGTGAGCCAAAAGGCGCAAACGGTCCCGGGCAAAGGTAAGGCGACACCCGTGGGGATACCATGCGTGAGGCCGCAAAGTGATATGAGGTGTTACCGGCTAGATCGATGTGACATCGAGTCGGGGTCCTGACAGCGTTGGCATCAGAGCCGGACTGCTTGTAGGTTCTCCAAGCCAAACTGGTCGATGTTGAGTCTAGAAATTCTTTAGTTATATGTAGGGGAATTGTTTGTGGGTTGGAACGTAAGGCTCTTTTTACTCCTTTATCTTATGACATTCTGATCTGAGTCAGTCCATTCTTCCACCGGGGGTTAAGGAATTAGGATCTGTTCTCTTTATCAGGATCACGTGTTACTAATCAGTAGTACCTTATAGGTTTGATGGATACAAGCCTAGTTCAATCCTATTACCACATTATGTTGCTAGGATGGTCTCAGAACTTTGATATGATGATATTGAGTGTGTATGTAATCCTTTGTCAAATGTCTCAAATCCTTCTTGAGCATTTATAGCTGTTATGCTGCCGAAATTTTGCTAGAAATTCTAATGCCTTTGCATTATGATTGTGCTTTCAGATGGCCACTCGCGACCTCAATCAAGTGGTTCGCCTGACTCGATGCCTAGATGTACCCGGCCATACTGCCAAGTTGGTCAGGGTAATGACTGAGGCTGGATACCGCTGGTATCCTGAGTACACGGTCGAAGAGCAATTTCGGGACTTTAATCAAAGCCAGTATCTCTGCACTGTCAGGATATTTCCATCTTATCCTGGATCCACCGAGCCCCTTCACTGCTCCTATGGACTCGGGGTTACTATTGAGATGGTTGTGCAGGACGCCGCCTACTCTATGATGACCATTATGCGAGTCAGATCTGGTCTATTTCGGGACTCTGATTTCCGGTATATGCCAGGATCACTTCCGGGAGAACAAGGGTATCTCCAGGCTATCTATGCTGACCCCACTCAGGAGGATTCACGGACTCGCACCACTGCTGAGATGCTCGAGGATAAGGACCGTGAAAATCGGGCCTTGAGGTTAGAGCTCTTCAATACCCGTGCTGAGCACTGGGCCACTTTGACTCGGTTCGCACCGGCGGTGCAAGCTGGATATTCAGATATGCGTGATCTCTATCCTGTGAGATCTGCTCTGCCAGACGTGATGGGTTGGCGTGATGTAGGAGGCATCACCCCACCTCGCGGTCCCCGCAGGCCACCGTCTGTTGGTCCAAGGCCTCATCCTAGCCCCTATGGTCCACAAGCTCCGCGAGATCGTCTGTTTCCGGATGATCATGTTGAGCTTCCAGGCTATGGAGGTGACTTCTACGAGGACTACTACGGATCGGTCTGAGTTAGTGGTAGTATCACTAGTTCGCACTAGCTGTGTCGTCTATCGTCCCGCGTGACTCGTGGGATATGACCTAGTTTGTACTCTTTCCGGAGGTGTAGAAAAATAATGTATAGGAGCTTGGGATGCCTCCGATGAGATGTAATCCCTTTTTTCACCGTAATAGTACTTTGTTTGGTCTTGTACTAAACCCTGTATGATGTGTATGACGATGGAATAAAAGAAGCAGTTTCTGTATCTACCATGTCATACGGATGATCATCTTGCATTTCGAGTTATTCCTTACATTTTATATCCTATGTCGGAATTTTATCATCCTGACTAAATCATTGTCTTGTTTACCTAGGATGGTCAACGCGCGCACTAACCCTGCTCCTCAAGAGCAGGCCGAAGGCAGTGAAGTCAGGGATGCAAATCTGCCTCATCCTCCTTCCCTAGCCGAGGTTATGATGGAAGCTGAGAGAAACAAGCGGGAGACCAACCGTTTGTTGGAGCGTATTGAACAGAACACAACACACCATCAGAGGACTAACGTGGTGTCACTTAGTGATTTTATCAAATTACATCCACCCACGTTCCACCACTCCGTCGAGCCTCTCGACGCTGATGACTGGCTTCGCAGTATCGCTCACAAACTGCGTTCCGTGCTGGTAGCGGAGGCTGACAAGGTCACCTTTGCTGCATATCATCTTGAAGGCCCCGCCAGTCTATGGTGGGAGAATTATGGAGCTATGCGCCCGGCGGGCCATGTCACTACTTGGGCTGAGTTCAGCGAGGCTTTCCGTGAACATCACATTCCGGAGGGTCTCATGGACCGTAAACGTGAGGAATTTTGCAGTTTCACCCAAGGCCGACTTTCTGTGGATGCTTACAGCAGGGAGTTTGGTAATTCACGATATGCAACCGAGGAAGTTTCTACTGACGCCAAGAAGCAAGCAAGGTTCCGTAAGGGCCTTAGTCCTGAGCTTCGCCGTGACCTCCGTCTGCATGAGTGCACATCTTTTCAGAAACTTGTCAACAAGGCCATCAGTGCTGAAACTGGTCAGACTGATTATGACGCAACACGCAAGCATGGCCGTGACATGGGTTCCTCATCCGGTGCTGGTCCTCAGAAGCGCCGCGTGTGGGTACCCAACACTGCCCTGCCACCCAGGTTCACACCGAGGCCATCTTTCCAGGCGCCTCGCCCTGTTCAACAGTCTGCACCGGCCAAGCCCTATGGGGGTCCAACTAACAATGCTCCTCCACGTACCAGTTCCGTGACTCGTTTCAAGTGTGGGGAATCTGGCCACTATATGCGTGAGTGTCCCCAGACCAACCCCAACCAGTCTGCTAAAGCTGTTGGCCGTGGCAAGCCGACAGGGAAAGTGTTCCACGCCAAGCCGGTCACCGCCTCACGTGGCCATGTCAACTGTATCTCTGCCGAAGAAGCTCAAGAGGATCCCAACGTCGTTCTCGGTACACTTCTTGTTAATTGCCACCCGGCATCTGTTCTTTTCGATACAGGAGCCTCTCATTCTTTTATATCCGAAAATTATGCTCGTTTGCATAACGTTGCATTCTGTGACATGCCATCCACTATGGAAATTTCTACTCCTGGTTCTAGATGGCAGACCTCTAGGGTAAGTTATGGAAATGAAATCCAAGTCGACAGACTTGTTTTCCTCGCGTCTTTGATAGCCCTTAAATCTTCAGATATTAATATCATTCTGGGTATGGACTGGATGTCGGCTCATCATGCCCAAATTGATTGCTTCTCTAGGACTGTTCAACTCACTCACCCTTCGGGCAAGATAGTCAATGTCTTGACCCGATTAGCCAAGCGACAGCTATATTCTCTTAACGCCAGCCCTTTGCCAGACCTTGAGGACATTCCGGTAGTCCGTGACTTCCCGGATGTCTTCCCAGAGGAATTGCCAGGTGTTCCACCTGACAGGGATGTCGAGTTCGTAATAGACCTCATCCCCGGAACCATTCCGATTGCTAGAAGACCTTATAAGATGGCACCACTAGAACTAGCCGAGCTTAAGAAACAACTCGATGAGTCCTTGAAAAAGGGTTTCATCCGCCCTAGTTCATCTCCGTGGGCTTGCCCCGTCCTATTCGTCAAGAAGAAGGATGGTACGGACCGGATGGTTGTAGATTACCGACCTGTCAATTTGGTCACAATCAAGAACAAATATCCGCTTCCCAGGATCAACGACCTGTACGATCAGCTCGCTGGATCCTCAGTCTTCTCCAAGATGGATTTGAGGTTGGGCTACCATCAAATCAAAATCAGAAACAGGGACATTCCTAAAACGGCCTTTGTTACTCGTTATGGACAATACGAGTACACCGTCATGTCCTTCGGATTAACCAACGCTCCAGCCACCTTTTCTCGGTTAATGAACTCAATCTTCATGGAGTATTTGGACAAATTCGTCGTGGTTTACCTCGATGATATACTCATCTACTCCAAGAACGAGGAAGAACATGCCGAACATCTAAGGCTAGTGTTGAAGAAACTTCGAGAGCACCGCCTTTATGCCAAGTTTTCCAAATGTGAATTTTGGTTGTCAGAAGTGACCTATCTGGGTCATGTAATATCTGGTAAAGGTATTGCTATTAACCCTGAGCGAGTTCAAGCCGTCCTTAATTGGACTCCACCTGAATCGGTCAAGCAAGTTCGGAGTTTTCTGGGCTTAGCGAGCTATTGTCGTCGCTTTGTCGAGAACTTCTCCAAGGTTGCTAAACCTCTAACCGAACTCCTCAAGAAAGATAAGAAGTTCGAGTGGACTCCACAATGTGAGCACAGCTTTCAGGAACTGAAAAGATGCCTGACTTCTGCTCCCGTACTGGTACCGCCAGACTTCTCCAAGGACTTTGTTATCTACTGCGACACCTCGCGACAAGGACTAGGTTGCATTCTCATGCAAGATCGACACGTAATTGCCTACGCCTCACGGCAATTGCACCCACATGAGGAGAATTATCCTACTCATGATCTAGAGCTTGCAGCCGTAGTCTATGCACTTAAGACCTTGCGACATTACCTCCTCGGTAATCATTGCGAAATTTTCACTGATCACCAAAGTCTGAAGTACATCTTCACCCAACCGGATCTGAATCTCAGGCAAAGACGTTGGGTTGAGTTGATCACAGACTTCGACTTAGGAATAACCTACACCCCAGGGAAAGCCAACGTCATGGCTGATGCGCTAAGTCGTAAATCTTATTGTAACAACCTGATGTTACAACAAAGTCAACCGCTTCTCCATGAGGAATTTCGGAAGCTTAACCTTCACATTGTACCTCAAGGTTTTCTTTCCACCTTGGTGGCAAAACCTACCCTTACGGATCAGATTATCAAAGCACAGAAGGTAGATCCGGGAATTTCCCGCATCAAGAGAAACATTCAGAAAGGAATTGTGAATTGCTTCTCCATTAATGATCAAGGGGTCGTATACTTCGGGAATCGACTAGTGGTTCCCAAAGTGCGAAACCTGAGGCGTTTGATCCTTAAGGAAGCCCATGAATCTCCTCTCACCATTCATCCCGGTAGTACTAAGATGTATCAGGACCTACGCCAGAGGTTTTGGTGGACTAGGATGAAGAGAGAAATTGCTCAGTATATTGCAAATTGCGACGTCTGTCGTCGTGTAAAAGCAGAGCATCAACGGCCTGCTGGCACCCTTCAACCCTTAGCTATTCCTGAATGGAAATGGGATAAAATTGGTATGGATTTCATTACCGGTTTTCCCAGGACCAAGAGAGGGAATAATGCTATTTTCGTCGTGGTCGATCGTCTTTCCAAAGTAGCCCATTTCTTACCTGTTCGTGAGAGTATAACCGCTAGTCAGCTGGCAGACTTATACATCTCCCTTATAGTGTCTCTCCATGGTGTTCCTTTGGAAATTAACTCGGATCGAGGAAGTCTTTTCACCTCTCGATTTTGGGAAAGTTTCCAAAATGCTATGGGAACTCGTCTCTCCTTTAGCACCGCTTTCCACCCTCAGTCGAGTGGTCAAGTGGAACGCGTCAACCAGATTCTAGAAGACATGCTTCGAGCCTCTGTTATCTCATTCGGAATGGACTGGGAGAAGTGCCTTCCATTTGCCGAATTCGCTTACAACAACAGCTAGCAATCT
Source organism: Triticum dicoccoides (assembly GCF_002162155.2). NCBI lineage: Eukaryota > Viridiplantae > Streptophyta > Magnoliopsida > Poales > Poaceae > Triticum > Triticum dicoccoides. Next base: position 494,073,954 of record NC_041385.1, read on the forward strand.
AGCTTGGGTAAAGCCCCTTTTGAAGTTCTCTATGGACGACGGTGTCGAACACCCCTTAACTGGTCAGAGACCGGGGAAAGACAATTCTTTGGCCCGGATATGATTCAGGAAGCAGAAGAACAAGTTCGTATCGTTCGTGAAAAGTTGAGAACAGCCCAATCTCGTCAAAAGAGTCAATATGACCGAAAACATAAGGCTATGACTTTCGAGGTTGACGAGAAGGCTTATCTTCGGGTCACCCCTCTGAAGGGAACCCATCGTTTCGGTATCAAAGGCAAATTGGCTCCTCGTTACATTGGACCTTTTCGCATTCTTGCCAAACGAGGAGAAGTTGCCTACCAGTTGGAACTACCTCCGCACCTCTCCAGAGTCCACGATGTCTTCCACGTTTCTCAACTCAGGCGTTGCTTCTCGGATCCTATCCGTGGAGTGGACCACGAAACGCTTGATCTCCAAGATAATCTTACATATCGAGAGTACCCCATTCGTATCCTCGATCAGGCCGAACGTACCACCCGACGTCATAATATCAAGTTTCTCAAAGTACAATGGTCGCACCATTCTGAGCATGAAGCAACTTGGGAAAGGGAGGATCGTCTTCGACTTGAATATCCCGCCTTCTTCCCGGAGGAACCCAAATCTCGGGACGAGATTCTTTTGAGTGGGGGTGAGTTGTCACACCCTAGCTACTCATGCATCAGAGTGTGTGCATCATGTTTAAAATTCCATTTAATTTGAAATGGGGATTTGTGAAACCCTCAGAATCATTTCTGGAAAAAATGACCCAAATAAAAATTTCTCCAAAAGGGTCCAAGAAAATGCTCATGTTGCTCTCTGAAAATATTGGACAGAGATAAAAATCAAACCAATATTTTTAAGAGCTCATAGGTATTTATTTTGGGCATTTGGATTTAATGCATAAATATTTGCTTTGGAAATATATTAGTTATATATATTAATATATGTCCAAATATTATGCCATTTATAAAGGAGCTCTGGAATAATATATCTAGCTCCTGCAAAAATTGGCATAAGGTAAATAAATGATTTAATATATTATTTAAATCAAAACAAATGTCAGAAAATTAAAAAAAAAACAGAAATAAATAAAAGGGAGGACCTTACCTGGGCTCCTCCCTGTGCAGCCCAGCCAGCTGGCCGGCCCAGCCAGCAGGCGGCCCAGCCCGCCTCCCTCCTCTGTCGTCTTCGTCCTCGACAGAGGGAGGGGAGTGTGGCCGGCGCGCGCGCGCGCCACCGCGCCACGCCACCTGCTCGCCTGCCTGCCTGCCCCTCCCCTCCTCGTCTCGATGCCCCGGACGACGCCACGCCCTCCTCCCTGCTCTCTCTCACTCTCCCGCGGTTCTTCCCTCCTCTCCCACGCTCTCTCTCTCACGGCCGAACACCACCATCGCCGCCGTTCGCCATAGCAGCCGTCACCGGCCACCCCTCGCCCCTCCGCTGAGCTCAGGAGCTCTGCCGCGACCCCCTCTTCCTCCCCACCAAGCCAAGCCCCTCCGGAAGCCCTGCATCGCCGCCCACGTCGTTGTTCCCCTCCTTGGCCACCGGAGATCATCGCCGTCGAATCGAGAGCTACCGGACGTCCCTGAGCCCGCTAACCATCCCTGCAGCTCCGCGGTGAGCCACTGACCCGATTCCCCCTTGCCCCATCGTCCCTAGCATCCTGTAGTTGCCGCCCCCTTGAGCTCCGAAGCTCGCCGCCGCCGTGCCTCGTCGCCGCCGTGGCTGGAGCCGTTGTAGCTCGAAGCCGAGCACACCATCGTGCTCCACACCTCACCAGGAGCACGTAGCACGCCACCAACGCCTCCCCTAGCGCCCTGCATCGCCTAACCCGCCGTTGGCCGAACTCCGGCCGCCGCTCACGAGCTCGCCGTCGTCGGTACCGGCCACCTCAGGCACGGCCACCACCACCGTTCGACGCGCGGGAGCAAGGGCTCTCCAACGAGCCCAAGCACGGCCACGCCCGTGCCCTGTAGCGCGTTTCCGCATCGCGCCGCCGTCTCGGGCCTCGCCGGCGTCATGTCGCCGGTGGGTTTGACCCACCTTGACCACGGCAGGACCCCCCTGTGTCCCTGACAGGTGGGCCCATCCCTGTTAGCTAATTAGGATTAGCACTAACCGAGTTAGTTAAACTAACTACCCCCCTGACACTGACCAGTGGCCCCAGCGCCACTAATTCCTAATTAGGATTAAATTAACCCTGTTAAACCCCCCTGTCACTGACGTGTGGACCCCACACGTCAGGTTTGACCCCAGCCAGCCGCAGTTGACCGATGACGTCATGCTGACGTCATGCTGGCGCAATATTTATATTTCTGGATTTAAATTAAATCAGGAAATTCCAGAATATTATTTAAACTTCAAAAATTCATAACTTTTATTCTGTAACTCCAAATTGGACAATTTATATATGAAAAATGATCAGAAAAATCCAATCTATCCATCTGTACTATTTTCATGCATGATCAAACAAGTTAAATTGATGTTTTAAGCAGAACAAGAAAAGCACTTTAAAAGGCCATGTTTGAGTTTGAAATTTGAATCTTTGATTCAAATTGGTTCAAACCCTTCTGGTTTTAGTTGCATTAGCCCAACACACTCATATTGCCATGTTTCATGCATGCATCATATTGTTGCACATTGTTTGGTGATGGTTGTGTATCGGTGTCCTTTGCGACAGGTTCTGCCTCCGAGGAGTACCGTGATTACCCTAACGAAGAACCGTATCAGTGCATCGAACCATCAGGCAAGCAACCAACCATTTGATCATATCGATACAATCCCATGTTCTCGCTCCTGCTCTCTTTTACTGCATTAAGACAACGCGTTTCAAACTGCTGTGTGCTACGGTAGTTGAACCCATTTCCTCTGCATGACCTGTCATTGCCACAGTAACTAGATGAAACCCACTAGCATGTGTAGGAGTTGATTGAGCCATATGTATGTGTTGTTCCAACCTTGCTATGCCTGCTATGCTTAGAGTCGCGTCAGGTATGGTTCATCTGGGTGATGGGCTAGAGTGAAATGTTTATGTCGGTAATGAGAGTGGTGTGGTGAACACGATTTGGTAAAGGTATCGATGAGAGGCCATGTAGGAGTACATGGTGGGTTGTTTCATTGAAGCCGACCTTAAGTACTGAGATCTGTATGTGTGATTTAAGAATCAGCTACTACCATGCATTGGGCCAGAAACCAATGGACCCTCTCGGCTTCTTATTCACCCTAGTTCTCCGTCCAGGAGTTGCAAGTAGTTTCTGGTGTTTGTAGCCTACTGGAGGCCGTGGACAGCGCTGACCGTAGGGGTGGGCTGTGATGCGGTAGGTACGTGGCCGGGTGTACCGAATACCCGTTAGGTATCTCGGGAACCCTGTTCACATCGTTCGGGGCCGTATGGGAAACCTCGGCCGGACTCCCAGCGGATGGAACCTGGATAGGCGATAAACCTGGACTGGAGGCTTAGGTGATTAGGTAGGTCGTGGCCGACACCCACGTTGGGCTTCCGCTTGAAGGTTGCCGAGTACATGTCGTGTAAACGACGGTAAGTGGTGAGAGCGTGTATGAAGAAGTACACCCCTGCAGGGTTAACATGATCTATTCGAATAGCCGCGTCCGCGGTAAAGGACTACTTGGTTGCCTATATAGTTCATAGACAAGTAAATGGAAACTGCTAAAAGCCTCAAGATAAGTGTGAGTGCCGAGGATGGCTCTTCCGTAGGAAGACAGAGGCGGATCCTCGGTAGTGTATTGAAGTGGTGAGTAGTGGACTCGTGTGCGCAAAACCATTTCAAGTTGGAGTATCATAGGTTAGTCTAGCCAAGAGTCAAAGCTGGCTTGCTGCAATAACTCCACCAACCCTTCTTGATAATATGCATGTATGTAGGATCTGATGTAAGTCTTGCTGAGTACCTTTGTACTCATGTTGCTATAATTTACATTTTTTACAGAAGACGCTGCAACCCCTTCTGATGGGTTCTATGTAGACGTTGACATCAACGAGTAGGCTAAGGACCCAGGTGGTGACCCTGAGCTTGTGAAGGACCACGTAGTATAGCTAGGCTTTCCAAGCCTCTTTTATTTTACTAGTTGTCTGTACTCAGACAAGTTACTTCCGCTGCTGGTTTGTATGACTGTATGACTTGAATGCTGGGTCGTGTGACCCGTATCTTTGTGTATGCTATGTATGGCTCCCTGAGCCTTAAATAAAGTACTTGTGTCGTAGAGTCATGTTGTGATGCTTCGTTGTATTTGCACATATCGAGTATATTGTGTGTATGATTGAAATTCTTGGTATGTGTGGGATCTGACTATCTAGTTGTTTATCTTTAGTAGCCTCTCTTACTGGGAAATGTCTCCTAGTGTTACCGCTGAGTCATGGTAGCTTGCTACTGCTCTAGAACACTTAGGCTGGCCGGCATGTGTCCTTCTTCGTTCCTGTGTCTGTCCCTTCGGGGAAATGTCACGCATTGAGTACCGGAGTCCTGTTAGCCCGCTACAGCCCGGTTTACCGGAGTCCTGCTAGCCCAGTGCTACAGCCCGGACCCACTTGCTGATGACCGACACGTTCGAAGCTGGGTCATGGATGCCTGTCCCTGTAAGTCTGTGCCACTTTGGGTTTACGACTAGTCATGTCAGCCCGGGCTCCTTATCATATGGATGCTAGCGACACTATCATATACGTGAGCCAAAAGGCGCAAACGGTCCCGGGCAAAGGTAAGGCGACACCCGTGGGGATACCGTGCGTGAGGCCGCAAAGTGATATGAGGTGTTACCGGCTAGATCGATGTGACATCGAGTCGGGGTCCTGACAGTATTTCATTGGATTTAACATGACATAGTACTATTTTATTTTTAAATTTGTTTAGTATGCCTATTAATTTTTGGATTAAGAATATTTCGTTCCCCAGCAAAACATTGCGAATTTTAAAAAATTCCCACATATTTAGTTAATTTTTTGACCCTGGTACTAACTAGAAAATGGCCAGCAATTCTAAAAATGGAAAACGGGCTGCAACAAATTCCATATGAATTAGAAAATGAGTAAAAATTATAAAAATAATAGCAAATGGGCTGTAAATGCCACATATTTTGAGGGTGACTTGTTCATGCAAGGCTTTGTCAGTGAACACATGATTCTAGCAGCAGTGACTGTTGGATGTCCATCCAACGGCCAACGTGCTTCTTCAATATCTAATCTTCCTGCTCCAGCCGCTTAAACTAGCGCCGGTGGGACTGCCTGCTCCCTCCTCTTATGGCCCGCTGTGATGCCGCGCAGGCTTCCCCAGCCCACCCTACTCCTTCCGTTGGCCTGGCCGCACGCAATCAACTGCCTCCTTATTACGCGGAAAAAATGATTCCTCCCGCTGACATCTGGGGCGCACCAGTTGGGAGGCTAACCTGTGGGCCTACTAAGTTGACGCGTACGCAGGGCTTGTCAACTTAGTCAACAAACGATTCTAGCAGTAGTAACCGTTGGATTTGAATCGAACGGTCCTGCTGCTTCTTCAATAACTGATCTTCTTGCACCAGCCGCCCAAACCAGGGCCGGGGAGACCGCCTGCTCCTGCCTCCAGTGGCCGGCTGTGCTGCCGTTGAGGCCTCATCGCCCCCTACTACTCCCACCGCTAGTCAGGCCCTGCGGCGACGGCAGCCTCACACCGCAGCCGAACCAGTGAACCTTCGTACTCCTCTCCGCGTGGGCATACACTGCCGGATCTACCCCGGCTCCGTGTCGTCCACATCCTAGTCCTCGCCGCCGTCCACCGCCTTGGTGCTCTCGGCGTGGCGTGGTCCATGCGGTCAACGACATTCCATCGGAAGAGTACTGTACGTGGAGAGGCTGATAGCTGGGTTCACGGCCACAACCCAGTTTTTTCGTGATTTGCCAAGTAAGTCGCTTTATCAGGCCTGTTGGGCCGCAAATCTTTCAAGACGAGGAGAGCTTTTATTCGGTTGGCCAAGAAAATGGCCCATCAGTAATGAGAAATGGGCTGTACATTTTTAAAACACATCAAACCGACAATTAGTTTCAAAGGTATTTTTTTTTCATTTCGAGATTTTAAATTACATTAATTTTTATGCATGGAGAATTTGTTGGATTTTATATTGTTATACATTTATTTTTAAAATCAGTTTGAATGTGAGTCGAAATTTTGGGATTAAGAATAGTTTGGACCACACCGAAATATGCAAAATTTTGTATACTTTTTTAACCGTGGCCATAATATGGGCTGTAATGCTAACAAAAAGAATATGGGCTGAAAAACCTTAAGAATTAGCAAATGGGTTGTAAATTATTAGAAATAATGGTAGATGGGTTGTATGTTGTTTTCCACAGATTTGAGGCTTTCCTAAAAAAGGTTGATGCACAAGCAGTGACTGTTGGATGTCCATCCAACGGCCGTCGTGCTTCTTCAATCTCTGATCTTCCTGCTCCAGCCGCTCAAACTAGCACCGGCGGGACTGCCTGCTCCCTCCTCCCTCCTGCCGGCTATGCTGCCACGCAGGCCTCACCGCCCCACCGTACTGCCATTGCTGGCCTAGCCATCCCTCTACTCACCCACACCTGTTGTTATTCTCCGGCGACGGCAGACGAACCAGTAAACCCTCGTACAGTCGTACTCCCCTCCACATGGGAAACAACTGTCGAGTCTTCCCTGCCTCCGTGTCGTTCCCTTCCTAGGCCTTGCCGTCGTCCACCGCCCTGGTGCTCTCGGCACGGCCTGGTCAACATGGTCAACGACCGACATGCATCTGAAGTGGACTGTACGTGGAGAGGCCGACAGCTGGGTCCACGACCGCACGCAAGGAAATGCCTCCTTATTACGCGCAAAATAATGATTCCTCCACCTGACATCAGGTACCCACCGAAAGGGCCTCTGTATTTCGTGAAAAAAACATTACCGCCACTGACAGCTCGGACCCACCAGCTATATCTTCGCACGCAAGGAAGTGCCTCCTTATTACGCACAAAAAAATGAATACTCCCCCTATTAGCTAGGACCCAGTATAGTGGCATGCTGACTTGTGGGCCTACTAACTTGACGGGGACGGAGGGCTTTGTCAACTTAGTCAATATGCACAATACTAGCTCCAGTGACAGTACGATGTCCATCCAATGGCCGTAGTGCTTCTTCAACCTCTGGTCTTCTTGCTCTAGCTGCCCAAACCAGCGCCGGTCGTGCCTCGTGCTCCTGCCTCCCGTGGCCGGCTGCGATGCGGCGGAGGCCTCACCGCCCCTAGTACTCCCACCGCTGGCCAGGCCATCCCTCTACTCACCCACACCCCCTGTTATTCTGCGGCGACGACAGCCTCACACCGTAGTGAACGAGCGAACCATCGTACTCCTCTACGCGTGGGCATCCACTGACGCGTCTTCCCCGGCTCCGTGTCGTCCCCTTCCTAGGCTTCGCCGTCGTCCACCGCCCTGGTGCTCTCGGCGCGGCGTGGTCAACGTGTTCAAGGAACAACTTCCATCGGACATGGACTATACGTGGAGAGGCTGACAGCTAGATCCACGACCGCATCAAGGAAGTACCTCCTTATTACGCGCAAAATAATTATTCCTCTACCTGACAGCAGGGACCCACCGGACGGGCCACCATATTTTGCAAAAAAAATGTTTCCCCCTGACTGCTGGGACCCACCAGCTACATCTTCGCATGCAAGAAAGTGCGTTCGGGCAAAAAAACGATTCGACCCCCTGACTGCTGGGACCCACCAACTACATATTCGCACGCAAGGAATTGCCTGACAGTCGGGACCCACCTGGTTGAAGCGTACGTAGCATTGTCATCCTGGTCGCGAACGTGTACGTACATATTTACTGGTCGATGTAGAGGTGCGCATGTGTCGTAGTAGAGGCGCTTACGTGTCGTAGTAGAGGTGCGCACGTAGCATGTACACGTACGTACAGTGGCCAGTGTGCAAGAAAGAAAATACGACCACGTATGTGTACATACGGGCGGGGTCTCGAACGCCTACTCGCGCATACGTACGGCCAGGGCTCGTGTACATGGCTGGGTCGGAACGGAGAAACAACATTGTCGTCGTGTTCATGGGGAGGCAAAGGAATGCGTCTTGTTCATGGGGTGGCAACGGAATGCGTCGTGTTCATCGGGAGGCAACAGAACGCATGGGAGCCAACCGGCTGGGTCAGAACGAAATGCATCGTCGTATTCATCGGGAGGGCTTGGACGGAACAGGCGATGGAAACGAGGCCTAGCGTACCATAGAATGGAGGAAACGACCTTGTGTTCGACCGGCCACGTTCAAAATGGCATCATGTTCATCGGGAGGGGTCTGGCGTACCGCAAAACGGAGGAAACGGACCTCCTACGGTCAAAACGAGGGTCCTGTTGGTCGGGAGGAGTGTGGCGTACCGCAAAACGAATGAAACAGACTTGTGTTGGAGCGCTACCATCGAAACGGGGGTCCTGTTGATCGGGAGGGGTGCGGCATACCGCAAAACGGACGAAGCAGACTTGTATTGGAGCGCTATGGTCGAAATGGGGGTCTTGTTCATCAGGAGGGGTGTGGCGTACCGCAAAATGGGACTCCACAGGATACTGTTCATCTCCACCGTCAACCTCCTCCAGCCTCCACGGGCTACCGTCGACCTCCTCCAGCCTCCACGGGCTCCTGTTCATCCAGCCTCCACTGCCCGCTACTTCACCGGCTACTATTCAACCACACCTGCACGGGCACCCCTCCACTGTCTACTGTTCATCCAGCCCTCCACGGGGTCGTTCTATTCATCCAGCCCTCCACACCACGGGGTCCTGTTCATCCAGAGGCAACGCCACCGCTCACTGTTCATCCAACCCCC
>NC_041385.1:494082990-494091677 GCF_002162155.2 Triticum dicoccoides
TCATCCAGAGAGGCAGCATCAATCGGCTTCAGTTAGCAGTAGTAGCAAAGGAATCGCTTGATCGGGTTTAGTTAACAACCATCGATCGATGGCTCGGGTTGAGTAACGCGTAGCCTGCAGTGCAATCGCTCGGGTTCAGTTAGAGCCCAACGCCTCACTCGGGTTCAGTTAGAGCCAACGCCTCGCACACATGCGCGTACGTGTACGAGAGAAACGTGCATCGCTCAGCCCTGACCTCCCACTGTAACCGGGAACTCCCAGAAATTTTCCTCGCCCTCGCTTCTACCATGGTTTTTTTCGTCATGGACGGCCCAAAGAATGTCATGCAGCTGCGTCTCCAGCCCACCCAGGACGAAAAGCCCATTTTCTGTCATGATTTTTTGTCATAGAAGTAGGAGCCCACCACATCTATGATGATACCGGGTTTTGTCACAATTATCGTCATAGAAGTGTCATCTGTATGACAGGAAAAAATTCGTTCGGCCCAAAATGTCACGAATGTGTCTTTTTTTTGCAGTGTGACCTTCTGTATGTTTAGTAAGGATGAATGATTTGTGCTGACTAAAGTATCATGATATTTGCAGGGGCGGCGACCGAGGTGGATGCCCTCAAGAAGGTGCTAGCCGAGGCCGAGGAGAGAGCGGCCAAGGAACAAGCTGCCCGTGAAAAGCACGAGGCCAGGGTCAGTGAGGTCCAGTAGGAGCTCTAGGACGCCGTCAAGAATGCGAGTCCTTGGAGCGCAACATTACAGATCAAGAGTCCAAACTTACCAAGGCTTGCCAAAGCGCACACGATGCCCAGGTTGAAGCCCAGGGCACCCTCTAGGAAATCCAGGAGGCCAGAAAAATCATGGTGGGTAAGGCCTTTATTATGCAAAGCAAATATGTGAAGAAAAGGTTCCTCTTACTGACCCGGATTTGGAGTTCTCCAGGGGCGTTTGCAGATCTGCCGTGCAGCGTCGTTCTTCCGAGCCGAAGAGGGGAGCTCTATGCAGAAGTTGTTTTGGTCACAATACCTTGCACCAGAACATCTGGTGCTCTTTAGCGATCAGCTAAAACAGCTGGTCGAACTGCATAGGGCGGCCGAACTAGCCATGAAGGATTGAATAGTCCGGCTATGGCCTGCCGAAGCCATACCTAGCAGCTACTTCGGGCTCGTGAAGCGGCTGGTCAATGCCTGCCCTTGGCTTGATGCCATCAAGCGGTCGGTCTGCATCGAAGGCGCGTGAATGGCCTTTGTCCGAGTCAAGATGCACTAGGTGAAGATGGATGCCGTGAAGGTTGCGACCGAGGGACCGCCCGCGGGCAAGGAGCACCGCACGCCCGAGCTATATTTTGACAATGTCTTGGAGGGATCCCGCGTTGTGGTGGGGCAGTGTTCAAAAGACGTTATCTTTGAATGAAGTCAGTCGCATTGTCCCTTCCTGTGTTATGAAACAAGATCATGATGTAATATAATGCTTGTATTTAAAATTTTACATCCTGTGCGGCCGTTTTGTTAAATCTGAGAGTTGGCCAGCCATCGGCTTCAGCCCCCACGTAGGCAGTACAGGGGTGTTCGGGATGAATCTAAACACTCATTATTCCAAAGTTTTGGTCCTTAAAGGAGGTGTTTAGCGCAACGAACCACGCAATCGGACTATGTGGCTTTATCACCCTCACTTAGCCATAGGAGTTTGACAATAAAAAATTAGGTGCAACCCCTAGTGTTAGTAAGTCCGAACTTGGGGTGCTGTAAACACCTGATCAGATAAAAACTGAGTCATCACATAATGCGGATGAAATCGCTAAAGATTTGTAACCTCTCGAACAGCTGACCGGCTCTCGCCGCATCATGACAGTCAGTTTTCTGCTTTCTCTACTGAGGTGCTCATCCGGATGAACCAGGACACAATCGCAGTAGTTCTCCCTTTACTACCCTAGCCGATATAGCGGAACATAAGGTAGTAAGCACAGGAGCCGGGCAACCCAACTATTGACCAAAGACATGATTCAGAGCCGATGCATATAATGCTATACGTTCGGGGTGCCGAACTATACTTAACAAAAGTGTTCGGACTTTGTTGTATTATGGGGCATAATGAAGCCCCTGGAGAATTAAGGCGTACCAAAGTGTACGAGTGCAATTGATAAGAATATCAAGAAAAAGGAAAAAATGAAGTAGTAGGCTAATGTCACAGAAATTGGGCCGCGAACTATTTTCCATTATGGTTTGATTTACGTCGAAGCATATTTGTATGAGTAGTGCGATAAGCAACATGGCTATTTAACATGCCACGACCAATGGAGAGCTGCGTGCGGGTCTTTGAAATAGGCATAACGATTGTTTAAAGAGACCATCTGGAAATTCCTATATACGTCAATGCTTCTTGCTGTCTTGGTGTATCTGTCCCTTGATAGGTCTGACAATCAGGCCACCAGGAAAGGCCTGGGAAGAAAATAAACCTGAAAAGAAAGAAAAATTAAAAGTATGTGGGTCCAGGACAGGTTGAGCCGTATTATGGACCACGGTCTAGCTGTGCCTCCGTCTATGCCCATGGAATTTTGAGTGCATAGTTATGTACGCGCGGTAGAAATGCCGCGGTTTGGTTGGGACTGGGACGGAGGCTGAATTGCTAGTCAAGCTCTTGACGAGCTGGACTGTTCTTCTTCAGAGTAGTTCGGACTCATTTGACAGTGTCCGGGAGCTTACCGCCGAATTAAGATTCTGCCTGAAAAGGCTGCTCTATGCTTCTGCTGTGAGGGCAACGGTGTGCTCCTTGGTACGGAGGGAGCGTTCCGTGTTTCCATTGACTGTTACGGCACCACGTGGTCCGGGCATCTTGAGCTTGAGATAAGCGTAGTGTGGCACCACATTGATTCGAGTGAATGCGGTTCATCCGAGCAGTGCGTGATAGCCATTGCGGAAGGGGATGACATCGAAGGTCAACTCCTTGCTTCGGAAGTTATCCGGAGATCCATAGACCACCTCCAGTGTGATTGAGCCCGTACAGCGGGCCTCTACACCTGGTATGACACCTTTAAAGGTGGTTTTTGTGGGCTTGATCCTTGAGGGATCAATACCCATTTTGTGCACAGTATCCTGATAGAGCAGGTTTAGGCTACTGCCGCCGTCCATGAGGACCCGCGTAAGATGGAATCCATCAATGATTGGGCCGAGGACCAGTGCGGCTTATCTGCCATGACGGATACTGGTCAGATGGTCCCTGCGATCGAAAGTGATCAGGCAGGATAACCATGGGTTGAACTTTGGGGCGACTGGCTCCATCGTGTAGACGTCCCTTAGCGCGAGCTTGCGCTCCCTCTTGGGGATATGGGTGGCGTATATCATGTTCACCATTTTAACTTGGGGGGAAACTTCTTTTGTCCTCCTATGTTCGATGGCCGGGGCTCCTCGTTATCGTCCTTGCTTTCTGACCCCTTCTCCTTGTTCTCGGCATTTAACTTGCCGTCCTGTTTAAAAACCCAACATTCTCTGTTGCTACGATTGGCTGGTTTATCAGGAGTGTCATGGATTTGACATGGACGATCGAGTATGCGGTCCAAACTGAATGGGCCCGGATTGTTTCTTTTGTCTGGCCTCTTCCGCTGACCGGACTTAGAGCCACTGAATCCGGCATTGACCGCCGTGTATTCGGCATTGTCACCGTTGCTTCGACGCTTGTGTCTGTTGCGTCGGGGCTTGCTGTTGCTATTTCTGGCTTCAGAAGTGCCATGTTCGCTTGTATTGTTATTGCTATGGGCTAGCTAGCTATCCTCGCCCGCGCAGAAGCGGGTCATAAGCGTCATAAGGGCTGCCATGGACTTCAGCTTTTCTTGGCCGAGGTGTCAGGCGAGCCATTCGTCACGGATGCTATGTTTAAAGGCCGCTAGGGCTTCGGCATTCGGACAGTCGACGATCTGGTTCTTTTTAGTTAAGAACCTACTCCAAAATTTCCTGGTTGACTCTCCGGGCTGTTGGACTATGTGACTTAAGTCGTCGGCATCCAGAGGTCGGACATATGTACCTTGGAAGTTGTCGAGGAAGGCATCTTCCAAATCCTCCCAGCTGCCAATGGAGTTTTCGGGCAGATTGTTCAACCAGTGCCGAGCTGGTCCCTTGAGTTTTAGTGGGAGGTATTTGATGGCGTGAAGATCATCACCGTGGGCCATTTGAATATGGAGAAGAAAATCCTCAACCCATACCGCGGGGTCTGTTGTCCCATCATATGACTCGATGTTCACGGGTTTAAACCCTTCCGGGAATTCATGTTCCATTACTTCATTAGTGAAGCAAAGGGGGTGTGCGGCGCCTCTATCTCAGGCCAAGTCGTGATGTAGCTCGGATGGAGTTCGTTTGCGGTCTTCGGTCCAAGCGTGATTATGTTTGTCACATCCGGCCAGATGGCCAGCGTCGCACATTGGGGCATGCCCCTGCGATCCATAGATCGATCTGGTCTGACCTGCTCCGTTTTCCAGGTCATGCCGCAGGTCATATGTGTATCCCCGAGTTGTTGTGTTTTTTTTAACAGTGAGGTAGTGCGGGCTGGTGTTTAGCCTGAGTTGCCACTTTTTCCCGGCCACGTGGTGGTCGGTCAGCTGCATTATGCGCTGGTAGGACAGCCTCCAGCGCCTCGTCATCGAATTGAGGTAATAGTTTGCGCTTCGGGTAACTATTGGTTGGGCGCTCGAGGCCGTATTCTTTGGGTGCTAGGACATTAGTCCATCTATCGTCAAGCAGATCTTGGTCAGCTTGAAGTTGTTGCCACTTCTTTTTTAGGCTCCTTGCAGTGGCTATTAGCCAACACTTAAAGCGCTCCTGATCGACGGGCTCCTCAGGAACGATAAAGTCTTCGTCGCTGAGGCTCACCTCGTCCTGGGAGAGCGGAAGGTAGTTACCGTCCTCTGAGTCTTCATTCATGCCCTGTTCATCAGGGCTAACTCGCGCATCTTCTCGTTCGTCTTGTTCGGAGGATGGCTCAACAGGGTCTCCATTGTCTTCGGCATCGTCCGGAGTATTATTTTCTCCTGTGCCGGTATTGCTGTCAGGACCCCGACTCAAAGCCACATCGATCTAGCATGTAACACCTCATATCACTTTGCGGCCTCACGCACGGTATTCCCACGGGTGTCGCCTTACCTTTGCCCGGGACCGTTTGCGCCTTTTGGCACACGTATATGACAGTGTCGCTAGCATCCATATGATAAGGAGCCCGGGCTGACATGGCTAGTCGTAAACCCAAAGTGGCACAAACTTACAGGGACAGGCATCCATGACCCAGCATCGAACGTGTCGGTCATCAGCGAGTGAATCCAGGCTATAGCACTGGGCTAGCAGGACTCCGGTGAACCGGGCTGTAGCGGGCTAACAGGACTCCGGTATTCATCGCGTGACATTTCCCCGAAGGGACAGACACAGGAACGAAGAAGGACACATGCCGGCTAGCCTAAGTGTTCCGGAGCAGTAGCACGCTACCATGGCTCAGTGGAAACACTAGGAGACATTTCCCCGTAAGAGAGGCTACTAAAGATAAACAACTAGATGGTCAGATCCCACACATACCAAGCATTTCAATAACATACACACAATATGCTCGATATGTGCAAATACAACATGGCATCACAACATGACTCTACGACTCAAGTAATTTATTCAATAGGCTCCGAGGAGCGAGATATTACAAACAGGGGTCTCACGACCCAACAATCAGAGCATACAAGTCAAAGCACATGCGGAAGCTTAACATGTCTGAGTACAGACATCTATAAATGAAAAAGGCTGAGAAGCCTGACTATCTACCAGATCCTGCCGAGGGCACAAGATCGTAGCTGAGGTAACAAGCTAAACGTCGAAGTCCACGCGAAACTATTAGTGAGACCGAAGTCTCTCTGCAAAACCATAAAATAGGCAAACGTGAGTACAAATGTACCCAGCAAGACTTACATCAGAACTAACTAAATATGCATCATTATCAACAAAGGGGATGGTGGGGTTTAACTGCAGCAAGCCAGCTTTGACTCGGTGGCTATCCTGAACTACGACTGCAAGTAACTCTTTTGAGGTGGCGCACACGAGTCCACATATCCACCATATCAATACACCACTATGGATCCGCTCCCGTCTCCCTACGAGAACGCCATCCATAGAACTCACGCTTATCTTGCGTATTTTAGAGTATCCACTTTCACTTGTCTATGAACTGATATAAGCAACCCAGAAGTCCTTTTCCGCGGGCACGGCTATTCGAATAGATGATGATAACCCTGTAGGGGTGTACTTCTTCACACACGCTCTCACCACTTACCGCCGTTTACACGACATGTACTCGGCAACCTTCAAGCGGAAGCCCAACGTGGGTGTCGGCCACGGCTTGCCCAAACACTCAAGTCTCTAGTCCAGGTTTATCGCCTATTCGGGTTCCATCCATGAGGAGATCCGGCCGGAGTTTCGCTCACAGCCCCAAACGATGTGAACAGTGTTCCGTGACACCAAACGGGCGCCCGGTTTACCCGGCCACATGCCTACCGCATCACAGCCCACCCCTACGGTCAGCGCTGCGCACGGCCTCCAGCATACTACAAACACCAGAAACTACTTGCAACTCCTGGACAGAGGACAAGGGTGATCAAGAAGCCGAGAGGTCCATTGGTTTCGGGCCCAATGCGTGGTAGTAGCTGAATCATGGATCACAAACACAGAACTCAGTTCCTGAGGACGGCTGCAATGAGACAACCCACCATGTACTCCTACATGGCCTCTCACTGCTACCTTTACCAAATCGTGTTCACACACTTAGCTCTTAACAGTAGGACATGTTCACACACCTCTGATTCATCCCCGATGAATCAGACCTGACTCAACTCTAAGCAGTAGCAGGCATGACAACCAAGCATGAATGAGTAGGCACAACAGGGCTCAAACAACTCCTACTCATGCTAGTGGGTTTCATCTATTTACTGTGGCAATGACAGGTCATGCAGAGGATAAAGGGGTTCAGCTACCGCAACAAGTAACAGATGAATCGGTGTTGTCCTAATGCATTAAAAGAGAGCAGGAGCGAGAGAGTAGGATTGTATCGGAATGAACAAGGGGGTTTTGCTTGCCTGGCACTTCTGAAGATAACATTGAGTCTTCATCAGTGTCAACGATCACATCGTCGGTATAACGTCTATCGAGCGGGAACAACACCGGCAAACACAGAAGAAACACAATCAATGCAATGCACAATATGATGCATGATCATGACATGGCAAAATGAATGTGTTTTGGGCTAATGCAACTAGCAACAGATTAAATGAAGTTGGTTTGAATACAAAATTCAAATTCAAACTCCATATGTGATTATTCAAATGCCATTTACTTCATTTGTCCTAAACAGTAGTGATAAGTTGTTCTAACATGCATGAAAATGGTACAGATGGATTCCTTGAATTTTTCTGATAATGTTTCATATATAAACTATTTAATTTGGAGTTACGGTTGAATTTCTATGATTTATTGAAGTTTTAGCTATTTTCTGGAATTTCCTGATTATTTTTAAATCCAGAAAATACTTATTGCGTCAGCATTGCATCACTATGATGTCAGCAGGTCAACAGACGCTGCTGGTGGTCAAACCTAACCAGTGGGGTCCACTGGTCAGTGACTGAGGCTGGTTAGTGTCAATGGCAGGTGGGGCCGGGTCAACGGACACGTCAGCAGGTTAATACTGACGTGTGGGGTCGGTCAACGTCCATGTCAGCATGGTCAAAGCTGACGGGTGGGGCCCATGTGGTTAGTTAAACTAAACAGAAAATAAACTAAGACTAATTAAGGCGTGGGGCCCAGTGCCAGTGACACGGTGCGGTGATTAGTGGCTAACTAAGCCAGCCACGTCAGCAAGTGACGCCGGCGACCACGGCGACGGCGAGACCTCGCCGGAGTTGCTCGGGACGGTGCTACAGCCCGCGGCTGGTCGCGCTGAGGGCACCAAGAGTGAGCCCGTGCTCCCGCGCATCCAGGGGGACCCACGAGAGGGCGTGGGGTGGCCGGAGTTGAGCGCGGCATCGACCCCGGCGGCGGCCGGAGCTCGGGGGTTCGCGGGACCGGCGCTGCGGTGTGCAAACGAGACGGTTGTCGCGCTAGTTTTACTCTACGGGACGTAACGAGTGCAACGGACGCATGCGTGGGACCAAAAGGTCACCGGGGCTTCACCGGCGACGAGCCCGTGCGGCGGAGCGTCTCGGCTCCGGTGGAGGGAGCGGCTGGAGCTCGAAATCGAACATGGGGTTAGGGGGAAACGAAGCAGGGGCTCACGGAGATCACGATGAGACGGTCGGCGTGCTCGGGGAAGGCCTGGGGCGACGGGACAGCGACGGCGATCTCCGGCGACCGAAGCTTGAAGACGAGTCGATGCGGTCGAGTTGGGGCGTCCGAGCGCTCGGGGCTCGCTCGAGGCGACGTAACAGGCGGTGGCGGAGTTTGCAGACTACACGGGGAGGCGAGAGGAGCATGGTGGGCGTGGTGGCAGCGAACGACGGTGGCGGCTCTCTGTTCGGCGAAGAACGAAGAGGGAGAGGGGAAAGAGAGCAGCGAGTGAGGGAGAGGAGAGAGGGCCACCAGGGGGCGGGGGGTTCGTGGCATCGTGGTGGCGTGAGGGGGAGGCTCGGGAACGCCTGGGTGGAAGCAGGAGGTGGCCGAGGCCTCTCGGGCGCGCGCCACGCCTCGCC
>NC_041385.1:494092046-494100057 GCF_002162155.2 Triticum dicoccoides
AAGCGCCAGGTAAGTCTCTGTTTTATATTTTTTTGTTCTGTTTTATTTTATTTAATCTGTTTTGCCACTGTTTTGAATTTAAAAATAATCCAAACAATGCCAAAAACTCCTCTGAAAATATTTATGCTGCTTAATGGACTTTTCCAAAAGCACATAGAAATGTTTCAGGGTATTTGGAAATATATTCTATATAAGTTATGAATATAGTTCCAAATGCAAATAAAGTAATGATTTAGATTCAGTGCTCAAAATATTCCTCAAAAATGTTCATTATTTTTGGTTTGGTGCAAAACCCTTGCCAAAATATGACCAACATTATTTAAGGCCATTTTGAAAACATTGAATGCATTTTCCAGGGTTCTTTGCCCCTCTTTTATTCAAGTTTTTGAGGCTTCCAAAATTCCCTCAGTTCAAATTTCAGAATTTAAACATGATGCACACATGACTAGCTAGCTCAGAGCAAACCAGAAGCTAGGGATGTGACAACTCACCCCCACTAAACAAGAATCTCGTCTCGAGATTCAAGCGTAGGGTAAGGTGAAGGGGTAACGCAAACTAGTACAATCTTCACGATCCAGGTTGCCCTTCATAAGAACATTGATTCGATCACCATCATTGTCTTGAAGTCCTGCTCTGAGAAATCCTGTCAACATGACATGGAGGGAAGAAGGACACCCTAGAAGGGTCGATCTTCTCGAAGATCGAACAACTCACGGAATGAGACATAGGACCATCTCTCGGGTTGAGACACGAGATACACATCAAGAGGGGTGGAGAGAAACGGATGATGAAGGTTCACTAGGTGGACGACGATTCCACACCTAAGAAGGTGGTGAACGGTTGTCAACGTAGCGAGGAGTTGAGTTGCCATGATACCACAACGAGACACCTTCGGAACCGAGACTCGTAGATATCTCCCCTTAAGTGGCAAAAAGAATTACCTTTGATATAGAGATCATTAAGACTCTCTATATCAGCCTAAGGCAAATCTCGAGCGATCGTTTGGAGGGGGTCGGTAGAATGGCATACTCAGACTTGGACGATGTGGATTACCTTGTTGAAGGCAACGTAATGGATGATTTTGCTTATCACCGGAAATGGAAGAGACCCATGGTAGAATGGCACATTGGCGGTGCAAACTGGAAACAAAATGCAAATGATGGGAATGATTCTGGTAACTGGGGAAGAACCCAACAATAGAGAGTGAATTCACTGTTTAAAAGGTCATAGTATTGCCGAGGGAACTGAGAGCAAACCCAGCTAGTGCCGATGATAACACGTAGCGCTTGTGCGTGCTCTCAAGAACTTGAGCATTTCCACAATCATCAAGATTCTACCAATATCCGTGTCAAGGATCCTGGCAATGCAACTTACTACCATGATGAATAGCGATGGGCGAAGCAGATGCAAAGGAGGATAACACTTTCTCAGATTTCACCTTAGCGAGGCCAAGGAAACAAAATCTGGATGATCGACCGAGAGACATTTAGCACTCTGCTTCTAATGTTCTCCTTGATGTGCTAGTGTAACCCATTCATAGATATGGTTTGATATCTAGAACATCAAGTAAAAAGGTCGGACTTCGGGATCACAGGAATCCATAAGGAATAACTACGGAGGTAAATCCTACGAAGTCCTCATGGGGAGGTGGCCAACTTCCTCAAACAAGATACTACAATAATAGGTCTTCCGGCTGGGTGTGTTGGCCACGACATCCACTTTACCGGTTATCGAGGGACCAAAATTATAGTTCTTGGGAAATGTTCCAAACCATCATATCTGCCTGAGATTCAGATCTGGTTGGTGTCAGGATATTCCAGACTCATCGAGTCTAGGAAGAAAAATGAAAGTTTGCAACACAAATCAACGAGATGACGTTGCGAGATTCTCGGGGAATGAACTACGATAGTAAGCTCCAAAACATGAGCTGGTTCTGCTACAACATGTGAACACGATGTCCAAGACAAGCATGACCACAAAGTAGTCTTATAATAAAACACTACCGAGTTCAGGAGGGGGAACCATCATTAATGACATCGAAGTCTCCACGCGTGGAAGTCCAAAGAGTTCACCTTGGACAGACTCCTTTATCCTTGAACAACTCAATCAGTGGCTTGGTGTGCTAGGGACACATATAGAATGGAGGTTGCAAGTCTCCAGACCACAGAATACTTCGCACATATGCATGACTGACTTGGGATGATTCCAGAGGAAGCAAAACTAACTTTCTCAAATCCACGGCGGCAACTTTCACCAAATGCACGTGTATAAGAGGAAGTCACTCCTTTCATCAAACAAATACTTCATGAGCTAGCATGAAGAAAATGCTTTCAAAAGTTTCCAACACTAGCTTAATGTTCAACAAAATCATGGAGGAGATAAGGATGTTGTCAATGGGCTCAACAACAATTCATCTGGGTTTCCTTTTAAAAGGAATTCCATAGTTAAGTGAACAAGTGATAGCATTGGTCAGGCCAAAGATGTAATGGTGTATGCTCGAGGGATCAACCACGAATAAGACAACATTACGAGCATCATTGGTACTGATTTGATTTGACGATAGCCCACACTCAAATCAAAGGATTGATAAGACAATAGGTCCAGCAACTGATCACAGGGACCAATCGATGAAGATATCATCTTTCTTCAACACACATTACACAAGATTATCCCTTTGGAACGAACTAAGTCAGGCAAGCTTTTATCCTCCAACTCTCCAAGTTGTTGTCTAGCTTAACCAACTAGCTCAGGGTATCCAACACGGATTCTTGGAGAAGGGGTGGTTTACAGGAATAAACCAACTTGATCACGAACTCAACATAGCGGTCAGGTGACAACCTGGTAATACTTCTGAGAAGATATTCAGAAAATCACGAACCACCGGTATGTTACTAAGCTCGAGAACAATCTCGCTTTTGAGGGCAAGACGATATGATCAAATGAGTGAGGACTTGACAAGATCCTAACTCATCAATCGAAGGGTGCACCGAAATAAGGACTAGGTAGCACGATCAGTCTTAGAAAGATGATTCAAAAACCAACACGCTAAGGATGAGGTTATCGTCCATTTAACTACCAAGCAATGGAGTTGCTAGCAGTATTGATTTCACACATCACAATTCATTTGTCGGTATTCCGGTTGCATCAACACGAGGGCCGAGGAATGACTAATGATGGTGAGAAGTATCACTACGTCAAAATTCATGAGAGTTGGTGCAGTTCTCATGACAATTCTGACATAAAGGGGGTAATACTCCAAGGTAGAACAAAACCAAAAGCTGGATTGGCATTTGATCTGCGGAATACAACTATTTTGACCGAATCCTAGATATGGAAGAGGTACTGGAGTTTGTTTCTCCTAGTCATTCTGCGATAGAATGGCTTGACGGACCACAAGAGTAATAGGCATCGATAAACGAACACACGCATACTCTTGACTATCAATTGATAGACGAAGGTCAGAATGCAACTAAAGAGAACAACTCAAAGGAACATATAATTTTCTGAGTTGTGGATGCATAGATTAGTATGTCGAACCAAGTTCAACATATTTCTTCCGGATAACCCATGCGGAAAGGTAGAACTGGAAGAGCCACAATATATAATGGAGAACTCATCAAAAATAATCCTGTTGTGATATTTCAGTTCAACGAGGAACTTCTGCCATAAGTAGTTCATGGTATTTGGAAGAAGAAGATACCACGGACTTCAAGGACTATCGCAAAGGTTACTAATATCCTAAAGGCACTAGCAATTACTATCAACATGAAGTAGGTAGAGTGAATCTCGGGTTCAGAACCCAGGAGTAGAATACCTACTACTAAGTAGCATCACGGAATGCTTTCGAGGATAAAGGCCAGAATCATCACACTGGGACACCAATCATGGCTAAATTACTAGGTGATCCCCTAAGACACCTAGGGTCATAATAATATCTCCAACATATATGCCAAGGTAACGGAGTACCTCAACTCGCTGATTAGTGTGGTTAATCTGGCCCATGGGAACATTGAAACGGGAAGAAAGGATTTGCAAATGCATCAGACTACTTAGAAACCTGGGATGACTCGGATAGCATAACGGCTGTAAATGCTCAGAAAAGATTTGAGACATTCACAAAAATGGTGGCATAACCACTCAGAAGCATAATATCAAGGTCTCGAGATCAACAATAATCATACAGAAGCAGTAGGAACTGAAACGAGGCTTAAGTCCAACAATCTTATAAGTCTACGGATTAGTAACACGTGATCCTAATAGAAAGAAGAGATAGCCTAGTTCTTAATCCCCGTAGAAGAGAAGATGATGACTCAGATCAGAAGGCCATGAGGTATAAGGAGTAAAAGAGCCTTACGTTCCATCCCACAATCAAATCCCTTATATAACTAAAGAATTTCTAGACACAACTTCGACCAGTTTGGCTTGGTAATCCTACAGGCAGTCAAGCTCTGATACCAACGCTGTCAGGACCCCGACTCAAAGCCACATCGATCTAGCATGTAACACCTCATATCACTTTGCGGCCTCACGCACGGTATTCCCACGGGTGTCGCCTTACCTTTGCCCGGGACCGTTTGCGCCTTTTGGCACACGTATATGACAGTGTCGCTAGCATCCATATGATAAGGAGCCCGGGCTGACATGGCTAGTCGTAAACCCAAAGTGGCACAAACTTACAGGGACAGGCATCCATGACCCAGCATCGAACGTGTCGGTCATCAGCGAGTGAATCCAGGCTGTAGCACTGGGCTAGCAGGACTCCGGTCAACCGGGCTGTAGCGGGCTAACAGGACTTCGGTATTCATCGCGTGACATTTCCCCGAAGGGACAGACACAGGAACGAAGAAGGACACATGCCGGCCAGCCTAAGTGTTCCGGAGCAGTAGCACGCTACCATGGCTCAGTGGAAACACTAGGAGACATTTCCCCGTAAGAGAGGCTACTAAAGATAAACAATTAGATGGTCAGATCCCACACATACCAAGCATTTCAATAACATACACACAATATGCTCGATATGTGCAAATACAACATGGCATCACAACATGACTCTACGACTCAAGTAATTTATTCAATAGGCTCCGAGGAGCAAGATATTACAAACAGGGGTCTCACGACCCAACAATCAGAGCATACAAGTCAAAGCACATGCGGAAGCTTAACATGTCTGAGTACAGACATCTATAAATGAAAAAGGCTGAGAAGCCTGACTATCTACCAGATCCTGCAGAGGGCACAAGATCGTAGCTGAGGTAACAAGCTAAACGTCGAAGTCCACGCGAAACTATTAGTGAGACCGAAGTCTCTCTGCAAAAACATAAAATAGGCAAACGTGAGTACAAATGTACCCAGCAAGACTTACATCAGAACTAACTAAATATGCATCATTATCAACAAAGGGGATGGTGGGGTTTAACTGCAGCAAGCCAGCTTTGACTCGGTGGCTATCCTGAACTATGACTGCAAGTAACTCTTTTGAGGTGGCGCACACGAGTCCACATATCCACCATATCAATACACCACTATGGATCCGCTCCCGTCTCCCTACGAGAACGCCATCCATAGCACTCACGCTTATCTTGCGTATTTTAGAGTATCCACTTTCACTTGTCTATGAACTGATATAAGCAACCCAGAAGTCCTTTTCCGCGGACACGGCTATTCGAATATATGATGATAACCCTGCAGGGGTGTACTTCTTCACACACGCTCTCACCACTTACCGCCGTTTACACGACATGTACTCGGCAACCTTCAAGCGGAAGCCCAATGTGGGTGTCGGCCACGGCCTGCCCAAACACTCAAGTCTCTAGTCCAGGTTTATCGCCTATTCGGGTTCCATCCATGAGGAGATCCGGCCGGAGTTTCGCTCACAGCCCCAAACGATATGAACAGGGTTCCGTGACACCAAACGGGCGCCCGGTTTACCCGGCCACGTGCCTACCGCATCACAGCCCACCCCTACGGTCAGCGCTGCGCACGGCCTCCAGCATACTACAAACACCAGAAACTACTTGCAACTCCTGGACAGAGGACAAGGGTGATCAAGAAGCCGAGAGGGTCCATTGGTTTCGGGCCCAATGCGTGGTAGTAGCTGAATCATGGATCACAAACACAGAACTCAGTTCCTGAGGACGGCTGCAATGAGACAACCCACCATGTACTCCTACATGGCCTCTCACCGCTACCTTTACCAAATCGTGTTCACACACTTAGCTCTTAACAGTAGGACATGTTCACACACCTCTGATTCATCCCCGATGAATCAGACCTGACTCAACTCTAAGCAGTAGCAGGCATGACAACCAAGCATGAATGAGTAGGCACAACAGGGCTCAAACAACTCCTACTCATGCTAGTGGGTTTCATCTATTTACTGTGGCAATGACAGGTCATGCAGAGGATAAAGGGGTTCAGCTACCGCAGCAAGTAACAGATGAATCGGTGTTGTCCTAATGCATTAAAAGAGAGCAGGAGCGAGAGAGTAGGATTGTATCGGAATGAACAAGGGGGTTTTGCTTGCCTGGCACTTCTGAAGATAACATTGAGTCTTCATCAGTGTCAACGATCACATCGTCGGTATAACGTCTACCGAGGGGGAACAACACCGGCAAACACAGAAGAAACACAATCAATGCAATGCACAATATGATGCATGATCATGACATGGCAAAATGAATGTGTTTTGGGCTAATGCAACTAGCAACAGATTAAATGAAGTTGGTTTGAATAAAAAATTCAAATTCAAACTCCATATGTGATTATTCAAATGCCATTTGCTTCATTTGTCCTAAACAGTAGTGATAAGTTGTTCTAACATGCATGAAAATGGTACAGATGGATTCCTTGAATTTTTCTGATAATTTTTCATATATAAATTATTTAATTTGGAGTTACGGTTGAATTTCTATGATTTATTGAAGTTTTAGCTATTTTCTGGAATTTCCTGATTATTTTTAAATCCAGAAAATACTTATTGCATCAGCATTGCATCACTATGACGTCAGCAGGTCAACAGACGCTGCTGGTGGTCAAACCTGACCAGTGGGGTCCACTTGTCAGTGACTGAGGCTGGTTAGTGTCAATGGCAGGTGGGGCCGGGTCAACAGACACGTCAGCAGGTCAATACTGACATGTGGGGTCGGTCAACGTCCATGTCAGCATGGTCAAAGCTGACGGGTGGGGCCCATGTGGTTAGTTAAACTAAACAGAAAATAAACTAAGACTAATTAAGGCGTGGGGCCCAGTGCCAGTGACACGGTGCGGTGATTAGTGGCTAACTAAGCCAGCCACGTCAGCAAGTGACGCCGGCGACCACGGCGACGGCGAGACCTCACCGGAGTTGCTCGGGACGGCGCTACAGCCCGCGGCTGGTCGCGCTGAGGGCACCAAGAGTGAGCCCGTGCTCCCGCGCATCCAGGGGGACCCACGAGAGGGCGTGGGGTGGCCGGAGTTGAGCGCGGCATCGACCCCGGCGGCGGCCGGAGCTCGGGGGTTCGCGGGACCGGCGCTGCGGTGTGCAAACGAGACGGTTGTCGCGCTAGTTTTACTCTACGGGACGTAACGAGTGCAACGGACGCATGCGTGGGACCAAAAGGTCACCGGGGCTTCACCGGCGACGAGCCCGTGCGGCGGAGCGTCTCGGCTCCGGTGGAGGGAGCGGCTGGAGCTCGAAATCGAACATGGGGTTAGGGGGAAACGAAGCAGGGGCTCACGGAGATCACGATGAGACGGACGGCGTGCTCGGGGAAGGCCTGGGGCGACGGGACAGCGACGGTGATCTCCGGCGACCGAAGCTTGAAGACGAGTCGATGCGGTCGAGTTGGGGCGTCCGAGCGCTCGGGGCTTGCTCGAGGTGACGTAACAGGCGGTGGCGGAGTTTGCAGACTACACGGGGAGGCGAGAGGAGCATGGTGGGCGTGGTGGCAGCGAACGACGGCGGCGGCTCTCTGTTCGGCGAAGAACGAAGAGGGAGAGGGGAAAGAGAGCAGCGAGTGAGGGAGAGGAGAGA
>NC_041385.1:494100433-494106306 GCF_002162155.2 Triticum dicoccoides
AGGTAAGTCTCTGTTTTATATTTTTCTGTTCTGTTTTATTTTATTTAATCTGTTTTGCCACTGTTTTGAATTTAAAAATAATTCAAACAATGCCAAAAACTCCTCTGAAAATATTTATGCTGCTTAATGGACTTTTCCAAAAGCACATAGAAATGTTTCAGGGTATTTGGAAATATATTCTATATAAGTTATGAATATAGTTCCAAATGCAAATAAAGTAATGATTTAGATTCAGTGCTCAAAATATTCCTCAAAAATGTTCATTATTTTTGGTTTGGTGCAAAACCCTTGCCAAAATATAACCAACATTATTTAAGGCCATTTTGAAAACATTGAATGCATTTTCCAGGGTTCTTTGCCCCTCTTTTATTCAAGTTTTTGAGGCTTCCAAAATTCCCTCAGTTCAAATTTCAGAATTTAAACATGATGCACACATGACTAGCTAGCTCAGAGCAAACCAGAAGCTAGGGATGTGACAATTGCTGTTTTTTCCACCGCGTGGTTTCGAGCGGTGCCGCTGACGTTGGCGCTTTGGCTGTATCTCAGGAGGTTTATCCTCGACTGGATCCTTTTCATTGTCACTGTTGTTCTCTTTGGGTGTATACGTCATACGAGGAGGTGGCTGTCCAGCGCCCTGTAAGCGGTGGTTTTTGTGCCTGCTCCTCTCCGGCATCGTCGTCCATATCGTTGATATCTTTGGAGTCGTAATCGAGCATGTCAGTTAAGTCCTCGATAGTGGCTATGAAGTGGGTGGTGGGAGGGAAGCGGAATTCTCCGCCATCAACATCCAATCCAAACCGGATATAGTTCGGCCGAGAATCTCCTGATAAGGAGAGGGATTTTAATGAGTTTAGCACATAGCCAAAAGGCGAGTGCTGGAAGATGTCCGCGGAGCTGAACTCAACAATCGGCGCCTAATCAGGTTCAATGCACGCGGTTCGGAACCTATGGACGGAGACGAATCCGAGGTTCCGGTGACACGGGCCCCGCTCAAGGTGGAATTTCTGTGCGGCTCCAACGCCGCTGAGTCTGCGGCTTTCGTGGCGGGGTTGAGCTTCCCGTCCTTGGACGGCGGAATCTGATCCAGATCTAGGGCCAGAGCAATTACAGGTGCTATCTCCTGAGCACGGTCCAATTATAGATTTAGGTCATGTTCATCGTGGCGGCAGGGAGTGGCCGTCATGGGCTCGAATCCTTTGAAGATCAAGTCTGCATGGATATCGGCCACGTAATTCAAGCTTCCAAACCTGACCTGATGGCCAGGGGCGTAGCTGTTGATCTGCTCTAGATGGCCAAGCGAGTTGGCCCGCAATGCGAAGCCGCTGAATACGAAGATCTGTCCAGGGAGGAAAACCTCCCCTGGACCTTATTGTTTTAGATGATTGACGGAGCCATCAAACCTTTTGGTACGATGCAGCGGAACTCTCAACGAAAGCACCAATGTCGGTGTCAAAACCAGCGGATCTCGGGTAGGGGGTCCTGAACTTTGCGTCTAAGGTCGATGGTAACAGGAGGCGGGGACACGATGTTTACCAAGGTTCGGGCTCTCTCTATGGAGGTAATACCCTACTTCCTTCTTGATTGATCTTGATGAATATGAGTATTACAAGAGTTGATCTACCACGAGATCGTAATGGCTAAAATCCTAGAAGTCTAGCCAATATGATTATGATTGCCTCTACAGACTAAGCCCTCCGGTTTATATAGACACCAGAGGGGACTAGGGTTGTACAAAGTTGGTTACAGAGAAAGGAATATACATATCCAAATGCCAAGCTTGCCATCCACGCAAAGGAGAGTCCCATCCGGACACGTGATGAAGTCTTCTGTCTTGTATCTTCATAGCCCATCAGTCCGGCCCAGGTCACATAGCCCGGACGGACGAGGACCCCTTAATCCAGGACTCCCTCAGAAGGTGTACCCAATTGTTTCCTTAGGGTATCCTATGAAGACGTACTTCTTCTAGTTGGGTTCGAGCTTATCAGGCTGAAGCCTTTTGACATAATCATCGCATCCCCAAACTTTAAGAAGCCAAACCACAGTTCATACGGTGTCTTCTCAATGGACTTTGACGATGCCCTACACTACAAAAAAATACACTTCCGTGATGATACGTGTTTGTCACAGTAGGTCACGTTTTTTGTCATGCATGTACATCCAGGACAAATTTATGACAAAATCAAGATAGTCATACTTGTGCTGTCGTAGAAGTGTTCCATGACATTACCAAAATTATCATCACGGAAGTGTCCACTTCCATGACGATAAATCGCGCGTCACAGAAGTGCTTTCGTCAAGGGTGACCGACACGTGGCATCCACCGTAACGGAACGCCGTTAAGCTATCGGGTCGGGTTTTGGATCAAATAACCCGTTAACAGCCCCGACCAATGGGGATTTTCCACATGTAAAATCATCATTGGCTGGAGGAAACACGTGTCGGCTCGTTGTTGGGACAAATGTCATCCACTCATTGGACAGAAGGCGCCTATGATACGTCGACACGTGGCACGGCCCAACAGAGGCCCATTCCTGTAAAAAGGCCGGCCCGTTTGACTTGGTCAAAAGGTGACGGGCCGGCCCATGGAAAGCCTGTTAACGGCATGTTCGCATATAGCCCATTTACAACCCGATAACCCAAGGCCCGTTACGCCCTATCTGAATTAGGCCCAGTAGCGTCATCTGGGCCATCCAATATGATTCCAGCCCGTTTTCACTTCTGGCCCATGTATTGCCCATGACGTCTTTCGGCACATATGAGGCCCTATGTAACTCTTGGCCTATTAACGGCCCGTGGTGAAACTGGCCCGCAATGAACAGTGTATCACTTTAGACCCATTAACGGCCCGTGTTGAAACTAGCCCGTAATGAACAGTGTATCACTTTATACCCATTAAGGGCCCGTTATTCAGTTGGGCCATTTCCAGCCCATGTTATCTTTCGGCCTTCTCAGAGCCCATTTATTCTTGGGCTCATTTCGAGCATTCATTTACTTACGGCTCGTTACTGTCATTTTCTGCTTCTGGGCCAAATTCAGTCCGTGGTTACAGTCGGCCAGTTTGTGGCCCGTTAATACATTGGGCCATTTTCATAGCGTCATCAAATATAGCCTATTAACGATGGCCCGTTATGGTCGGCCCATGAACGGATGATTCCAACTCTAGCCCGTTTACGGCCATAATGCGGCCTGTTATTGGCCCATGTTTGGCCAATTGATCATACGGCCGATATAAGGCCCATTGATGATACGGCCCGTAGAAGGCCCATTGTTTCTACGACCCGTAGAAGGCCCAATGTTTCTACGGCCCATAGAAGGTATACTGTTTCTACGGCCCGTAGAAAGCCCACTATTTCTACGACCCGTAGGAGGCCCAGTGTCACTACAGTAAATATTAGCCCATGGTTATTGTGGCCTAGTTTTAAAAAATAGGTTATTGCAGCCACTAGCAAACCGCGGAAAAAGAACTGCACTGACTACAAGTAAACAAATAAACAAGACAACAAGGAAATAAATAAGCAAGCAACTTATGCTAGGCTATCACGGCTGTTACACATATTACATCCACTGGGCATCAAAGTTCACCACTAGTGCAAATATAGGGAACACAGCAGCATATAAACGCCGTAGCAAAAAAAGTCCAGAACTGAAACCACTTCAAAAGAGTTCAAGAAACAATATCCTGGGTACCCATAATGCTGGCAAGATGCTTAGCAAGCTTATTAACTTTCTCTTGTTTGGCACTTAAATCCTCCAGCGCTTGCTATTGCACAAGAAAGTACGCATCTGAATTCTGCAGGGACTTCCTCAGTCCTTTGGCTTCTTGCTGCAGCACATCTGACTGATGCCTTTCAGCTTGTAGCTGAGACTGAAGAAGCCGAAGTGATTTAGGCAGCAAGTTCGAAGAGCTTGTGCCAGCGGTACTGGCCAGTAACTCAAACACTACATCAACGCAGGACTGTGGGGTTTTCTCACTATCTACAAGATCGTTTTATCACCTGTCTTGGAGACCAACAGGGTTGTCTCACTATCTTGAACCTTATCTGCATTACTTTCTCTACCATTGCATAGTGGGGTGCTCTTCTCCAATATTCGGTTTGCATACTACAAGAGAAACAAGCAGACACATCACAGGTTTAGCTTGTAGTATACCAAACTCATTTTGGTAAACCGGTTCAGTAGTAAGGTGGACAGGATAACAGCATGAAACAAACATATATCTATGTACTATGGTCATTTTATTGTCCATATCATTCTAGTTTATGTTCCCTAATCAAGATAGAGACACAGTTCAACTCATATATTTTTAAGACACAGCAGCATAGACAGAATATAAGTGTGAGAAACTACACAGCATTGGCAGCACTTGTAATGTGCATCACATGAGAACATAACTATTTATACAACTTAAACTGAAATCAACATAGAGCAAGAAGTTAGAACAGCAATCCAGTAAAAGAAATAGGTTTAAAACATACCTGTTGCGCCATTGGAGTTTCAATTGGATCCTTCAAATTCGAAAGTAGTTGGTATGAGTAAATACAGTGATGTAACAACAAAGGAGTATGGACCATAGCTACGGAATCTGACTTGAGAATAGTTGCTCTTCTGCTTTAAACGTGGAGTTTGGGTTAGCTGTGGTGGTCTTCGTGCTTTGGGCACTGCAGTAGCTTTACAAACTTCTCGTGTGGGGGTACTCTGTGGTGGACATGGTGCTTTGTCAACTATAAGTGGGTTACTATCCGCTGGGGTTGCGGTTAGATGGGTTGTAGCTGGTTCTCTGCCCAACGGTGTAAGTGTGCAATCTGGAAGAGTCTCGATTATGTGTGGTGGGGCTAGTTTGTGGGCCAGTACAACCATGGTTCTATCTGCATCGACGGGTAGCACAGTCTTTTGTGAAGAACGGGTTTTTGCTCCCTTAGATACTGCCATCACCCCCTCCAATTCAAATGGCTGATAAACAAGAAAAGAAATTGAACGTACATACATTGTATGATAGATAGATGTGGTAATTCACATATATGTTGTCTAACCAAACAAGACAGCATGACACAATTTCACATATATGATGCCTAACTAAACATGATAGCATGACACAGTTTCAGATATATGATGGATAAAAACTTAATAGGATATAATGGCATAATTCAACATATGATGAGTACCTAAACAGGATGACATGACAAAACTATATGATGTCTTTCTAAAATAGGTTGGGATGAAATAATTCACATACATGTTGTCTAAGTATACAGGATGGCATGATATAATTGACATAATTGATTCATATACTAAGCAGCTGGCACTCGCATGTATGATCTCCAAACTAAGCAGATAGAATTCAATATTGTGCATATGATGTCTAAACTAAGCAATGCAAGACACCATATGCATCATATGAGAAATATAAACATTGCAACTTAGAGCATACACCTCAGGTGGGATATAGGACTGGTCATCTGTCTCTGAATCCTCCTCTGAGGAGCTCCCTGTAACCATCGAGATATATGCTTCAACAGGTACCATTGCCTACTCTGAAGACCTTGTTTTCACTCCAGATTTTTCCATAACCGGCTCAAATGGCTGATACACATGAAGAGTAGTTCAATATACACAGATTGTCGACAAATGGAATACGTAATGAAAAAAAGAAGATGGCATGAGATAATTCACATATATGATGCCTGGCTCCATGGCGGTGCATAATTCATATATATGATAACTGGATGAAAAACATGGCATTGCATAATTCACATATCTGATATAGAAAGCAAACAGGAGGCATTCACACAAAGCATGTATAATCTAAGCAAATGGCATGGCAATGCAAGACACCATATGCATGATATGAGCAATATAACCCAGCCAAGTTAGAG
>NC_041385.1:494106591-494130261 GCF_002162155.2 Triticum dicoccoides
CTCTCTGAATCCTCCTCTGAGGAGCTATCTATAACCAGCAAGAAATCTGCATCGACAGGTAGCACTGACTGCTCAGAAGACCTTGTTTTCACTCTAGATTTTCCCATGACCGACTCAAATGGCTGATGCACAGGAAGAGTAGATGAATGTATAAACATTGTTGACAAATGGAATACATTATGGAAAAAAATATGGCATGATACAATTCACATATATGATGACTGGCTAAACAGGATGGCATTGCATGATTCACGTATATGATGCCTGGCTAAAGAAGATGGCATTGCATAATTCACATATACTCCCTCCGTTCCTAAATATTTGTATTTTTAGAGATTTCAAATGGACTACCACATACAAATGTATATAGACATATTTTAGAGTGTAGATTCACTCATTTTGTTCTGTATGTAGTCACTTGTTGAAATCTCTAAAAAGAGAAATATTTAGGAATGGTGGGAGTATGATATAGAAACCAAACAGGTGGCATTCACATAAAGCAAATCTAAACTAAGCTGATGACATATAAGATGTATAATGTAAGCAATGCAAGGCGCCATATGCATGATATGACCAACATCAGCATGCCAGGTTAGACCAAACACCTCAGGCGGTAAACAGGCATGGTCAGCTCCTTCTGAATCTCCATCTGAACAGTTATCTTCCTCTGGAATACAATCTGGAAATGTAGGAGAGGGGGGGCACTTCGCCCACCATGGAGCAGCGTCTGCATGACATTATATTCGCATGCAACGGTCTTCTCTTTTTCTCTACATGTTCAGTACGATTCTGTACAATATCTGACATGCATAATAAAAAAAATAGTTAGATTTTGTAAGGCCTAAGGGGTGCATGCAAAAATCAAGACTGATGGTAGCAAACAAGTGGATGGATCCAAAACTAATGATAGCAGGTAGATTATAGCTTCAGTTTAAAAAGATGGACAATGGATTATCTATTGTTTGTTGCCCACCCAACATGAACCACATAGAAGACCCCAGATAAACCAGATAGTAGACAGATACTATTCGTTGCTGGCTCGATATGAGACCCATGGGCATTTCAAAACTCAAGATTGAACGATAAAGTAGCAGGTAATAATAACCGATGTATAACGTAAGCAAACACGAAAGACTGCGACCTCTCTTCCGGAACTGTGTAGTCCTCAGGTTTATCTGCTCAGTCGATGATGGTAATGCAGTTGGCGTGGCTGCTGGCAATGGGGAAGATGATCTGAGGCGGCGAAACAAAGTCTGCAGGGGGATCTCTGCTGGAGTGAACGCTTCTGTCGATGGTGCACCTCAGGTGGGGTGGATGACGGCACGGTAGGAGCAGGATATAACACATAGAGTTTTCTTTGACGCCAATCTGAAAATCAAGTAAATCTGTAAGGGCTCTTTAGAATTGGAGGATTCTCTAAACGCAGGGACAGGAAAAACACAGGAATAGGATAAGAATGCACGTGCAAAACAGAGCATTTGGAAACATAGGATTTCAGTCAACCTGGGTGTTTGGCTCACATGAATTGGAAGAACAGAGGAATGGAAAAACAAAGTGATGCGACGACTGTACAACCTCTTTGGCATAGCCTTGTGGATCTCAGCATCATTGGGTTGGACGTGGAGGATGGTGATGATGCTGGTGTGACTGTAGGAGGTGGGGAAGAAGCTCCGAGGCCTCTGGAAACGGCGCCGAGGGTACTGCTCCGCTGTGATGGATGGTTCCGTCGTTGGAGCAGCTCCAGCTAAGGTGTACAGCGACGAGGCTGAAGCATGACAAGACAAACAACTTTAATCTGAAGTGGGACCCTAATATCATCTGCAATAGATGATGTAAAATACATCACCAAAAAGTGCTAGATTTAAAATGCATCAGCCGCGCCACGGCCGCTCCGACAGATGCTGTAAGTACTGTTCACTCTGAACTTAACTGAAGAAAATGAACTTCACAGTCGAAACTGAATTTTACTGTCGAAACTGATTGAACTAGTAACAGAGCATTGCAATAGATGTTTAGGGTGTTTGAGCACTAGTAGCAGAGAAGCAGTGATCTAAATCAGCAAACGCTCGAGCAGGGAACGCACTAGCAGAGAGCAAGTCGTTCAATAGCACCGCGAGCGAGTGCTAAAGCAGCAACTCCTGTAGCTGCCGGAGGTCGTGCAACAGCAGGAGCAGCGCAAGCGAGAGCAAGAGCAGAGCAGCAGCACGAACGAAAGCTGGAGCAGTGCACAGCGCGACCGACAGCAAAAACAGAGCCGCAGCGCGAGCGAGAGCCGGGGCAGCTGCAGCTAGTGCCGTTGTGGAAGTCGCCGCCAAGGAAGCAATGACATGGGGGAGAGACGTCGTGGATGATGTGGCCGGCAATGGCGCCGTCGATGGAGACGCCATGTCTGCTCGGTATTGAGCACCGGCAACCCCATGAGATCGAATAAAAGATAAAATGAAGCGGTGAGTGCAGAACCTCCTTGGTGGCGCCGAGTTGGCCTCGGCTTCATCGTAGGAATTGGTGAGGGTGCTACGGTTCCGGTGGGGCAGGTCAAGACGGCGCTGTGGGGATTGAGGTGGCGCAATAGACGAGGCGACTGATCCGGCGGTACAACGAGATCGACAACGGATCCTCATCCGGTGCGGTGGATAAGGGACGGCGACCTGTTGCGGTGGACGACGTAGTCGGGGAAGAGTCTCCGGCTGGGCGGTGGTCGGGAGGCCGACGGAGGAGCGTGTGGTTTCGCGGGTTTTGGCGGCCTCGGTGTACGAATGGGGGAGGGGCGAAGGGGGAGGGGGAGCCAAGCTTAGGGACGCGCTTGTCCGAAATGTAGGGTAAGTTACCAGCGTACCCCCACCGGTTTTGACACCGCGGCATGGAGCTTCATTTCCGGCTGAGGGGTAGAAGGGGGATTTCGCGTGTCTGGGCTGCGGGAGCGATTTCGGATGAGGAGGGAGTTCTCGCGCGCGTCCAAATTTCGGGATAACAAGGCGCGACGCGGGTTGAAGAAGCGGGAGTTTCAAAGCAGGTGAGACAAAAGATACTTGAGCTTGAAAATTTCGGGATAACAAGGTGCGGATTCCTTGTTCGGCAGAACAAACTTAATGTGTAAAAAAAATCATACAAGACACAAGAGAGTCATGTCCCCTTTTACTATATTGCTATAGATGCCATTGAAAAAAGTACAAGAAAAATGTAAAAAAACTGGGAGAACAAGATTACCCTGCACAGTACCAAATCAATTCGCACTTCCCTCAACAACAACAAAAAACAAATCAATTCCCACCAAAGAAAGAGTAATGTCCCTTTTTATATGATTATAGATGCCATGATGTCGAATTTGAATTTTTGAATCCACCTTATGTTGAATCCGAATATATCATTAGGTGACCTTGCGGTTTATAATTGACGCAGTCGTACATTTTGATCTTCCATCATATATGAACATTTTACTCCACCATGTGAACATATATATTATCGTCTACCATATGGACTAAATTTGAATCAATTTTCCTTATTTGAATACGATTGTTGTCAAGTTATACAATAATTTAAATATTATCTTGATAACAAAAAGACATGCATATAGCCGTAATCATATTTCACTATGAACTACATGTACCATACACTCTCCAATTCAAATATCTATATCCATTTTATGTTGAATTCAAATCATAGTACATTATTGGTCTAGGTAGCGAGATGTTCGGGATAATCTAAACCCTGTTTTCATACATATAATTTTTGGCTGAATTGGGACAAGTTTTGGTATAAGCCTCTTGCAAAACCGGAGATTCTCTCAACAAGCATCGTGGTTCCGAGAGGGGACGTGTCACCTTTGTGTGCGAAACGATATACGCTGCCTCCCCCCTGATTTTATTTATAGAGGCAACATAGAACTATATGAGTGCCCTGTTAAAATTTGGAATTATTTTGGGTTCATTTGGCCTTTTTATACATTAATTGAGTTTCTAGACTTTTAATGTGCATAGTCTAAATATGAATTGCATGCACATGCTCCGGTGCACCAAAGTGGGTTGAAAAATCACATGTGTGTCCTTGGTTGAATTTCTAGGTCCCATGGAAGAAATGAGAATGAAATTCAAACATCTGGGCGTCATAACTCTACCGAGAACATCAAGAAACTTAGATTTTAAATTCATGTAAATCCAAAACTCGGCTGGAAATCATGAAACTTGGCATGGTGTCATGCCATGGCACTAACATGTTGTGGTAATAAATTGGGCCGATTTGGAAGCTCGTGGTTCTAAGAGGGAACGTGTCACCTTTGGTCATTTAATGTGCATAAGTCAAATTTGAACTACAAGCACATGCTCTCGTGCACCAAAGTTGGTTGAAAAATCACATTTGTGTCCTCGTGTGAATTTCTAGGTCCCATGCAAGAAATGAGAATAAAATTAAAACATCTGGGCATCGTGGCTTAGCCGAGAACAATGAGAAACTTGGTTTTAAAATTCTTGTAAATCCAAAACACGTCTGAAAATCATGAAACTTGGCATGGATGTCATGTCATGGTACTACCATGTTGTGGTAAAAAAAATGGCCGAATAGGAACAGATTTTGGTATAAGCTTCTTGCAAACCGAAGCTTCTCTCAAGAAGGCTCGTGGTTCTGAGAGGGAACGTGTCACCTTTGAGTGTGAACCGTTATACGTTGTCCCCCTTGAGTTTATTTACAAAGGCAACATAGAACTACATGAGTGCCTTGTTAAATTTTGGAATTATTCCGGCTTCGTTTGGCCTTATTTACACATTAATTAAGTTTTTGGTCATTTAATGTGCATAATTCAAATTTGAACTACAAGCACGTGCTCCCGTGCACCAAAGTTGGTTGAAAAATCACATTTTTGTCCTCGGGTGAATTTCTACTCCCATGCAAAAAATGAGAATAAGATTCAAACATCTGGGCATCGTGGCTCGGTTGAGAACATTGAGAAACTTGGTTTTAAAATCGTGAAACTTGGCATGGTGTCATGTCATGGTAGTACCATGCCGTGGTAAAAAATTTTGGCCGAATAGGAACAAATTTTGGTATAAGCTTCTTGCAAATCGGAGCTTCTCTCAAGAAGGCTCGTGGTTCTAGGAGGGAATGTGTCACCTTTGTGTGCATAATTCAAATTTGAAATACAAGCACATGTTCTAGTGCACCAAAGTTGGTTGAAAAATAACATGTGTGTCCTCGGGTAAATTTCTATGTTCCAGGCAAGAAATGGGAATGAAATTCAAAATTCTGGGCGTCGTGGCTGGGTTGGAAACATTGAGAAACTTAGTATTTTAATTCCTGTAAATCCAAAACACGCATGAAAATAATGAAACTTGGCTTGGTGCCATGACATGGCACCAACATGCTGTGGTAAATTTGCAGTCCGATTTGCGAAGGCGCACACATTAACAATCAACAAAGTCATTTTGGAACAAGTGTTGTCACGTTACAATCAGAAGCACAAGTATTATTGAAACTGTGGGCGTTCTACTTACTAGTACCATTTACGTGCCACCACGCGTCCCCTTTTTTATTAGCTAGGAGGCTCCATGCAGGGTAGCTATTTGAGTATGAGAGGCGTGCGATCAGACCTCTGAGCGTGCTTATCGGGAGGAGAGCCCTTTGACCTCCATCTGCCATCCACCTCTCTCCCAAGGTCTCCATTAATGGCGCTCGAGCCTCTATTTCATGGCGTGGCTATGTCTCACTCGACTGAGATTTAAGAGAGAAAAAAGAAAATATGAAAGCATGGATCTTGATGTAAGATCTGACGGACCTATATAGCATCTACTGCGACTTATAGCAAGACTGATGAATATATAAGGATGATTTTTTTTATCAAAGAAGGGCTTGCCCCTTCCTATTTTCATTACTGAAAACAACCACAATTCACAAGAAGTTCAGCACAACTCCAGCCTAACACGAAGGACTAAAAGCTACTCCCTCCGTCCCATAATATAAGACGCTTTTTGACACTAGTATAGTGTCGAAAAACGTCTTACATGATGAGACGGAGGGAGTACCAGATTGAAATCGCAACATCCCAAGAGGCCAACAAAGGTCCAACATCCGCGCTAGAACCCAACATTTCACAACCGACGACACAATCCACATCCTAAACCGATTATTACATCAAAAGAAACCAGGAAACTGAAGGAAGCCCAACAGTAACTAGAAGAACAGCAACGCCAGGGTCACCACAGCAAGAGTTTTCTTCATTCCACCCTCGCAACATTGATCTTCCACAGAAAGATAAGGACGATTAATTGTCTTACATAATTAGAAAGATAATTAAAAAATCCACATGCGGCTACGCCCGAAATACACAAGGGTAAAAGAAGAAGGAAGACAAGGATCTGGCTCGCTGATCTCTACTTTCTGGATGCGTTGCTGCAGGCTGCGGGAACTAGTCTCCGCGACGAGCGGTGATGAGCTCTTTCGTGTCCTCAAGACGCTGCTTGAGAACATCCACGGATTCCTCCACCAGACTTTGGCGCTCGTTGCGGAGCATGTCATTCTCGTCCATAAGTTTCTTGACGATGACGCCGGTCCTCTTCAACAAGGCACTGGTCTCCTCCTGCTGGTGTGCACTTCGGACGATCTTCTCCCTCAGCAGGTCGCGCTCGGCCGGGAGCCTCTCATTGCCCTCCCTTAGTTGCCGGATGACGCCGGTAGCCTGTTCAAACAAGGCTTTCACGTCGTCCTGCAACCTCGCCAAGCCAAAGATCTGATCCATCTGGCTATGGACGATCGCATGCATGCGCCTATAACAGTCGTTGCCTGCCCGCGAGAAATTTTCCCAGGCCGCCGCGGCGCGGCGGGACATCTCTGCTGCATTCGTCGTGCGGTGGGACATCTCTGCTACTTCCGCGGCGCGGCCGGACCAGTCTGCTACATTGACGGTGCGGCGGGACCTCCGTGCTGCTTCAGCGGCGCGGCGGGACCTCTGTGCTGCTACTTCCATGCGCCGGGACATGTCGGCTGCTCTCTAAGCGAGGCGGGACATCTCTCGTGCTTCCGCTTCCATGCTCGCCTCTCCCTGGTGGCAATCTCTCGACCCAGAACTCACGCTGGCCATGGCAGACGCAAGGGAAGGATGTTGAATGACTTGTTTGTTTTTGTGGATGAGGAGTTGAGGAGGAATGTGCAGTCATCTTGGCATACTAGTATTTATAACCGAGTACTAGTACGCTCCTAAGTGGGAAACCGTTTAGGTTGTGATCGGTGTGAACAGGTTTGGAATTCAATATAGCGTGGTACTAATACGCTCCTAAGTGGGAAACCGTTTAGGTTGTGATCGGTGTGAACAGGTCTGCAATATAGCGTGGAGTAATTTGGAATGTGACGAGACGCAAGCTCAAAATTTATAAATACCCGCGTGGCGAGCTCTAGACTAGTCCTTTTTTTAAACGCATTAAACCTATCTCTTGGGACTTCTCGCACGCACCATCGTGCCACCCACAAAAACTTGTACTCTGAGTTAGGTAGTACGTTATACAGTAAGAGAAGAGGTGCACGCATGCACTCGTCCTCTCACACACGCATCTGTTTTTTCTCGAAAAGGAGGATGATGACCCCCGGCCTCTGCATCTGGGAATCACGCATGCATCTGTAGCTACGAATTGTAGTGTTCTCAACCATCTGATTGGCTCTATCATGGATGTACCTATATACTAAAACATGTCTAGATACATCTATATTTTGACAAATGGAAGGCATGTTTGTGGAACGGAGGGAGTGCTTGTCATCAAAATGGATAAAAAGGGACGTATCTAGAACTAAAATACGTCTACATACATCTCCTTTTATCCATTTTGATGACAAATGGTACTTCTTACCCAAAGGAACTTTATATCCAACAGACACAAAATATTCGTTCGACTGTTG
Organism: Triticum dicoccoides; assembly: GCF_002162155.2. Classification (NCBI taxonomy): domain Eukaryota; kingdom Viridiplantae; phylum Streptophyta; class Magnoliopsida; order Poales; family Poaceae; genus Triticum; species Triticum dicoccoides. Next base: position 494,114,467 of record NC_041385.1, read on the forward strand.
GAAATTACTGATCTGATGTCGAAGTAATTGCTGCATCGCCACCAAAACCCACCATTTCTTAAGCTAAAGTAGACCAAGGTAATCCATATATTAGCATATTAAGATAAACAGAAGGCACTGTCGAACCATTTAGGACGTGAGCTTGTCAATCTGAATGTGGAGGGACACAAGCTTAGCCCCGGCCAGCAGCTTGGGCGGAACTGTCAAGAAGGTCAGCTCCTGCACGTCGACGTCACAGGGATCCTTGCTGCTTGTCACCTCCATTTCCACCTCGACGGCGTCGGTCATGCCTTTGGGCTCCCCCGGCGGGCCGTTCACCCACAGCTTGGCCTAGTAGTGCGGCAGTGGGGACGCCCCTGCTCTGATGCAGACGACCGACACGGTGATAGGTGCGCCGATGTCGATCACACCGCCGACCAAGAAAAACGCGCGGTGGTCCTCCTCCGCGAACAGCAAGAGCCATGGCTCCGACAGTGGCACTTGTAGCTGGAGCACCTTGCCGTACTGGATACTGTGCATGGGCATGGGATGCGTGTTGCTGATGTGGTGGTAGAGCGCCAGCGGCGGGCCTTCCTAGCTGCAGGGCACGGGGCATTTGCAGGGCGCGAGCGGACGCACGCTCTGGTGATCGGCGAGCTTGTGGTAAGTGACGTAGAGCCCACAGCCTTCATGCGGGCACTCCACCCTCACCGACGAAACGACGGTGTCCACCACCGTGTTCCGCACGTCGAAGCCACCGCCGCGCTCGCACTTCTGGCACTGCCGCTGGTTCCCGGGGCGCTCAACACGGTAGTCCGCGCAAGCCAGGTGCCCTCCCTTGCACTGCAGAAATCAATCGAACAACACATCAATCAAGAAACCTGCACCTTGCTCAATCAGCCGAATGGACAAGGTGTATTCGAACCTCATACACTGGAGGCGTCAAGGGGCGGAGGCACAAGGGGCAGTGGAGCATGGTGAGGTCCATCAAGACCTTTGTGAGCTCCCTCGTCGGTTCCTGTTCCATCTGCATGATCTCGCCCTCCTCGTGCACAACCATCTCTCGCTTGGGCCGGGGCATTACAAAGCTTTACCGTCACATATTTTATACTTCGCGCATAACTGTCCTCCCGCATACCAAGGAAGGCAGTAGTTTGAGTTTTCTGGACAAATTTTCCCATGCGCATGAGTAAGCTCCATAAATATCGACAGTAAATGCACATGCAATGATTGGCTGGTCCTCCTTCCTTTTCGCTTGAGTTGGCTTCCCCAGGCGGTCAAGCCGCATCCGGCGCTGCACGCGTTTGCCTGTAGCCATTTTCTGCTTTGGAAACTGGCACGATTAATGGGGGCAGAACTAGTCGAGCGGGGGGCACAGATGGAAACCAATGCGGACGCACAGACTAATCTAAGAAAAACAAGAAAAAGTTATACGCAAAGTAAAAGGAATCAGAGGGAGTACTACTTCAAGGTGCATTAAATCAACACATGCAAGTATCAAAAGGAGAGTCACGGCATGCATGCATGCGTTGTATTTAATGCATCGGTAACCCTAAATTATTAAAATATATCGAGTGCAGTGCTTTGATGTGTCGCGTCAACTCGTACATCAACGAGAAGTTTGATTATCCTCTCCCTCGCGGACTTAACTGCACCTACCTTTGGCTGTATGACAGGTTGGCCACACACCTGTCGGGCCCACCTGTCATGAGCGTGGTGGCTGGCAAGACTAGGAGAAGCTTTCTCTACACGCTCTCCCTCCCGCACGCGGTGGACATGTAGCAGTTCAATCGGTGTCAGATGGCTAGAAGCATACTGTAGTACTCCTCCAGTGCAGTAGTACACCATCATTGTTCGACTTCCCGAAGAGGCGAAGAGCCAAGCGCAGCCCGGACGCTCGTGTGGCAGTTTCATGTGTAGAGTAGTCTAGATAGCATGTACCGTGCCTGTAAGCTTAAAATCGTTGGGGTCGGCTCCATGCTATGTGGCCGTCTTGAAGTTTTTAAAAAAAATTAAAATAGTCTTCTAGCCCTACCTGTCACCCTGGTGATTGTAGTTTGCACGTTCATCTGGTCAAGACAGTAATATATATTTTAATTTGTTTTTTTAAAGGGGGGACTCCCCGGCCTCTGGATCAGAATGATGCATACGGCCACATATATTTTAATTTGTGGTGGTTAAACGTTAGAGGTTGTAGCAAATATATTCTACACTGCGGGTCTTTCAGCCAAGTTTAGAGGCAAGCATGTGGGGCCAGTGCTATGATGTGTCGCGTCAAGTCGTAGAATGAGGAGAAGCTTGATTTTACTACACGCCTTCTCCCTCACCCATGCGCATTGTTGCTCGCAAACGAGGACATGCTTTTTCTTAGTAGTACTTCTACAACAAGCTATCCATCCCACTCGCGGTGGACGGACATGCAGCAGTGGATTCGACACTGTAGAAGCAGTAGTAGTAACATCATTGTTCGTCTTCTCAAAGAGGCGAAGAGCCAAGCGCAAACCGAACATTGCAGTTGTGAACATTGGAGCATGCATATAGCCAGGCTCTTGCATGAGACAAAATTGCTATGTGAGCCCACTATTGTACTAGTACGTACAACTACTTGCTAGTATAGCCCTGTAAACCAGAAAGGAGTATTTGCCCTTCTAGATATTTCAACAAGTGACTAGGCTACACCGAGACGGAGTACATATGGAGCAAAATGAGTGAATCTGCACCATAAATAATATGTACTAGTTCTATCATTTTCCTCTCCGAGGTGCACAATATTGAGTATACTGACTAGTCTCTTTTTGACACACATTTACGTTTTTTTTGACACAGTACAGACGCAAGCGCTCATATACACGCGCATACACTCACCCCTATGAACGCACACACGCACGGCACTATCATCTTGAAATTTATGAAGTCACCATAGGCACCTCGTCGTCGATGGGTCCATAGGTGCTTGAATGCCAAGTAGGAAGAGGGTAGCGGTTCCCGAGACGTTGAACGGTCAATGATGCATCCTCAATTACATGCAGAGGGAATTAATTGGAGAAGCAGACTAGAGCCAACATGATGTCAATGCAACAGAGTTTGGAATCTCATATAATAAAGGCGCCCCACCACTCCAACCCATCTACTCCCAAGTCTCTGCGCAACACTGCTGACTCCAATCGAAGACCAAGTGACCAGAAGCCACAAGCACCTATGGAGGCGATGGACGCGAGCGGCAGTCGGCTGTGCCAAATCATCCAAGGCGCCGGCCTGCGGCCCCGCACCGCGCAGTGTTTCCAGACGGTGCTGGCGACCGCAGGCATCATAGCCCTCGCCGACGCCGGCTTCCCCTCTCGCATGGACGAAATGATGGTCAACTCCATCCGCAAGTTCACCACCGTCAAGAAGCGCGCGGACGACCTTGCCGTACTGCTCCATCCCGCGCGCCCAGGCTCCTCATTGCCTGCCACCCTCATCGGCCTACATGGTGACGAACTCTTTCAAGCCCTGGTGGCCCTGCAGGTGCCGGAGGTTGCGATGAAGAATGTGCACCTCGAGGCCACGCTCGCCGCGCAGCGCCTCGCCATGCAAGAAACCGTTGACCTGCACATCCATGTCTACGAGGAAATCGTCTACATAGGACACTACAAGGCAAGCGAGGACAGAAAGACGTTGGCCTTCTTCCAGCGGCTGGAATCTTTGGACGCCATTGTTCAGAAGCACGTCGACCTGGCCACGAAAGCCGCTGCTACTTAGGCGCCGTTCGGTGGGCCGGCGCCCTGAGTTGAGGAGGTGGACGTCGTCGATGGATGCATCTCTTCTTCTTGCCTCCTGTAACCAGCACTGCGTCGCCTCGTGGCCTTAATGTTTTATTAGTATAGTACTCCCTCCGTTCCCAAATATAAGTCTTTCTAAAGATTCCAACAACTGACTACTACATACGGAACAAAATGAGTGAATCTACACTCTAAACTATGTCTTCATACATCTGTATAGTGTATTCCATTTGAACTAGTATCTAAAAAGGCTTATATTTATGAACGGAGGGAGTATATGGCATTTTTTATTCCAGTCGTAACATTTTCACTGTGAGGTGGGGCCGCAGCTGAGCAAACCCACCCCACCCACCGGGCGTCGGCCGAGTTTAGAATTAGAAGAGAGAAACGAGGGAGGAGATCTAGCTGTAGCACGGACGCTGCTATCAGATGGGACTCGTGTTTATAGAATAGGAGTACTGAGCACTCGTGCCTCTTTTTTTTTAGGGAAAAATTAGTCGTATGTCTAGTACCACTAGTTGGGTGTGTGCGACCTATAGCTGTCGTCACTTTAGGTATCCTTTTCGAACCGCGGCTACGCTTCACAGTACATATTTTTTCACGCATTTATCCTCCTATATGTACTCCTAGGCTATTTCCACGTGCTCCCATTCGTCGACATGTGGGACATAGAGCATCTGGGTCGTAGTGCATGCACGACTCGGAGCATATGCTGGGGTACTTTACATTTCAGACCTCACGAATTACATGCAAACCCCCCATAGAAGAATAAATAAATCAATGAATTACTACATGAAACCGGATTATTTTCATGGAAACCGGAGCACGTTCATTAAATTTTGGACATAACACGTTTATAAAAAATGACCGGACCTAAACCAGTCTAAGGGCCTCTTTGATTTTTCCCAAAAAAAGGGCCTCTTTGATTCACAAGATACTGAAAACACGGGAATGGGGAAAGTATGATGGCGATGAACCAAGACGAGGAGAACTCTAACTCAGTTATAGGTTAGAGTTAGATTCTAACCCTGAACTAACTCTAAACCAAAGAGGTGTATGGATTGCAGGGTTAGATTGACAATAAATGCTCTATCTCAATCATTTGACTACTTTGGACCCTATTTTTAGTCAGACTAAAATAAGTCCCTTGGATCCAAGCACCCTCTTGGTGTGGCCGGCTCTTCTGTGGCCTCCTCCCGCTCACAATTGACATAAACGAACCATCTATACAAATCAAGCATGCAAAACATGATAATTTTTACTTTGTCCATACAAATGAGATATCCCACTTAAACATACAAGTCGTCAATCAAGATTCAAAAAATAAAAAAACACTTCATGAAACAAAGAATGAGCTAACTCATCACGGAAGTCATTCATGATAGGGAGGGAGCCCCGAGCCCCTCACACACCGAGGGAGGAGCTCGCCATCGTTGCTCTGGAGGAAGGCTCTATAGAGCCCAAGCCCCGGGAACCCCTCCGACGCTGGCCCTTGTGAGTTGAGGTCGACACCGGCATGGGTAGCAGGGCCGCTTGCCGCTGACTGGGAACTTAATCTTCGGGCCTCTAGAAATAATGCAAGCCTGTAACTAAAATACCTAGAAAGGTGAACTGAATCTTTGGGCCTATAGAAATAATGCAAGCCTGAAACTAAAATACCTAGAAAGGTGAACTGAATCTTTGGGCCTCTAGAAATAATGCAAGCCTGAAACTTAAATACCTAGAAAGGTGAACTGAATCTTTGGGCCTCTAGAAATAATGCAAGCCTGAAACTGAAATACCTAGAAAGGTGAACTGAATCTTTGGGCCTCTAGAAATAATGCAAGCCTGAAACTCAAATACCTAGAAAGGTGAACTGAATCTTTGGGCCTCTACAAACATGCAAGCCTGAAATTGAAATACCTAGAAACGTGAACTGAATCTTTGGGCCTCTACAAATAATGCAAGCCTGAAATTGAAATACCTAGAAAGGTGACCTAAATCTTTGGGCCTCCAGAAAGATTTATTACCTCCTCAACAGCATCAAACAATTCCATGCGTGCACCGCAAATCTATAGCAAGTTTGATCAGGATCTACTTTTCCAAATCAGAATTAGCGCTAGAGCAAGCAAGATCAATGATATGGCCGTGAGACAGAGAAGGAACGAACAAACTCACCCCTCTCACGACCTCCCTGGTAGATGCGCCGCCGCCGCGCACGACAGAGGGAGAAAAACGACTGGTGAAGGGGGAGCGGGGCGACCTTCGAAGGTCGGAGGGAGAGGGCGGCCGGAGTAGGGCGGAAGAGGCCGGAAGGAGAGTGTGGCTGGAGGAGAGAGAGGGCGAGCGACGCTTGGGTGGGCGGCCCTATGGGGAACGGAGAGGAGTCGTGCGAGAGGGGGGAGCGATTTGGTGCGGGCAGGTGAGATTTTTTTAGGGGAGCGATCTGGTACGGGCAGGTGAGATTTTTTTAGTCTTTTATTGGGCCCGAGGATAACTAACCCAATTAGAACCTCTCCTCCGGGCTAGTTTTGTTAGCTGTGTTAGAGCAAACTAGCTCAAACTAACCCCTCTTGTTTCGATAATTTGAGGCTATTTCAACCCAAACTAGCTCTAACTCAGGGATCCAAACAAAGAGGAGTGTTACTGTACATGCTACAGTGTGGACCGTAGCACATTGTTTTTTATGGCCATATCACCACTTTGTTTTCTACTGCTGGTTCACTAGGCTACCATGGTTCGCACGGCTGGTTCACTGGGTTGCCGTGGTTCGCACTCCTCCGACCTGAGTAGTACTCTCTCCATTCCTAAATATAAGTCTTCGTAGATATTTCACTGTGGACCACATACGGATGTATATAGATGCATTTTATGTGTAGATTCACTCATTTTTCTCCGTATGTGGTCCATAGTGAAATCTTTGCAAAGACTTATATTTAGGAACGGAGGGAGTAGTATAGTACTAGTATATACCGCATCATTCTTTGCTCCTTCTTACTACTCCGACATGTGGGAGAGCCGGCATCTGGGTCGACGTGTCATGCACCAGATTAGAGCGTGGAACGGAAGGGGGGCATCACCCCGGTCGGAGCGCCAGTAATTCATGACTATAGTGAGTGGTCATATCACAAGTCTTTCCAGCAGTAACGCGCCGTCAAATCGCACATCCCCACTCGCTCACCCTCCTCGCCTCTCTATCAAACCACCTACCCGAAAACTGCCGCGTGTATTGCCCGGGAAAAGCCCCGCCCTCAACTTTTAACTACGCGAAAATAGTTCGAGCTTGTTCGTTCTATATAAATACAGTACTTACTATATGTTTATTCACCCATGGGGTTGTTCAATGAATGGAGGGGCGGGGAGCACAAGTGAACAATACTGTAGTACTACCTCCGTCTTGGTTTATTGGTCCTCATTGTAATCTGTGCCAAATTTTGACCATAAATTTAACTAACAAAATGCTCATGCATGTCACAAAAAATTATATATTTGAAAACTATGTTCGAATATGAACCCAGTGTTATAATTTTTGTTAACATGCACTAACATTTTGTCGGTTAAGTCTTTGGTCAAAATTTAGCACAAACTACATAGGGGACTAATAAACCAGGACGGAGGTAGTAGTAAGTAGGAGTCATAGAGTAGTCACCTTAAATAGAGAGTTTCTTTTCTTTAATGCCACGTATACAAATTGAAACGCTTGTTGTGGAGAGAAAAAAGATAAGCACTCCACTATATATGGACGCAGGGGCCTGAGCGCTTGCTTTACTAGGGTTGCTCTCTTCATTCTCTCATCCTCTCCAGATATAAACAAGACAGTGGTAGCGACATTTTCTCTCTGCTCACCGCTGGTCACAGATCCGGCCGGATCCCTTCAGCCGGTGTGTGTAGAGGACTAAAAGGTGCATCGTTCACGCGGTCATCGCCGCCGAGGGAGGAAACCCACAGCTGCCGGAGGGACCCGATCCTCTGCCCGTGCCGTTCTCTCCGACACAGCGCCGGCTCGGGAGGTCCTCCGACCCTTCTTCCTCCCTGCCGTATTGTCCGCAGATCCGACCTGCCGCCACCGACATCCCGGTGACCCTCAGGTATAAGTTCTTCGAAAGCGGCCTTGCTCTACTGCCCCAGCTCCCCACGTGTCCGCATGTGCATCTTTTTCTACTCCCATCAGCTCTTCCAAAGCCACCTAAATTTTTAGTATTATTAGAGGTAAAGCTACTTCATGCATTCGAATCTAGGGCTTTGTTCAAACAACAAAGAAAGGGGGGAAAGTTGTAGCATGAATCTAGGACTTGATTCAAAGAGGAAATAATATGGTGAAAGTAGTAGATACCGGATACCCAACCGGTCTCTTGGTTGAAAAGGGAAATAATGGGAAAACGCAGTACAAACTGGATAAGGAACAGATCTATTATTGGTTGAAAAAAGGATAGAAAGTGGCGGCTGATGGACAAGTCAATAGAGTATGTCCAAGATTAGATTCGATGCCATCACATAGTAAAAGGTCTCCAGGATTAGATTTGCTGCCCTCACATAGTAAAAGGTCTCAGGATTAGATTTGCTTCCCTCACATAGTAAAAGGTCTCAGGATTAGATTTGCTACCCTCACATAGTAAAAGGTCTCAAGATTAGATTTGCTGCCCTCACATAGTAAAAGGTCTCAGGATTAGATTTGCTGCCCTCACATAGTAAAAGGTCTCCAGGATTAGATTTGCTGCCCTCACATAGTAAAAGGTCTCCAGGATTAGGTTTGCTGCCCTCACATACCGTGAACAAGCTCGGCATCACCACTTTATGCCTCCTTGTAGGTACATTGTGCTAATGCGTCCACTGTCGCATGTCCTTATACCAACCTTTTGCTGTTGTTAATGTAAAGGCGCATGTAAAATGAAGCGATCACATTGTTACCGTAGGGACATGTCTAACCAGTGTTATTGTTAATCTAATGCCTCTAGTGATAAGATGCAATTAAACTGTGTTACAAATGGCACTCCTGCTGTTTTCCCCAGTATGATAAGTAAGTTGCTCCTTTACGCTGTTGAGTGTCCTGGTGTCCCCACGGTCCCATGCCCTTAAACCAACTCTTTAGCTGCTATTGATTTACTGTGTCTGGTAAACAAGCAATGCCACCATTAAAGTAATCCCATATCTGAGGAATCTCATTATTGATCGTAATGCTTCTGGTAACATGAAGCATTGCTGACGTTTTAAAATTTCTACTGTCCTTGCGTGATTGCCATGAACATAATTAAGATTCTTATTTTCATTTTGTATATGTTTCAAATATTCTTATTGACCAGGAACTGTTTACTTTCTATCATTTTGTGCAGATAGGGATATCTATTTCACCTTGTTGCTATTGTGACCTTTTGGTGAACTGCACAAAACACTTTTTTTGGAATGAGTGTCTTGTGCAGTTCAACTAAAATGTCACGTGGGCAACATCTCTCAATTTTGGTGGAACTGCACAAAATGGTGATTCGAGTTTCCAAAATCTCCGTCAAGTTCTGCGGGTAATCTCATGCAACATTTTATTAGCCTTTGCAAGATGGAGCCGTCACTGTCACCATAATGGCACTTTATTTTAGTGGAACTGCACAAAAGGATAAGAAAATTATAGTTGTACCTTACATGAGCCAGACAGCCAACCTTAATGTTCCTCAATTTTAGTGAAACTACTAAAGAAGAACCTGCCAGCTCACAAGAGCAAGTACTTCTTGCTAGCCGAATGATGCAATCTTTGCTTCATTTCAGGTGAACCGTAGAAAAAGGCGCATGAATTGAATCATGGAACTCCAGGCAGACCTCATCCTAGTGGAGCTGGAGGTTGAGTTCAAGGAGGCCGCTATTAAAGTGAAATCATGCTTTCCTGTCTCCTTGTTTGTGCTATGCAAACATGCTGTGCAAACGGGAATACTCAACTACAGATGTTGTGATGGTCAAGAGCATTCGCCAAGTTCTTCGATTGTATGACATGGCTAGCCAAGATGGATTTAATCCCGGTATTCACTTTATCAAAAGGCTCTAATGGGTTGGTTCTGAATCTTGCAAGCTGGAAATCAATGAGATGTGTAGGAATCTTTGTTGTACTTATTATTTGAATCTTATTTGTTGGTTCTCAATCTTGCAAGCTGGGAATCAATGAGATGTGTAGGCATATTTGTTGTACTTATTATTTGGATCTTATTTGTTGGTTCTGAATCTTGCAAGCTGGGAATCAATGAGATGTGTAGGCATCTTTGTTGTACTTATTATTTGGATCTTATTTGTTGGTTCTGAATCTTGCAAGCTGGGAAACACGGCATGATGATGCATAGGATAACAACCATACCAAATAGTTCAAACTTGGTAGTATTATCTTTGTGAAAGTGCGACAAATGTGCTGATCGTGTGCGTCCTGAGAATAATAATTCTAATTGTTGTGCATGTTGATCCCGTGGCACTGATAGAACGAGCCAATGCATTGCTTGTTTTAAGTATAAATTTCTATTAAAGCTAATTAAATTTAAGTAAAGTGACCACTAACTCATGTTATTACAGTACCAATATAGACCCGCTCGTGAACTGACATGTGGCCGGAGTAGGTTTCTTAATGGAGGCGTTTGAATGCGCCGAGGGTGCATCTTCTGCCGGGCGTGCAGCGGAAAAGGGAGGGGTAGTAACTGTTGTCGCCTGTACACACTCAGCTTACTGTTGAATCCAGTTCCCCAAGAGCTGAAAAACGAATTGCTGCCGCCGCCTACACACTCGTTCACTCGAAGACAGTCCAATGGCGATCCGAGGGGTGGGCCTGCTGGATATGGACTTCAGCAAGGAGTAAGTTCGCCATTCAGTCCTATGGCTGCACCAAGTTGAATGTGATGTACACCAACGATACAGACTCGGTGAAGCTCTGCCTCGCCTCAGTCCTATGGCTGCACCAGGTTCTGGAGCATTCGCCTGTTTCATCGGCAGCGCCGACTGCACCTTCGCTACGGTGGAGAGAAGGAAGAACGCGATGATTCGGCCATCTGGTGCTACAAGCTTGTCGACATCCAGAAGCAATACAAGATCATCAGCAACGGGCAGGAGAAGGACTCCGTGGTTGACCTCGCGGAGACCATCATCGACCCCTGATACGCCAACATGAAAGAAGACGACCTGAACACGTGGGAGGTACCTCTGAATCTAGCCTACATAACCTATGCGGCCAAGGATGCATACGCATGCTACGACATGTACAGGCAGATCTTGGACATGAGGGCGTGTCTGCTTCCCGTAATCGACAAGTACACGGACAGCCGCAGCGTCATGATCAAGCGTGCCAGGAAGGTCTAGATGTTGTACTTTATATATTTATAAGCACCTTTATCATCTGAGTGTTTCATGCATTAGCCTATGTGTCGTAATTATCTGTTTTGTCCGAAATATTTCTTTTAAGAACCCATTAACATGATTGCTTTTTAGTGGCTATTTGCTTATGTATGTAAACTAGTTCACTTGTCCGTAAAAAAAACTAGTTCACTCAGCTGCCGTGCTTTGAATCTCCTTCCTCCCAACATATTTCTCTCCTCAGGTGGACCCAGCAGGTCTCTGATTTTTCTCCCACTTTCTTTTTCGATGTAAACTGAGTTTTCTCCCAGTACTTTCCCCTAGAACCAACTCAACTGTCCCACGTCTAGCCTAAAAAATAATAACACCCCACGTACTATTAACTCATCAAATTAAAATGATATTTTATTTCGTAAGTTGAAAGTTCTTACAAAATAATAATAATAATTGTTTATATATAATTTGCCAAGTTAACTCCTAGTGATTGCGTACATAAGCTTGCAAAGATTTTACTGACGTGCAATCATGTGTTTATGTTTTTATAACATTTCTCCGTCTATCCCAACATGATATTTTCACCCAGCCCAGCTAGTCCACGGATTTCGAGAAAAATGCAAATGGGATTTAAACGGGCTGCATAGATGCTACATCATTGTTTCACCCAGCCCACCAAATGGAAAAAACAAATGGACTGGCTGACATGTGGGCCAGTAGGTCGAAGCCTAAGAAGGCGTTGGATTTACATCCAATGGCCAGCATTCTTATTCAATCTCTCGTCTTCTTCCCCCAGCGCTGCTGGAACCGCCTGCTCCAGCCTTCGGCATCCAGCGGCGTTGTTTTGCGCTCCTCAGCGAAATGCTACCCCGCCAACGGCTAGGCCATCCCTCCACTCCGCACCTCCTGTTATTCTCTGCTGAGTGTAGGCCCACCCCGCACCCGAACCAGTCAAGTTTCCCACTCCTCTCCGTCTGCGACTCCACTGCTGCGTCTTCCCCATCTCCGGGTCATTCCAGTCTAGGGCCTTGCCGTCGTCCACCGCCTCGGTGCGCTCGGCGCGGCGTGGTCAACATACGAGAGTCATCGGAAGAGGACTGTACGTGGAGAGCCTGGCGGCTGGGACCCACGAGGTCCATGGTCGCACGTAAGGAAAGTTCCTCCTTATTACGCAGTGTACGTGCAATGTACGTGGGAAGGGCTTCTGTGTTTCACGAAAACAATGTTCCCCCCGCTGACAGGTCGGACCCACCAGCTATATCTTCGCACACAAGGAAGTGCCTCCTTATTACGCACCAAAAAATGAATACCCCCTGCTAGCTGGGACCCACCATAGTGGGTGGCTGACTTGTGGGCCTACTATGTTGACGAGGACGGAGGGCTTTGTCATCTTAGTCAATACGAACGATTCTAGCTCCAGTGACCGTACGATGTCCATCCAACGACCATAGTGCTTCTTCAACCTCTGGTCTTCTTGCTCCAGCCGCCCAAAGCAGCGCCGGTCGTGTCGCGCGCTCCTGCCTCTCGTGGCCGGCTGTGTTGCCGCGGAGGCCTCACCGCCCCCTACTACTCCCACCACTGGCCCAAGGTATCCCTCTACTCACCCACACCCCCTGTTATTCTACGGCGACAACAACCTCACGCCGCAGCCGAACCAGTGAACCCTCGTACTCCTCTCCGTGCGGGCATCCACTATCGCGTCTTCCCCGGCTCCGCGTCATCCCCTTCCTAAGCCTCGCCGTCGTCCACCGCCTTTGTGCTCTCGGCGCGGCGTGGTCAATGTGGTCAACGACCGACTTCCATTGGAAGAGTACTGTACATGGAGAGGCTGACAGCTGGGTCCAAGGCCACAACCCAGTTGTTTTGTGATTTGCCAAGTAAGTCGCTTTGTCAGGCCTGTTGGGCTGCAAATCTTTCAAGACGAGGAGAGCTTCATTCGGCTGGCCGAGAAAATGGCCTATCAGTCATGAGAAATGGGTTGTACATTTTTAAAACACATCAAACCGGCAATTAGTTTCAAATATCTTTTTTTCATTTCGATATGTTAAATTACATTAATTTTTATGTGTGGAGAATTTGTTGGATTTTATATTGATATACATTTATTTTTAAAATCAGTTTGAATGTGAGTCGAAATTTCGGGATTAAAACAGTTCGGACCGCACCGAAATATGCAAAATTTCGTATAATTTTTTAACCGTGGCCATAATATGGGTTGTAATGCTAACAAAAAGAATATGGGCTCCAAAAAACACCTTAAGAATTAGCAAATGGTTGTAAATTATTAGAAATAATGGCAGATGGGCTGTATGCTGTTTTCCACAGATTTGAGGCTTTCCTAAAAAAAAAGGTTGACGCACAAGCAGTGACTGTTGGATGTCCATCCAACGGCCGTCGTGCTTCTTCAATCTCTGCTCTTCCTGCTCCAACTGCTCAAACAAGCGCCGGCGGGACTGCCTGCTCCCTCCTCCCCGCGGTCCGCTGTGCTGTCGCGCAGGCCTCACTGCCCCATCGTACTCCCATCGCTGGCCTAGCCATCCCTCTACTCACCCACACCTGCTGTTATTCTCCGGCGACGGCAGACGAACCAGTAAACCCTCGTACAGTCGTACTCCCCTCCGTGTGGGAAACAACTGCCGAGTCTTCCTTGCCTCCATGTCGTTCCCTTCCTAGGCCTCTCCGTCGTCCACCGCCCTGGTGCTCTCGGCGCGGCCTGGTCAACGTGGTCAACGACCGACATGCATCTGAAGTGGACTGTATGTGGAGAGGCCGACAGCTGGGTCCATGGCCGCACGCAAGGAAATGCCTCCTTTTTATGCGCAAAATAATGATTCATCCACCTGACATCAGGGACCCAACAAAAGGGCCTTTGTATTTCATGAAAAAAATGTTACCGCCGCTGACAGCTCGGACCCACCAGCTATATCTTCGCACGCAAGGAAGTGCCTCCTTATTACGCACAAAAAAAATGAATACTCCCCTTGTTAGCTGGGACCCAGTATAGTGGCAGGCTGACTTGCGGGCCTACTAAGTTGACGGGGACGGAGGGCTTTGTCAACTTAGTCATATGCACGATTCTAGCTCCAGTGACCGTACGATGTCCATCCAACGGCCGTAGTGCTTCTTCAACCTCTGGTCTCCTTGCTCCAGCTGCCCAAACCAGCGCCAGTCGTGCCTCGTGCTCCTGCCTCCTGTGGCCGGCTGCGATGCGGTGGAGGCCTCACCGCCCCCTACTACTTCCACTGCTGGCCAGGCCATCCCTCTACTCACCCGCACCCCCTGTTATTCTGCGGCGATGGCAGCCTCACACCGCAGCGAACCAGTGAACCCTCGTACTCCTCTACGCGTGGGCATCCACTGCCGCGTCTTACCCGGCTCCGCGTCGTCCCCTTCCTAGGCCTCGCCGTCGTCCACTACCCTGGTGCTCTTGGCGCGAAGTGGTCAACGTGGTCAAGGAATGGCTTCCATCGGACATGGACTGTACGTGGAGAGGCTGCCAGCTGGGTCCACGTCCGCAGCAAGGAAGTGCCTCCTTATTACAAGCAAAATAATTATTCCTCCACCTGACAGCGGGGACCCACCGGACGGGCCACCATATTTCGTGAAAAAAACATTTCCCCTGACTGCTGGGACCCACCAGCTACATGTTCGCACGCTAGGAAGTTCGTCCGGGCAAAAAAACCGATTCGCCCCCCTGACTGCTGGGATCCACTAGCTACATCTTTGCAGGCAAGGAAGTGCCTGATAGTCGAGATCCACCTAGTCGAAGCGTACGTAGGGTTGTCATTCTGGTCGCGAACGTGTACGTACATACAGGTCATTGTAGAGGCGCGCACGTGTCGTAGTAGATGCGCGCACGTAGCATGTACACGTACGTACAGCGGTGAGGGTGCAAGAAAGAAAATACGGCCACGTACGTACATACGGGCAGGGTCTCAAACGCCTACTCGCGCATACGTACATGGCTGGGTCGGAACAGAGAAATAGTGTCATCGTCGTGTTCATGGGGAGCCAACCGGCTGGGTCAGAACGGAATGCATGATCGTGTTCATCGGGAGGGCTTGGACGGAACAGGCGATGGAAACGAGGCCTGGCGTACCGCACAACAGAGGAAATGGACCTCCTACGTTCGGAACAGGGTCCTGTTGATTGGGAGGGGTGTGGCGTACCGCAAAACAGAGGAAACGGACCTCCTACGGTCGAAGCGGGGGTCCTGTTGATCGGGAGGGATGTGGCGTACCAGAAAACGGACGAAACCGACCTCCTACGGTCGAAACGGGGGTCCTGTTGATCGGGAGGGGTGTGGCGTATCGCAAAACGGACAAAACGGACCTCCTACGGTCGAAACAGGGGTCCTGTTGATCGGGAGGGGTGTGGCGTACCGCAAAACGGACGAAACGGACTTGTGTTGGAGCGCTACGGTCGAAACGGGGGTCCTGTTCATCGGGAGGGGTGTGGCGTACCGCAAAACGGGACTCCACGGGATACTGTTCATCTCCACCGTCGACCTCCTCCAGCCTCCAGGGCTACCGTCGACTCCTCGAGCCTCCACAGGCTCCTGTTCATCCAGCCTCCACCGCGCGCTACTCCGCCGACTACTGTTCAACTACCCCTCCACCGTCTACTGTTCATCCAGCCCTCCACCGTCTACTGTTCATCCAGCCCTCCACACCACGAGGTCCTGTTGAACCACCCCTCCACGGCCACCCCTCCACCATCTACTGTTCATCCATCCCTCCACACCATGGGGTCCTGTTCATCCAAAGGCAAG
>NC_041385.1:494130409-494146030 GCF_002162155.2 Triticum dicoccoides
CCAATCGATCGGCTTCAGTTAGCAGCAGTAGCGAAGGAATCGCTCCATCGGGTTCAGTTAACAGCCATCAATCGATCGCTCGGGTTCAGTAACGCGTAGCCTGCAGTGCAATCGCTCGGGTTCAGTTAGATCCCAACGCCTCGCTCGGGTTCAGTTAGAGCCAACACCTCGCACGTGTACGAGAGAAACGCGCATCGCTCGGCCCCCGACCTCCCACCGTAACTGGCAACTCCCCGAAATTTTCCTCCCCCTCGCTTCTACCATGGTTTTTTCCGTCATAGACGACCCAAAGAATGTCATGCAGCTGCGTCTCCGGCCCGCCCAGGACGAAAAGCCCATTTTCTGTCATGATTTTTTGTCATAGAAGTAGGATCCCACCACACCTATGATGATACCGGGTTTTGTCACAATTATCGTCATAGAAGTGTCATATGTATGACAGAAAAAAATTTCGTTCGGCCCAAAATGTCACGGATGTGTCTTTTTTTGAAGTGCTATTTAACGTGAATGCAGCTGTCTCTAATGCATAACCCCAAAATGATAGTGGTAAATCGGTAAGAGACATTATAGATCGCGCAAGATCTAATAAAGTATGGTTACGAAGTTCAAATACACCATTAAGCTGTGGTGTTCCAGGTGGCATTAGTTGTGAAACTATTCCGCATTGTTTTAAATGAAGGCCAAACTGGTAACTCAAATATTCGCGTCCGTGATCAGATCATAGAAACTTTATTTTCTTGTTACGATGATTCTCCACTTCACTCTGAAATTCTTTGAACTTTTCAAATGTTTCAGACGTGTGCTTCATTAAGTAGATATACCCATATCTGCTTAAATCATCTGGGAAGGTTAGAAATTAACGATACCCAGCGCGTGCCTCAACACTCATCGGACCGCATACATCGGTATGTATTATTTCCAATAAGTCATTGGCTCGCTCCATTGTTCCAGAGAACGGAGATTTAGTCATCTTGCCCATGAGGCATGGTTTGCAAGTATCAAATGATTCATAATCAAGTGATTCCAAAAGTCCATCTGCATGGAGTTTCTTCATGCGCTTTACACCAATATGACCTAAACGGCAGTGCCACAAGTATGTTGCACTATCATTATCAACTTTTATTCTTTTGGCATCAATATTATGAATATGTGTATCACTACGATCGAGATTCAATAAACCATTAACATTGGGTGTATGACCATAGAAGGTTTTCTTCATGTAAATAGAATAATAGTATTCTATGTCTTAAATAAATAACCATATTGCAATAAACAAGATCCTATCTTGTTCATGCTCAATGCAAACACCAAATAACATTTATTTAGGTTCAACAGTAACCCCGAAAGTATAGGGAGTGTGCGATGATGATCATATCAATCTTGGAACCACCTCCAACACACATCGTCACTTCACCCTCAACTAGTCTCCATTTATTCTACAACTCCTGTTTCAAGTTACTAATCTTAGCAACTGAACATGTATCAAATACCCAGGGGCTACTACGGGCACTAGTAAGGTGCACATCAATAACATGTATATCAAATATACCTTTGTTCACTTTGCCATCCTTCTTATCCACCAAATATTTGCAGTAGTTTTGCTTCCGGTGACCAATTCCTTTGCAGTAGAAGCACTCAGTTTCAGGCTTAGGTCCAGCTATGGGCTTCTTCACGGGAGTGACAACTTGCTTGACATTCTTCCTGAAGTTCCCTTTCTTTCCCTTTGCCCTTTTCTTGAAACTGGTGGTCTTGTTTACTCATCAACACTTGCTGTTTTTTCTTTATTACTACCTTCATTGATTTCAGCATCACGAAGAGATCAGGAATCGCTTTCATCATCCCTTGCATATTGTAGTTCATCACGAAGTTCCAGTAACTTGGTGATAGTGACTAGAGAACTCGGTCAATCACTATCTTATCTGGAAGATTAACTCCCACTTCATTGAAGTGATTGTAGTACTCAGACATTCTGAGCACATGCTTACTGGTTGAGTTATTCTCCTCCATCTTGTAGGCAAAGTACTTGTCAGAGGTCTCATACCTCTCGACACGGGCATGAGTCTGAAATACCAATTTTGGCTCTTGGAACAACTCATATGGTATGTGGCGTTCAAAATGTTTTTGAAGTCTCGGTTCTAAGCCGTAAAGCATGGCGTACTATACTATGAAGTAGTCATCATACCGAGCTTGCCAAACGTTCATAACATATGCATCTGTGTAACACCCACGATGCGGCTATATCTCCCACGTGTCGAAGCACGACTTAGAGGCATAACCGCATTGTGGTTTTGTCGCAAGAAGGGTCATCTTCACACAATCCCATGTAATGAATAAGAATGGGATAAAGAGTTGGCTTACAATCGCCACTTCACACAATGAACATATAATAAATCATACATCATTCAGAGTACACACACATAGTCCGACTACGGACGAAGCCAACAGAAAAGAAGATAACCCAACTGCTAGATCCCCGGTTGTCCCAACTGGGCTCCACTACTGATCAACATGAAACGAAACATAGCAACAACTAAGATCTTCATTGAGCTCCCATCTGAGCTCGGTTGCATCATCTGCACTGTATCATCGGCACCTGCAACTGTTGTGATAGTATCTGGTGAGTCACGAGGACTCAGCAATCTCAAAACCCGTGAGATCAAGACTATTTAAGCTTATGGGTAGGAAGTGGTAATGAGGTGGAGTTGCAGCAAGCACTAAGAAAATATGGTGGCTAACATACGCAAATGAGAGCGAGAAGAGAGCAAAAAAAAATGGTCGTGAACTAGCAATGATCAAGAAGTGATCCTGAACTCCTACTTACGTCAAACATAACCCAAAACCGTGTTCACTTCCCGGACTCCGCCGAAAAGGGACCATCACGGCTACACACATGGTTGATGCGTTTTAATTCGTATCTGGTGTCAAGTTATCTACAACTGGACATTAACAAATTCCCATCTGCCTATAACCGCAGGCACGACTTTCGAAAGATTATACCCTACAGGGGTGTCCCAACTTAGCCCATGATAAGCTCTTGTGATCAACGAAGGAATAGACCTTCTCCTAGGAAGACCCGATCAGACTCGGAATCCCAGTTTACAAGACATTTCGACAATGGTAAAACAAGACCGACAAAGCCGCCCGATGTGCTGACAAATCCCGATAGGAGTCGCACGTATCTCGTTCTCAGGGCACTCCGGATGAGCCAGACGTCGGGTTGGCATAGACCCTGATTTGCCAGGGGGCGCCGGACATCGCTCAGTTTGGACCAGCACCCGGAGGAGCACTGGCCCGGGGGGGGGGTAAATAAAGATCACCCTTGAGTCTGCAGAACCCAAGGGAAAAAGGCTTAGGTGGCAAATGTTAAAACCAATGTTGGGCCTTGCTGTAGGAGTTTTATTCAAAGCAAACTGTCAAGGGGGTCCCATAAATCACCCAACCGCGTAAGGAACGCAAAATCCGGGAACATAACACTGGTATGACGGAAACTAGGGCGGCAAGAGTGGAACAAAACACCAGGCATAAGGCCGAGTCTTCCACCCTTTACCAAGTATATAGATGCATTAATTAAATAAGAGATATTGTGATATCCCAACATAATCCTGTCCATCATGGAACAATCTTCAACTTCACCTGCAACTAACAATGCTATAAGAGGGGCTGAGCAAAGCGGTAACATAGCCAAGCAATGGTTTGCTAGGAAAGGTGAAAAAGTTAGAGGCTGACATGGCAATTTAGGAGGCATGGTAAACAAGTGATAGGTAGCGCAGGATAGCGATAGAATGAAGCAACTAGGAAGCAAAGATAGAAGTGATATCGAGGGTAAAGGTCATCTTGCCTGAAATCCCGCAAGGAAGAAGAACGAGTCCATGAAGAAGACAAACGGACGTAGTCGAACAAATCCTCACAACTCCGGAACGAAACCGAAGCTAACGAGAGAAGCAACCCGGAAAGAAACAAACAACATAGTAAACAACCACCACAGACACATGGCATGATGCACAACCAAGTATGATGCATGTCCGGTTTAATGAGGCATGGCATGGCAATATGCACAAACAACACTACAAATTAAGTGGAGCTCAATATGCAACAAGTTGCATATTAACGGAACACCACATCAATTATTTAGTTCTCACTCGTTATGTACCCAACAATATTAAACGTTGTTAAACATGGCAAGGGGTGAAGCATATGAAAAACTACCTATCTAGGCAAATTTAAATGAGGCCGGAACAACAAACAACAAGTCTGGAAAAACCTCATGAGCATATATTAGATTTGGTACTGTTCTGCCCTAAACACAATTTTAGAGTTGTTAAACATGCAAAGCAAGTACACCAAGTTAAACTAGGCATTTTTCTACCCCATTTACATATATAATTTATTTAAAACCTAGCTACGGTTTAATAGTTGAATTAAAGCATTTTAACATGGCATTTGAGCAAATTTAATCAAACAGCATTTTAAACATTTTTAACATGGATGAAAGTGGCAAAATATTAATCTACACAAAATTCTAAGCATTTTACATATATAAAGTATTTGCATATGATGCACAGTTAATTAAACATGAGCATTTTAAAATGATGGCAATTTTCTGAAAATATGCATGATAAAGAATAAATGCTAAAACACATGGAAGAGGGAAAAAACATGCACGGGCCGAATTGCAGCACGCCGCAGCAGCCCAGGAGTGGGGGAAAATAAATAAAAGAGGGGCAAAACAATTCGGGGCACCCTGGGATTCGATCCGAGGACCTCCTGCATGTGCGCGTGCGGGCTGACCAGCTGAGCTAGTGGTGTGCTTGTGCAATGAAAAGGGTTCGGCTCATTAAGAGATTGCCCAGGGCCGAGCCTCTCTGTATAGGCGAAGAAGACGACGGCTGCGAGGACGGAGCCGGCGAGGTCAGCCGTGGTGATGAAGGGGCTTGGGAGGCCACGGCGGGGTGCGGGATAGGCTAAGGAGCACGTGTGCTTGGGGCTTCTAGGTGCAGGGGCGTGTGCGTGTGCGGGGTACGAGCTCATGCTCACCTCGGGCGCGCGGCATGGCGATGATCAGGCGAGGCATGCGGGTGATCAAACATCGAGAGGAAGGAACGGAGAGGAAGGGGCGTTACCCAGCTCACCATATGATACGACGAGGTCGACAGATACACGCCGGAGACGACGGGAGGGAGCTCTGAACCTTGTCGAAATTCTGACCGTGAAGGAAGTGGAAGTAGAGGAGGGAGACGACGTGGCCGATGGCGTGAAGGCGAGATGGTGTTCGATCCGTGACGTAGAGGAAGCAAGGGAAGAAGAACGCGACGGGGCGCTGGACTTGGCGATCCGGCTCGTGGAGGTCGCTCCAGAGGAAGAAGAAGGCCACCACGACGTGGACGACACCGGGCTCGAGCTCGGCTTGGCTCGACCGGCCATGGCGACGGCGACGACAGGGAGGCGCGTTGGGGAGGCTCCCGCCCAACTAACTGGGGGGATCGGTCGAGGAGGGTGACGGGGTGCAGGACGACATGTCGAAGACGAGCTTGAGGCCCTCCGGCCGCAAGAACGACGACGGGCATCGACGGTTTATTTCTCTACTCTCGGTGGTGCTCTCTGATCTTGAGGAAGAAGGGAAAAGAGAGGGGAGGAAGAGATATGGCAGCGCGAGGAGGGAAGGAGGAGGGAGGAGGAAACCCTAGGGGTCGCTGCGGGGCTTTATAGGGGCGCAGGCAGGCGCTAGCCTCGACGTCCATGAGCTCACAGCGCGACGGCGCGAGCGCTCTGTGTCTGGAGCAAGGGAGAATGAGGGGAACCGGAGCAGGTGGCCGTTTGGGCATTGGGCTGGGCCGGCTGGGGAGAGAAACATGTGGGCTGCGGGGTCTGCTGCTGGGCTGCTCTTCCTTTCTCTCCTCATCTCTTTTCCTTAGTTCTCCAGGCAGAATAACAAGAGCAGAAATGCACAGGGAGATCAGGAAGAACGTAGGCTGGGACGGAAATATTTATAAGATCCTGGATTTATGCACAATTTGAATAAAATGGTCCGGACATTTTAGAGATAGAAAAATAATTCAAGTTTGAATTTAATTCAAACTTGAGTCATTTTTGAACCCAACCAAAACATCTTCCAATGAGCTGAAAATTGTCAGAGAGGGTGTAGGCATGGTTTAAGATTAATAGGGAAAGAATGAACATTTATGGAGAAGGGGAAAAGGTCACTTGCCAAAATGAAGGAATGAAGAAGGAAGGAGGAGGTGATGATGCATGATCATACGTGGAGCATGCAACAATGTAACATGCATGAATATGATAACGCACATGATGATTATGAGAATGCCAAAAATGACAAGAGGCACAAATGCAACATGACAAAGATGGGCATGGCAATGCAATATAACCAAATGATGAACATGATGCAAGAAGCGAAATAAAAGAGCAAGCACAAAAGAAACACACGGTGATCACAAAAAATATGGAAGTCTTCTGAAGCGTTGGTCTTGGGGCGTTACAACACTCCTCCACTAACAAGAGATCTCGTCCCGAGATCTAGGATGGCACCAGAGAGAAAACGGAAGAGGAAGAGAGGAGGTAAAACTAAGTTGCTTCTTCGAAAAAGAGTGAAACCAAAGAACCTTGAGAGGTTGAAAAGTTGAAAGAAAGAGCACAACGGAGTTGAACACAATTGAGAGCAGTGTTGTAGAAAATAGAAACAAGGAACACCATGTGAACCTTGGAGGTTGCAAAGCTATGAATGACGAGTACAATGGACAAGAAGGAATTGGAACCACTCTGGTTGAAACGAGATAAACAAGGAACAAGGAAGATCAAATTCAGACAACACTCTGGTTAAATGGATAAGCAAGAAAAGAACATGATCCTCACAATTCGAGATGATGAGTGAAGAGAGCAACATTACCATGCCTCCGGAAGAAAGAATAGAAGATAGATCATTGGAATAAAGGAATGGAGAAGAAAATGTCAACTTCTGCCACAAATGAACTTGGAAAGCATCCTTGCAAAGAAGAGTTGAACGGAGTTGTTGGAAAATCAACAACGAAAAGAATAAGCTTGTTGTGGGCTTATGGAAAACATCTCAAAACTATGAGGTGACAACCGACCACTATCGAAAACAAATGCTTGCTTGAGATCAACGAAGGGATGAAAACTGCTTTCGCCGAGAGGATAGTAGAAAACTTGGATCATTGATAAGCACCACAATACAACATTCCTTAGGGAAGGCTTTAGGTGAAATCTATACCAAGATAACTCCAACGAAGAGATTGATGGATTTAAAATACCTCATTCTTGATAACTTGTGAATCATGAAACACGAAGGGAAATTATCAAGAATGACATAACACCATCTCAAAAGATAAGGTAGGAAGAATTGCACTTTGAAATGAAAGAAGAAGAATACTTGAACTCCTCAAAACAAAACATGTGTTAAGCACCCTGTTTAATTTTGAGTATAGCTTGGCGGAACTTAACTCCGAGAGAAATCTTGAAGAACAATTGAAGAATGAAAGGAATCCTTGACGAAGCACCATGTAGAGCCTCCATGAAGAACTCAGGTAAAAAAGGATGATAGAAAGAAAGAGAAGTTGAAAATACAAGGTGAATCCTTGCAATGATTTAGATGGAGCTTCACGACGATATAACCGAGAAAACTTGGAACTCCGGAAAAGAAAAGATGAAACACATGAAACCGAGAATGTGATATGATGAACAACTCTAGAAAGAAGAAACTAGATCACTTGGATGAAACAATAATAAGAATTACGTTATGCGCATCCTTCACCAATTTAAATTGATGACAAGCAACGGATTTGGCATACTACTTATTCTCGTAGAAAGGATTAAGAGAGATATAGCGCAAACTTGAGAAGGTATAGATGGAACCACCGGTGGGATTGAAACAATGAAAGAATGAATGATAACCAAGGAAGAGAACTCTTGAACGAACCACCGTAAGAATTGAAAATGAAAGTACCAAGGCACAAATCACCGAGAAGAATTGGAAAACGAACGAAGATACTTGAGGGGATTTAGATACATGAAAACGAAGAGGCCATGAACTGATTAGAGGATATTTGAATGATGCACCAGTAAGATTTGTAGAACAAGAGCTGAAGGCTGAGAATGAAGAATTATGACATGATGGCCTTCGGAGGAAAAGAATTCTCACAATCGGAAGCAATTATGAGAGGATGGTATAAAGCTAGAACCATGAATCTCTGGAAGAATGGGTAAGGATTTAAGAGGAACTGTTCTTCGGTCTTCAAAATTCGAGAATGACGACGAGAAACACCACCATGAATTGTTGAGATACTCCGGGATGAAAATTAGAAAGGTTGAACCAACAACGAAAGAATTTGAAAGATCTTGGAGAAAGACATTTGACTGATGATAATTCATTCTTACGTCAAACTTCGAAAAGAATTTGGGAATGACTCCAAAAAAAATTAGAAGAGTCAGGTAAGATCCTGGGAAAAGACCTGTGGGTTAGGGCCCACTCAAAAGAAACACCGTTGAACGATTGATTGAAAGGGGGGATTGCGCCGGTTGAATTAAATGACTTGAATGAGATAACAACCTCAAAATAACTTGAATGGATTGAGAATGGAAACACGAATTTTTCTGAGATAATCTTAAGCACTACGGATAAGAATAGAGAGAGGTGAACAATTATGAGATGCACCGGCATGGGATATCATTTGAAACGAGGAAAGGATATGATCAACAAAGCTTGAATTGAATCCATCGGAGAAGAAAAGAATGAAAAATGATGAACTTGAAGCTCTGTTAGTATCTTCTTGAGAATCACCGGATAAGAACATTGACGGAAAAGAATGGAGGGACTTCCCATCAATAAAATGGATACCCGATTAAGAAATCTGATTCCTTGAAGAAAAGGATGGGAGGGCGGGAAAACAAAGGCAACTTGGGGCAGATGGAATGGATACCGTTGAGAAAACCTAGAATTGATCTTGCGGATGTTGAGAATGATCGGATCATCTCGAATAGAAGCACGCCGGTTAGAAAAAGAATTAACATGAGGATCTCGATGATCAAGAAGGATTAGTATTCACATAGCCATATGAGAACAACGTTTAGGAAATGTATGGATTCAACATTTGACTTCGAAGCAACTCGATTACCACATATAAAACAAAACAAAGGATTTGGCTTGCAGAATAAGCCGGAACAAACATATGATAGAGATTCCGTCCGAAGTTTTCGTGGTGGGGCCCACACGGGCTCGAGTGTACAGCACCATCATGTACAAGGCAGTGCACATGACATACGAAGTGTACCCGAACCAGCATAGCCAAGGGTTCTTTAAGACACAACGAGACCACTGTAAAAACGACCGTGGAAAGGCGGACCACTAGACGTCGAACCCCAATCTCATATCATGCATCTGTCGAAAAGATATTCTAGGAGCTACTTGAATTCCCACCTATAAAACTCCCGGAACTTTCTGGTTATGCAATCTGGTGTTGGGGATACAGGGGAAGCAATATATATCTCACCCAAAACTAACAATCCCTACATCCAACTGTATCCATCCGTCGACACATAACCAAGAAACCTTCGGAAATCATGTACCTCAACCTTTGAAAAGCATCCGTTATACTAGTTATGGCAATACTCCCGAACTCCCGCCCCAGTACTGGGTGGCATCGAGGTTATCTCACCAACAACTGCATAAAAGAGATTTTCGATGTCGGCAAAACTCAGGTATTCCAGAACTGCAATGATAAAATTGTGACGACAACACCTCGGAGCTCAACTCCCCGGGTCAAAGCCACATAATAGACAGGAGGCACCAAGAACAATGTTCTCGTCACAAAACCATCGGAACGATTCCAAGATACCCGCGTGATCCTAAAAAAAATTTAGTGAAATTTGAAGAGAGGAAAGTCAAAACATCTACGTCAGGAGACCTCACCAAAGCGACGAAGGGACTGAGGAGTAAAAAGAATCCTACTCTCCGATATATATAATCCTAAGACTCAAAACATTTTTTTCTAGACTCAACAACACCAGCAAACAATCAAGCAGGGGGCTCCTAAGTCGGGGATGGCTCTGATTACCAACTTGTAACACCCACGATGCGGCTATATCTCCCACGTGTCGAAGCACGACTTAGAGGCATAACCGCATTGTGGTTTTGTCGCAAGAAGGGTCATCTTCACACAATCCCATGTAATGAATAAGAATGGGATAAAGAGTTGGCTTACAATCGCCACTTCACACAATGAACATATAATCAATCATACATCATTCAGAGTACACATACATAGTCCGACTACGGACGAAGCCAACAGAAAAGAAGATAACCCAACTGCTAGATCCCCGATCGTCCCAACTGGGCTCCACTACTGATCAACATGAAACGAAACATAGCAACAACTAAGATCTTCGTTGAGCTCCCATCTGAGCTCGGTTGCATCATCTGCACTGGTATCATCGGCACCTGCAACTTTTGTGATAGTATCTGGTGAGTCACGAGGACTCAGCAATCTCAAAACCCGCGAGATCAAGACTATTTAAGCTTATGGGTAGGAAGTGGTAATGAGGTGGAGTTGCAGCAAGCACTAAGCAAATATGGTGGCTAACATACGCAAATGAGAGCGAGAAGAGAGTAAACGGAACGGTCGTGAACTAGCAATGATCAAGAAGTGATCCTGAACCCCTACTTACGTCAAACATAACCCAAAACCGTGTTCACTTCCCGGACTCCGTCGAAAAGAGACCATCACGGCTACACACACGGTTGATGCGTTTTAATTCGTATCTGGTGTCAAGTTATCTACAACCGGACATTAACAAATTCCCATCTTCCTATAACCGCAGGCACGGCTTTTGAAAGATTATACCCTGCAGGGGTGTCCCAACTTAGCCCATGATAAGCTCTCACGATCAACAAAGGAATAGACCTTCTCCCAGGAAGACCCGATCAGACTCGGAATCCCGGTTTATAAGACATTTCGACAATGGTAAAACAAGACCAGCAAAGCCGCCCGATGTGCCGACAAATCCCGATAGGAGTCGCACGTATCTCATTCTCAGGGCACACCGGATGAGCCAGACATTGGGTTGGCATAGACCCTGATTTGCCAGGGGGCGCCGGACATCGCTCAGCTTGGACCAGCACCCGGAGGAGCACTGGCCCGGGGGGGGGTAAATAAAGATGACCCTTGAGTCTGCAAAACCCAAGGGAAAAAGGCTTAGGTGGCAAATGTTAAAACCAATGTTGGGCCTTGCTGCAGGAGTTTTATTCAAAGCGAACTGTCAAGGGGGTCCCATAAATCACCCAACCGCGTCAGGAACGCAAAATCCAAGAACATAACACCGGTATGACGAAAACTAGGGCGGCAAGAGTGGAACAAAACACCAGGCATAAGGCCGAGTCTTCCACCTTTTACCAAGTATATAGATGCATTAATTAAATAAGAGATATTGCGATATCCCAACATAATCCTGTCCATCATGGAGCAATCTTCAACTTCATCTGCAACTAACAATGCTATAAGAGGGGCTGAGCAAAGCGGTAACATAGCCAAGCAACGGTTTGCTAGGAAGGGTGAAAAAGTTAGAGGCTGACATGGCAATTTGGGAGGCATGGTAAACAAGTGATAGGTAGCGCATGATAGCGATAGAACGAAGCAACTAGCAAGCAAAGATAGAAGTGATATTGAGGGTAAAGGTCATCTTGCCTGAAGTCCCGCAAGGAAGAAGAACGAGTCCATGAAGAAGACAAACGGACGTAGTCGAACAAATCCTCATAACTCCGGAACGAAACCAAAGCTAACGAGACAAGCAACCCGGAAAGAAACAAACAACATAGTAAACAACCACCACAGACACATGGCATGATGCACAACCAAGTATGATGCATGTCCGGTTTAATGAGGCATGGCATGGCAATATGCACAAACAACACTACAAATTAAGTGGAGCTCAATATGCAACAAGTTGCATATTAACGGAACACCACATCAATTATTTAGTTCTCACTCGTTATGTACCCAACAATATTAAACGTTGTTAAACATGGCAAGGGGTGAAGCATATGAAAAACTACCTATCTAGGCAAATTTAAATGAGGCTGGAACAACAAACAACAAGTCCGGAAAAACCTCATGAGCATATATTAGATTTGGTACTGTTCTGCCCTAAACACAATTTTAGAGTTGTTAAACATGCAAAGCAAGTACACCAAGTTTAAACCAGGGGCGTGTGCGTGTGCGGGGTACGAGCTCATGCTCACCTCGGGCGCGCGGCATGGCGATGATCAGGCGAGGCATGCGGGTGATCAATCATCGAGAGGAAGGAACGGAGAGGAAGGGGCGTTACCCAGCTCACCATATGATACGACGAGGTCGACGGATACACGCCGGAGACGACGGGAGGGAGCTCTGAACCTTGTCGCAATTCTGACCATGAAGGAAGTGGAAGCAGAGGAGGGAGATGACGTGGCCGATGGCGTGAAGGCGAGATGGTGTTCGATCCGTGACGTAGAGGAAGCAGGGGAAGAAGACCGCGACGGGGCGCTGGACTTGGCGATCCGGCTCGTGGAGGTCGCTCCAGAGGAAGAAGAAGGCCTCCATGACGTGGACGACATCGGGCTCGAGCTCGGCTTGGCTCAACCGGCCATGGCGACGGCGACGACAGGGAGGCGCGTTGGGGAGGCTCCCGCCCAACTAACTGGGGGGGTCGGTCGAGGAGGGTGACGGGGTGCAGGACGACATGTAGAAGACGAGCTTGAGGCCCTCCGGCCGCGAGAACGACGACGGGCATCGACGGTTTATTTCTCTGCTCTCGGTGGTGCTCTCTGATCTTGAGGAAGAAGGGAAAACAGAGGGGAGGAAGAGAGATGGTGGCGCGAGGAGGGAAGGAGGAGGGAGGAGGAAACCCTAGGGGTCGCTGCGGGGCTTTATAGGGGCGCAGGCAGGCGCTAGCCTCGACGTCCGTGAGCTCACAACGCGACGGCGTGAGCGCTCTGTGTCTGGAGAGAATGAGGGGAAACGAAGCAGGTGGCCATTTGGGCATTGGGCTGGGCCGGCTGGGGAGAGAAACATGTGGGCTGCGGGGTCTGTTGCTGGGCAACTCTTCCTTTCTCTCCTCATCTCTTTTCCTTAGTTCTCCAGGCAGAATAACAAGAGCAGAAATGCACAGGGAGATCAGGAAGAACGTAGGCTGGGACGGAAATATTTATAAGATCCTGGATTTATGCACAATTTGAATAAAATGGTCTGGACATTTTAGAGATAGAAAAATAATTCAAGTTTGAATTTAATTCAAACTTGAGTCATTTTTGAACCCAACCAAAACATCTTCCAATGAGCTGAAAATTGTCAGAGAGGGTGTAGGCATGGTTTAAGATTAATAGGGAAAGAATGAACATTTATGGAGAAGGGGAAAAGGTCACTTGCCAAAATGAAGGAATGAAGAAGGAAGGAGGAGGTGATGATGCATGATCATACATGGAGCATGCAACAATGTAACATGCATGAATATGATAATGCACACGATGATTATGAGAATGCCAAAAATGACAAGAGGCACAAATGCAACATGACAAAGATGGGCATGGCAATGCAATATAACCAAATTATGAACATGATGCAAGAAGCGAAATTAAAGAGCAAGCACAAAAGAAACACACGGTGATCACGAAAAATATGGAAGTCTTCTGAAGCGTTGGTCTTGGGGCGTTACAATCTGCTCTTGCAATAGGCCTGTCACCTAGCGGTGCAAGAAGGACATAATTTTTTTTCATGCAGCAATGAGGATAATCCTCGGATCATAGACCGAGTTCGCTTCTTTTCTACTATCATCTTTCAACTTATTTTTCTCTAGGAACATATCAAAAATAAACGGGGAGCTACATCGCGAGCTATTGATCTACAACATAATTTGCAAATACTATTAGGACTAAGTTCATGATAAATTAAGTTCAATTAATCAAATTACTTAAGAACTCCCACTTAGATAGACATCCCTCAAGTCATCTAAATGATACGTGATCCAAATCAACTAACCCATGTCCGATCATCACGTGAGATGGGGTAGTCATCAATGGTGAACATCTCGATGTTGATCATATCTACTATATGATTCACGTTGGACCTTTTGGTCTCCAGTGTTCTGAGGCCATGTTTGTACATGCTAGGCTCGTCAAGTTTAACCCGAGTATTCCGCATGTGCAAAACTATCTTGCCCCCGTTGTATGTGAACGTAGAGACTATCACACCTGATCATCACGAGGTGTTTCAGCACGAAGAATTCTCGCAACGGTGCATACTCAGGGAGGACACTTATACCTTGAAATTTTAGTTAAGGGATCATCTTATAATGCTACCATCGTACTAAGCAAAATAAGATGCATAAAAGATAAACATCACATGCAAACAAAATTTGTGACATGATATGGCCATCATCATCTTGTGATTTTGATCTCCATCTCCAAGGCATGGTCATGATCTCTATCATCACCAGCTCGACACCTTGATCTCCATCGTAGCATCGTGGTCATCTCGCCAACTATTGCTTCTACAACTATCACTACCGCTTAGTGATAAAGTAAAGCAATTACATGGCGTTTGCATTTCATACAATAAAGCGACAACCATAAGGCTCCTGCCAGTTGCCGATAACTTTTACAAAACATGATCATCTCGTACAATAACGTATATCACATAATATCTTGACCATATCACATCACAAGCATGCCCTGCAAAAACAAGTTAGACGCCCTCTACTTTATTGTTGCAAGTTTTACATGGCTGCTACGGGCTTCTAGCAAGAACTATTCTTACCTATGGCACAAAACCACAATGGTGATTTATCAAATTTGTTATTTTAACCTTCAACAAGGACCGGCCGTAGTCAAATTTGATTCAACTAAAGTTGGAGAAACACACACCTGCCAGCCAAATTTATGCAAAACCAGTTGCATGTCTGTCGGTAGAACCGGTCTCATGAACGTGGTCATGTAAGGTTGGTCCGGGCCGCTTCATCCAACAATACCGCCGAATCAAAATAAGAAATTGGTGGTAAGCAGTATGACTATCACCACCACAACTCTTTGTGTTCTACTCATGCATATCATCTACACATAGACCTGGCTTGGATGCCACTGTTGGGAAACGTAGCATGCAATTTCAAAAAAAATCCTACACTCACGCAAGAACTATCTAGGAGATGCATAGTAACGAGAGGGGGAGAGTGTGTCCACCTACCCTTGTATACTGAAAGTGGAAGCGTTTACCAACATGGTTGATGTAGTCGACCTTCTTTCTTGTTCCGGCCGATCAAGTACCGAACGTACGGCACCTCTGAGTTCTGCACACCTTCAGCTCTATGATGTCCCTCGAACTCTTGATCCAGCAGACTGTTGAGGAAGTAGAAGAGTTCCGTCAGCACGATGGCGTGGTGACGATGATCATGAAGTCATCCGTGCAGGGCTTCGCCTAAGCACTACGTGAAGATGACTGGAGGCATAAACTATCAAGGGGGGAGCCGCACACGGCTAACAATCGTTGGTGTGTGTTCTAGGCGCCTCCCCCTTCATATATATAGGTGGGAGGGAGAGGGAGCAGCCAAGGGGGCAGCCAAGTAGGAGGAATC
>NC_041385.1:494146208-494179727 GCF_002162155.2 Triticum dicoccoides
GGAAGGGGGAGGCCGAATCCTTCCCCTTCATTTCTCTCTTCCCCTCTTTCCTTCCCCTCCAGGTTCGGCCTATATGGGAGGCGCAGCAGCCCATGCTCGATGCTGCATTTCCCCTCTTGGCTCATTAGGCCCATATCGTTGCCGGGGGTGCCCGGAACTATACCTGGCCATGGGCCAGGCCAGGCCGGGCCTAAAAAAGCCCACAGCAGAAAGATGAGGCCCAGGCCCTCCCAGGACCTACCATCATGCCTACTTTTCAAGCCCAAGCCTGGCCAATCTGGTTAAAAGCCCTGAAAAGCACTTAGGGCTTAGGGCTTAGGGTCGGGCCTCTTCCTTAAAATGCCAATATGTCAAGTCCAAGCCCGTCCAGGCCATGCTGGTGGGCTCAACACTCAGGCCCAATCCCGGCCCATGGGGAAGCCCATCGGGCCTAGGCCCTGTATTTTAGGTCCAGACCTGGGTGGGCCGACAGAGCCGGGTTTGAGATGGCCAGGACTACCCAGAACCCCTTTCTGGTGAACCGATACGTACTCGGTACCCCCGGAACACTTCCGGTGTCCGAATACTATTGTCCTATATATCAATCTTCCCCTCTCGGCCATTTCGAGACTCCTCGTCATGTCTGTGATCTCATCCGGGACTCTGAACAACATTCGGTCACCAAATCACATAACTCATATAATACAAAATCATCATTGAACATTAAGCGTGCGGACCCTACGGGTTCGAGAACTATGTAGACATGACCGAGACACCTCTCTGCTCAATAACCAATAGTGAAACCTAGATGCTCATATTGGCTCCTACATATTCTATGAAGATCTTTATCGGTCGAACCATTATGACAACATACACTATTCCCATTGTCATCGGTATGTTACTTGCCCGAGATTCGATCGTCGGTATCTTGATACCTAGTTCAATCTCGTTACCGGCAAGTCTCTTTACTCGTTCCGTAATCCTTCATCCTGCAACTAACTCATTAGTCACTTTGCTTGCAAGGCTTCCTATGGTGTGCATTACCAAGAGGGCCCAGAGATACCTCTCCGATACTCGGAGTGACAAATCCTAATCTTGATATATGCCAACCCAACAAAACACCTTCGGAGATACCTTTAGAGCATATTTATAATCACCTCGTTATGTTGTGACATTTGATAGCACACAAGGCATTCCTCCGGTATTCGGGAGTTTCATAATCTCATAGTCAGAGGAATATGTATTTGAATGAAGAAAGCAGTAGCAATAAAACTGAATGATCATAATGCTAAGCTAACAAATGGGTCTTGTCCATCACATCATTCTCCTAATGATGTGATCCCATTCGTCAAATGACAACACATGTCTATGGTTAGGAAACTTAATCTTCTTTGACAAATGAGCTAGTCAAGTAAATGCATACTAGGGACATGGTGTTTTGTCTATGTATCCACACATGTATCAAGTTTCCGGTTAATACAATCCTAGCATGAATAATAAACATTTATCATGAATAAGGAAATACTCCCTCCGTTCCTTGGTATAAGGTGTATAGATTTTTGAGAAAACCCCCGAAATATAAGGTGTATTGCATTGCACCACTCGTTTGGATATTTTTTTAGGGATTTGATTACATTTTCTTATATGAGGCAAGCTCCTGTATTTTCTCATGTCAATTAGTCAGGTGTAATCTCGCCCAAAACTTCTGAAATTTTCCTTGCACGTGCGTTCTTTAACTTCCGTGCCAAAAACTATACACCCTATATTCAGGAATGGAGGGAGTATAATATAACAACTTTATTATTGCCTCCAGTGCATATTTCCTTCAGTAAGATGGAGGAGAATAGGTATGTAAGTGAACACATACTCAGAATGTCTGGGTACCACAACCACTTGACTCAGCTAGGAATTGATCTTCCAGTTGAGAGTGTTATTGATAGAGTTCTCAGTCACTGCCACCAAACTACAAAAGCATCATGATGAACCATAATATGCAAGGGATGATGAAAATGATTCCCAAGCTCTTCGCGATGCTAAAATTGGCAGAGGTAGAAAGCGAGAAAGAGCATCAAGTGTTGATGGTTAACAAGACCACCAGTTTCAAGAAAAAGGGCAAGGGAAAGATAGGTAACTTCAAGAAGACCGGCAAGAAAGCTGCCACTCCCGTGAACAAGCCCAAAGCTGGACCCAAGACTGAGACTGAGTGCTTACTGCAAGCGTAATGGTCACTGGAAGCGGAACTGCCCCAAATACTTGGCAGATAAGAAGGATGGCAAATTGATCAAAGGTATATTTGATATACATGTTATTGATGTGTTCCTTACTAATGCTCACGGTAGCGCCTGGGTATTTCATACTGGTTCAGTTGCTCTTATTTGCAACTAGATATAAGAGCTGCGGAATAAACGAAGATTGGCTAAGGATGAGTTGACGATGCGCGTCGGGAATGGTTCCAAGGTTGATGTGATCGCCATCGGCACACTACCTCTACATCTACCTTCGGGATTAGTTTTAGACCTCAATAATTGTTATTTGGTGCCAGCGTTGAGCATAAACATTATATCTGGATCTTTTTTATTGCGAGATGGTTATTCATTTAAGTCAAAGAATAATGGTTGTTCTATTTATACGAGTAACATCTTTTATGAGCATGCACCCTTAGTGAATGGTATATTCTTGTTGAATCTTGATCGTAGTGATACACATATTCATAATATTGATGCCAAAAGATGCAAAGTTGATAATGATAGTGTAACATACTTGTGGCACTGCCGTTTAGGTCATATTGGTGTAAAGCGCAGGAAGAAACTCCATACGGATGGACTTTTGGAATCACTTTATTATGAATCATTTGATACTTGCAAACCATGCCTCATGGGTAGATGACTAAAACTCCATTTTCCGAAACAATGGAGCGAGCTAATGACTTATTGGAAATAATACATACCGATGTATGCGGTCTAATGAGTATTGAAGCACGCGACGGTTATTATTATTTTCTAACCTTCACAGATGATTTGAGTAGGTATGGGTATATCTACTTGATGAAACACACGTCTGAAACATTTGAAAAGTTCAAAGAATTTTCGAGTGAAGTGGAGAATCACCGTAACAAGAAAATAAAGTTTCTACGATCTGATCACGGAGGTGAATATTTGAGTTATGAGTTTGGCCTTCATTTAAAACAATGTGGAATCGTTTCACAACTCACGCCGCCTGGAACACCACAGGGTAATGGTGTGTGTGTGAACGTCGTAACTGTACTTTATTAGATATGGTGCGTTCTATGATGTCTCTTACTGACTTGCCACTATTGTTTTGGGGTTATGCATTAGATACAGCCACATTCACGTTGAATAGGGCACCATCTAAATCCGTTGAGACGACACCGTATGAACTATGGTTTGGCAAGAAACCTAAGCTGTCGTTTCTTAAAGTTTGGGGATTCGACGCTTATGTCAAAAGGCTTCAACCTGCAAGCTCGAACCCAAAGCGAAGAAGTGTGTCTTCATAGGATACCCTAAAGAAACTATTGGGCATACCTTCTACCACAGACCCCGAAGTCAAGATCTTTGTTGCTGCATGGATCCTTTCTAGAGAAGGAGTTTCTCTCGAAAGAAGTGAGTGGGAGGAAAGTAGAAATTGATGAGGTAGTTGTACCTTCTCTCTAATTGGAAAATAGCACATCAGAGAAAACCGTTCCTATGATGCCTACACCAACCAGAGAGGAAGCAAGTGATGATCATGAAACTTCAGATCTAGTTACTACCATACCTCGTAGGTCGACCAGAACAGGTTCCGCACCAGATTGGTATGGTAATCATGTCCTGGAAGTCATGTTGTTGGACAACGGCGAAACTACGAACTATGAAGAAGGAGCCCAGATTATGATAAATGGCTTGAGGCCATGAAATCTGAGATAGGATCCACATATAAGAACAAAGTGTGGACTTTGGTGGACTTGCCCAATGATTGGCAAGCCATTGAGAATAAATGGATCTTCAAGAGGAAGACGAATGCTGATGGTAATATCACTGTCAACAAAGCTCGACTTGTCATAAAAGGTTTTCAACAAGTTCAAGGGGTTGACTACGATGAGACTTTCTCACCAGTAGTGATGCTTAAGTCTGTCAGAATCATGTTAGCAATTGCCGCATTTTATGATTATGAAATCTGGCAAATGGACGTCAAAACTGCATTCGTTAATGGGTTTCTTAAAGAAGAGTTGAATATGATGCAACCAGAAGGTTTTGTCGATCCTAAGGGTGCTAACAAAGTGTGCAAGCTCTAGTGATCCATCTATGGCTGGTGCAAGCATCTCGGAGTAGGACTATATGCTTTGATGAGGTGATCAAAGCATTTGGTTTTATACAGACTAACGGAGAAGCCTGTATTTACAAGAAAGTGAGTGGGAGCTCTGTAGTATTTCTAATATTATATGTGGATGACATATTGCTGGTTGGAAATGATATAGAATTTCTGGATAGCATAAAAGGAATTTTAATAAGAATTTTTCAATGAAAGACCTCAGTGAAGCTGCTTACATATTGGGCATCGGGATCTATACGGATAGATCGAGACACTTAATAGGACTTTCACAAAGCACATACCTTGACAACATTCTGAAGAAGTTCAAAATAGAACAGTCAAAGAAAGGGTTCTTGCCTATGTTGCAAGGTGTGAAAATGAGTAAGACTCAAAGTCTGACCACGGTAGAAGATAGCGAGAGAGAATGAAAGCCATTCCCTATGCCTCAACCATTGGTTCTATTATGTATGCCATGTTGTGTACCAGACCTGATGTGTGCCTTGCCATAAGTTTGGCAGGGAGGTACCAAAGTAATCTAGGAGTGGATCACTGGATAGCGGTCAATAATATCATGAAGTGCCTGAAAAGGACCAAGGATATGTTTCTCCTTTATGGAGGTGACAAAGAGCTCGTCGTAAAGGGTTACGTTGAAGGTAGCTTCGTCATAGATCCAGATGACTCTATGTTACAAACTAAATACGTATTTATATTGAATGGTGGAGCTATCAGTTGGTGCATTTCTAAGCAGAGCGTCGTGGCGAGATCTACATGTGAAGCGGAGTACATAGCTACTTTGGAAGCAACACATGAAGGAGTCTGGATGAAGGAGTTCATATCCGATCTGGGTGTAATACCCGATGCATCGGGTCCAATGACAATCTTTTGTGACAACACTGGAGCAATTTCCTTAGCCAAGGAATCCATGTTTCACAAGAGAACCACACACATCAACCGACACTTCAACTCCATTCCTGAAAAGGTCAAGGATGGAGACATAGAAATTTGCAAAATACATATGGATCTAAATGTGGCAGAACCGTTGACTAAACCTCTTCCGCATGCAAAACATGATCAGCACAAAGACTCCATGGGTGTTAGATTCATTACTGTGTAATCTAGATTATTGACTCTAGTGCAAGTGGGAGACTGTTGGAGATATTCCCTATAGGCAATAATAAAGTGGTTATTATTATATTTCCTTAATCATGATGAAGGTTTATTATTCATGCTAGAATTGTATTGACCGGAAACTTAAATACATGTGTGGATACATAAATAAATACCATGTCCCTAGTAAGGCCTTACTAGACTAGCTCGCTGATCAAAAGATGGTTAAGGTTTCCTTACCATAGACATGTGTTGTCATTTGATAACGGGATCACATCATTAGTAGAATGATGTGATGGACAAGACCCATATGTTAGCATAGCATATGATTGTTCAGTTCTTGCTATTGCTTTCTTAATGTCAAATACATATTCCTTCGACCATGAGATCATGCAACTCCCGGACACCGAAGGAATACCTTGTGTGCTATCAAACATCACTTCATAACTGGGTAATCATAAAGATGCTCTAAAGGTATCTCCAAAGGTGTCCGTTGAGTTGGCATGAATCGAGATTGGGATTTGTCACTCCCTATGATGGAGAGGTGTCTCTGGGCCCTCTTGTTAATAAAACATCACAAGAAGCTTGCAAGCAATGTGACTAAGGAGTTAGTCATGGGATCTTGTATTATAGAACGAGTAAAGAGACTTGCCGGCAACGAGATTGAACAAGGTATGAGATACCGACGATCGAATCTCGGGCAAGTAACATACCGACGGACAAAGGGAACTACATACGGGATTAACCGAATCCTTGACATCGTGGTTCAACCGATAAAAGATCTTTGTGGAATATGTAGGAACCAATATGGGCATCCAAGTCGCGCTATTGGTTATTGACTAGAGAGGTGTCTCGGTCATGACTACATGATTCCTGAACCCACAGGGTCGCATGCTTAACGTCCGTTGACGCTAGAGTAGTATTGGGATATTTGATGATTGGTAACCAAATGTTGTCCGGAGTACCGGATGAGATCCCGGACATCACGGGAGCCTCGTAATGGTCGCGAAGTAAAGATTTATATACAGAAAGTTGTTTTCAAGATTCCAAAAAAGTTCCAGTTTTTTTGGTATTGCACCGAGAAGCTTCCAGAAGGTTCCAGAAACTTCTAGAGTAGTCCGGAAGTCCACCAAGGGTTCCACCTTGTCCCAAGGGTTATAATGGGCTTAGAGGAGGCTCCATGGCCTAATTGGTCCAGTCACACACAAGTCCCTCAAGGCCCATGCAGTTGGGAAAGGTGGAAAGTCCACCTTTCTATGTAAGGGAAGGAGGAGGACTAGGATTCCACCTCCTCCCCCCGTGGTTGCGCCCTAGAGTTTGGAGGGGCTGTTTCCCATGCCCCTCCATCTATATATTGAGGGGAGGGCCCCCCAAGAGGACATACAAAGCCCTTGGTGCCCCTCTCTCTCCCGTTACTCCGTAGTTCCACCGCCTCGTCCCGGCGACGCTTAGCAAAGCGTTGTCGGTGCTCCACCACCACAATCACCACCATGCCATCATGTTGGTTGTGATACGATCTACTTATCCTCTCCCTCTTGCTGGATCAAGAAGGAGGAGACGTCATCGAGCCGCACGTGGAGCCGACCATTCGACACTAGATCGGTTGGATCGTGATCGAACTGCGAAGAGCACGTGGAGCTTCCGCTTTGCGATCTACAAGGATATGTATATGATCTCCCCCTCTCGTAGCTATGCATCTCCATGGACAGATATTGCATGTGCGTAGAAGTTTTTTTGTTTTCCATCCAACGTTTCCCAACACAAGGAAGCTTATATCCAAAAAATCGTGTTAAAATTTTAGTGCACTCGGAGTTACGGATCTCCAGATATTTAAGAAAAGGTTTTCGGCCAGAAAATATGAATGCGAAACACAAGAGAACAGAGAGATAGATCCAATCTAGGAGAGGCTCTCGGCCCTCCGCCACCATGGAGGCCATGGACCAGAGGGGGAACTCTCCTCCCATCAGGGGGGCAAGGAAGAAGAACAAGGAGGGGGCTCTCTCCCTCTCTCTCCCGGTGGCGCTGGAGTGCCGCCGGGGCTAGGATCATGACGGTGACCTACACCAACAACCTTGCTACCGTTAACACCAACTTTCTCCCCCTCTATGCAGTGGTGTAACCTCTCTATTCCCATTCTAATTCTCTACATAAACATGGTGCTCAACACTATTAATTATTATCTAATGATATGTGGTTATCCTATGATGTTTGAGTAGATCTATTTTGTCCTATGGGTTGATAGATGATCATGATTGGTTTGAGTTGTATATTTTATTTTTCTGCTGTCCTACGGTGCCCTCGGTGTCATGCAAACGTGAGGGATCCCCACTATAGGGTGTTGTAATACGTTCATGATTCGCTTATGGTGGGTAGCGTGAGTGATAGAAGCACAAACCCAAGTAAGGGGGGTTGTTGCGTATGGGATAAAGAGGAATTGATACTTAATGCTATGGTTGGATTTCACCTTAATGATCTTTGGTAGTTACAAATGCTCTCTAGAGTCCCAATCATAGGTGTATATGATCCAAGTACAGAAAGTATGTTAGATCATGCCTCTCCCTGATATAAAATTGCAATAATGATTGGTGGTTTAGTTATCGATCACCTATGGACAAATAACTTTCTTATGTGACAAAACCTTTATACTAAACAAATAAAATTTATTATCTTGCAATTTATTCATAGTTTTATTCTCACAAAGTACTTCTAGTTTTATTCTTGTTCTAGGTAAAGCGAACATTAAGTGTGCGTAGATTTGTATCGGGTGGACGATAGAACTTGAGGGAATATTTGTTCTACCTTTAGCTCCTCGTTGGGTTCGACACTCTTATTTATTAAAAAGGCTACAAACGATCCCCTATACTTGTGGGTTATCACGGGACTCCGAAACCCATCTCTCCTCCCCCTTCCCATGACGGGCTGGGGGAGCCGACATCCACTCTGCCCCCCCCCCCAAGCCAACACGGCGGGGGCCGAGGAGTCGGATAGTCATGGCCAAGGTTGATACCTCGGCCCATCAGGACCCTAGGGAGAAGATTCCCAAGGTTGTCAAGAGAGGGCTGAGCCAGTCATTGTCCCAGCCGATGTCTGCCCCGGCTTCATCATCGCAGCTGGATACCACTCGACCCAGCTCCCCGACGCCCAGCTCTAAGGTTGTACCACCACCCCCACATCCTGCTCAAGGGCAAGCTAGCACGGGGTGGACGGAAGACATGGAGGAGGCCTTGAATGGCTCCTCCCTCAGGGAAGAGCACAGCGCCTTAATATGGGCGGTGTTGCAAGGTTTCCGGTCCATGGGAGCCAGCCTGCACGAGGTTTTTAAGAATCTCGTGGCAAGCTTCCAGGTTGCTTCTACCTTTGTATCAAATTACCTTATCTGTTTGATCTTATTAATTTATGTATTTGTTCAATAACATGATATCATGGCCATCTATGCGGCATATTGAGTGAGTAGCCCCCGAGCCCAAAGCTGGTTATGAAAAAACAACATCGGGGTCCTATAACTTAGAAGGATCTTGTCATTTAGCCCCTAGGATGCTGCCTTAGGCCATCCACCTGGAATTTCAATATTTTGATTGTGTACTTTGTAATAAGGATCATTGCTGGCAGGTTTCGACCTTGTGATGTCTACTACACAACCTTCTTCTTGTATATGTTGTTGGGCCTGCAAGTGCACAGGTTTGTAGGACAGTAGCAAATTTCCCTCAAGTGGATGACCTAAGGTTTATCAATCTGTAGGAGGCATAGGATGAAGATGGTCTCTCTCAAACAACCCTGCAACCAAATAACAAAGAGTCTCTTGTGTCCCCAACACACCCAATACAATGGTAGATTGTATAGGTGCACTAGTTCGGTGAAGAGATGGTGATACAAGTGCAATATGGATGGTAGATAAAGGTATTTGTAATCTGAAATTATAAAAACAGCAAGGTAGCAAGCGATAAAAGTGAGCGTAAATGGTATTGCAATGATAGGAAACAAGGCCTAGGGTTCATACTTTCACTAGTGCAAGTTCCCTCAACAGTAATAACATAGATAGATCATATAACAATCCCTCAACATGCAACAAAGAGTCACTCCAAAGCCAGTAATAGCGGAGAGCAAACGAAGAGACTATGGTAGGGTACGAAACCACCTCAAATTTATCCTTTCTGTTCTATCTATTCAAGAGTTCGTAGTAAAATAACATGAAGCTATTCTTTCCGCTCAATCCATCATAGAGTTCATACTAGAATAACACCTTAAGACACAAATCAACCAAAACCCTAATGTCACCTAGATACTCCATTGTCACCTCAAGTATCCGTGGGCATGATTATATGATATGCATCACACAATCTCAGATTCATCCAACCAACACAAAGTACTTCAAAGAGTGCCCCAAAGTATCTACCGGGGAGTCAAGAAAACGTGTGCCTACCCCTATGCATAGATTCATGGGCGGAACCCGCAAGTTGGTCACCAAAACATACATCAAGTGGCACGTGATATCCCATTGTCACCACAGATAAACACGGCAAGACATACATCAAGTTTCTCAAACAAAAGACTCAATCCGATAAGATAACTTCAAGAGGGAAACTCAATTCATCACAAGAGAGTAGAGGGGGAGAAACATCATAAGATCCAACTATAATAGCAAAGCTCATGATACATCAAGATCGTGCCATAGAGAGAACACGAGAGAGAGAGAGATCAAACACATAGCTACTGGTACATACCCACAGCCTCGAGGGTGAACTACTCCCTCCTTGTCATGGAGAGCACCGGGATGATGAAGATGGCCACCGGTGATGGGTTCCCCCTCCGGCAGGGTGCCAAAACGGGCTCCCGAGAGGTTTTTGGTGGCTACAGAGGCTTGCGGCGGCGGAACTCCCAATCTATCTTGATATTCTATGTTTTTAGGGTACGTAGGCTTATATAGGCGAAAGAAGTCGGTCAGGAGGTGCTCGAGGGGCCCATGAGACAGGGGGTGCGCCTAGTAGGGGGGGCACGCCCTCCTATCTCCTGGCCTCCTCGAGGCTCTTCTGACGTGAACTCCAAGTCTCCTGGGTGATATTCTTCCAAACAATCACGTTGCCGAAGGTTTCATTCCGTTTGGACTCCGTTTGATATTCCTTTTCTTCGAAATACTGAAACAGGCAATAAAACAGCAATATGGGCTGGGCCTCCGGTTAATAGGTTAGTCCCAAATGTAATATAAAAGTGTATAATAAAGCCCGTAATCATTCAAAACAGATAATAAAATAGCATGAATGCTTCATAAATTATAGATACGTTGGAGACGTATCAGCATCCCCAAGCTTAATTCCTACTCGTCCTCGAGTAGGTAAATGATAAAAGAAAGAATTTATGAAGTGTGAATGCTAGAGGTGCACAAGTTTGATCAATGATAATTTCAATCACCTTTACTAGCAGCATTATATGCCATAACAGTAGTTCATCCCATAAAACTTTTCATAATCAAGTAACAAGCTATCCACATGTTAAAGCATAGACCATAAACTTTCTTGAAAACTAGCAAACTTCATTCTTAGTCATCAAACAATTGCAATTCATCCTATTTTTAGGAAGGGTCTATGTCAGAGCTTTGATTTAGCAAACTTCACATACTCAACTATCATATAGTCTTCTACAATTGCTAACACTCACGCAATACTTGTGGTTATGAAGTTTTAATTAGACACAAAGAAAGATAGGGGCTTATAATGTTGCCTCCAAACGTATTCACCTTTGGGTGATGTCAACAATAATAGTTCATGCTAACGTACATCCAATTGGATATATATATCAGGATCACCCCACCACAAAGTGCTTGCCAAAAGGATAAAATGAAAAGGGGAAAGGTGAAGATCACCTTGACTCTTGCATAAAGTAAAAGACATAAAGTAAAAGTTAGGCCCTTCGCAGAGGGAAGCAGAGGTTGTCATGCGCTTTTAGGGTTGGATACACAAAATCTTAATGCGAAAGAACGTCACTTTATATTGCCCCTTGTATACGGACCTTTATTATGCAGTCCGTTGCTTTTATTGCTTCCATAACAAGATCATACAAAGCTTATTTTCTCCACACTAATAAGTCATGCATATTTAGAGAGCAATTTTTATTGCTTGCACCGATGACAACTTACTTGAAGGATCTTACTCAATCCAT
Source organism: Triticum dicoccoides (assembly GCF_002162155.2). Lineage (NCBI taxonomy): Eukaryota > Viridiplantae > Streptophyta > Magnoliopsida > Poales > Poaceae > Triticum > Triticum dicoccoides. Next base: position 494,157,756 of record NC_041385.1, read on the forward strand.
AGGTAGGTATGGTGGACTCTCATGGCAAAACTGGGTTTAAGGATATTTGGAAGCACAAGTAGTATCTCTACTTGGTTCTAGGAATTTGGCTAGCATGAGGGGGAAAGGCAATCTCAACATGTTTGAATGATCCATGACAATATACTTTAACTGAGATGTGAGAAAACATAACCCATTACGTTGTCTTCCTTGTCCAACAACAACTCTTTAGAATGTCATACATAATGAGTGCTCACAATTATAAAAGATGTCTAGGATAGTATATTTATATGTGAAATCTCTCTTCCTTCAATATTCTTTCATGAATTGTTCAAATGACAAATACAATGCTTGCTAACTGTCAATAAATTTACAACCTCTACTTCTTAGATGTGAAGTCATTTCTACCCAAGGGATAAGCAAATGAGACATATATAATTTTAGATTTATGACAATCAACTCATTCAACCATTTACTCAAAGGATATAAGTGAAGCACATGAGTAAATGAAAAACTGCTCCAAAAAGATATAAGTGAAGATCAATGAGTAGCTAAATAATTATGTAACTATGTGAAGACTATCTCTCATTAAAGAATTTCAGATCTTGGTATTGTATTCAAACAGCAAGCAAAACAAAATAAAATAACATTGCAAGGATAGCACAACTCATGTGAAGAAGCAAAAACTTAGGCTCAACCGATACTAACCGATGATTGTCGAAGAAGAAAGGTGGGATGCCTACCGGGGAATCCCCAAGCTTAGATGCTTGAGACTTATTTAAATATTTACTTAGGGTGCCTTGAGCATCCCCAAGCTTGAACTTTTGTGTCTCCTTAATTTCTCTCATATCATGGTTTCTCTTTTTATCAAAAGCTTCATCCACACCAAACTCAACAAGAACTCGTGAGATAGGTTAGTATAAACCAATGCAAAACTTTATCATTTTCTACTGTAACAAATCACTAAAATTATTATTCAACATTGCATACTAAATGCCTCTGTATATTTAATACTCCTATCCTCAAATAGAATCATTAAACAAGCAAACATATGCAAACAATGCAAACATAACAGCAATCTGCCAAAACAGTACCGTCTGTAAAGAATGCAAGATTCATCATACTTCCCTAACTCCAAAAATTATGAGAAAAATACTACGCTGTAGAAGATTTATAAGATCTCAATATTCAAAAAGTTTCAACATTATACCATTCTCTGACTTTTCTAGGGAATTTTTGCAACAGCGGTAAACATTCTGTTTTCAAACAGCAACATGTATACTAGCAAAATAAGCATGGTAAAGGCTATCCTTAACATTTTTATTGAAACTAAAGATGCAAAACATTATTATAAATAACAGAAAGCAAATACTAACAAAAGAAAATGACGCTCCAAGCAAAACACATATCATGTGGCAAATAAAAATATAGCTCCAAGTAAAGTTACCGATGAACAAAGACGAAAGAGGGGATGCCTTCCGGGGCATCCCCAAGCTTAGTTGCTTGGTTGTCCTTGAATATTACCTTGGGGTGCCTTGGTAATCCCCAAGCTTAGGCTCTTCCCACTCCTTATTCCATAGTGCATCGAATCTTTACCCAAAACTTGAAAACTTCAACCACGCAAAACTCAAAACAAAACTCGTAAGCTCCGTTAGTATAAGAAAATAAATCACCACTTAGGTACTGTAATGAGCTCATTATAATATCATATTGGTGTAATATATACTGTATTCTAACTTCTTTATGGTTCATACCCTCCGATACTACTCATAGATTCATCAAAATAAGCAAACAACACAATGAAAACAGAATCTGTCAAAAACAGAACAGTCTGTAGTAATCTGTATCAAACGTATACTTATGGAACTCAAAAAATTCTGAAATAAATTGCTGGACCTGAATAATTAGTCTATTAATCATATTCAAAATGAATCAACCTAAAATCACTCTTCAGTAAAAAATGCAGTTAATCTTGTGAGCGCAAAAGTTTCTGTTTTTACAGCAAGATCACATAAACTTCACCCAAGTCTTCCCAAAGGTTCTACCTGGCACAAACACTAATTAAAACATGAAACCACATCTAACCAATGGCTATATGAATTATTTATTACTAAACAGGAACAAAAAGCAAGGAACAAAAGTAAAGTTGGGTTGCCTCCCAACAAGCGCTATCGTTTAACGCCCCTAGCTAGGCATGATGAAATGATGCTCACATAAAAGATAAGAATTGAAACATAAAGAGAGCATCATGAAGAATATGACTAGCACATTTAAGTCTAACCCACTTCCTATGCATAGTGATTTTGTGAGCAAACAACTTATGGGAACAATAATCAACTAGCATAGGAAGGCAAAACAAGCATAGCTTCAAAACTTTAAGCACATAGAGAGGAAACTTGATATTATTGCAATTCCTACAAGCATATGTTCCTCCCTCATAATAATTTTCAGTAGCATCATGAATGAATTCAACAATATAACCAGCACCTAAAGCATTCTTTTCATGATCTACTTGCATAGAAAATTTACTATTCTCCACATAAGCAAAATTCTTCTCATTCGGAATAGTGGGAGTATCATAAGAGACTTGAACACTAAAAATTGTTTCTACATTAAAATAGTAATGTTCAGAAAAAGGGTAATCATAATCATGACAATTTTTTAAATATAATCATCACTACTTTTTATAGCATAAGTTTCATCACAATAATCATCATAAGTAGCAACTTTGTTCTCATCATAATCGATTGAAACCTCTCCCAAGATAGTGGAATCATCACTAAATAAAGTTGACACTCTTCCAAATCCACTTTCATAAATATTATAAGATTCAACATCCTCCAAAATAGTGGGATCACTACTTCCTAAAGTTGACACTCTTCCAAACCCACTTTCATCAATATAATCATCATAGGTAAAAGGCATGCTATCATTATAACAACTTTGCATATCAAAACTTGGGAGGCTAAAAATATCATCTTCATTAAATGTAGCATCCCCAAGCTTGGGACAAACATTAATTTCAGCAAATATATTCTCAAATATTTCATACTCATCAAACATATCTTCCCCAAGCTTGGGCCTTTTCATATCATAAGCATAATCATTCTCATCGTTAAAAATATGGATAGCACCAATAGTAAAGCAATTATCATCATCACAATGAGTAGTAGGAGCAACATCATTTGGGAGGGATACCTTTCTACCTTTGTTGCTCCTTCTTTTCTTTTTCTTCTTCACATTATGTGTGGGTTCAACCTTCCTCTTTGAGCTCCTTATTGATGAGATTGGTTGAATAGAAAGCTCCTCCTCGTTACCTAATTCATCATAAGAAATAATAGGATAATATTGGGAAGTCTCTTCCCTTTAATTAGTATTCTCATCATCTTATATTTTCTTTCTTTTCTTTAGGTAATTGACAATATAAGGATTTTCAATGCAATTCTCCGCACAATACATATAAATCCTCTCTAGATCAAAATCAAGAAATCTATCAAGATTAAATTTTGGAATACCCTCAGTTATACGTTTAATTTCTTCATACCTCAAAAGAAGACTAAGCTCTTTATGATGCCCAAGGGTAATCAAGTTATCACAATTTTTGGACACGATTCGTTCATGAAATAATTTGCATTGGAGATTTAAATGACCACATTCATTGCAAAGTTCACAAGGAGCGTGAAAAATATTGAATTTTTCAGCACAAACATCAAGACTTTCTTGCAACATTTTAGTTTCTAAATACTTATGCCTCTTACAATATATATCTTCTCTATTTGGTGTGTTCATGCAAACATGCACTCCACAAAAGTTGACATGCTTATAAGAGATATTTTCATCATAACTAGTGCAATCATTATTAGTACTATGGATATTGAAAGAGTTAATACTAACAACATTGCAATCATGCTCATCATTCAAAGATTTAGTGTCAAACATTCTATAGATTTCTTCTTCTAGCACTTGACCACAATTTTCCTTTTCATCATACTCATGAAAGATATTAAAAAGACGAAGCGTATGAGACAAACTCAACTCCATTTTTTGTAGTTTTTCTTTTATAAACTAAAGTAGTGATAAAACAAGAAACAAAAAGATTTGATTGCAAGATCTAAAGATATACCTTCAAGCACTCACCTCCCCGGCAACGGCGCTAAAAAAGAGCTTGATGTCTACTACACAACCTTCTTCTTGTAGACGTTGTTGGGCCTGCAAGTGCACAGGTTTGTAGGATAGTAGCAAATTTCCCTCAAGTGGATGACCTAAGGTTTATCAATCCATAGGAGGCGTAGGATGAAGATGGTCTCTCTCAAACAACCCTGCAACCAAATAACAAGTCTCTTGTGTCCCCAACACACCCAATACAATGGTAGATTGTATAGGTGCACTACTTCGGCGAAGAGATGGTGATACAAGTGCAATATGGATGGTAGATAAAGGTATTTGCAATCTAAAATTATAAAAACAGCAAGGTAGCAAGCAATAAAAGTGAGCGTAAATGGTATTGCAATGATAGGAAACAAGGCCTAGGGTTCATACTTTCACTAGTGCAAGTTCTCTCAACAATAATAACATAGATAGATCATATAACAATCCCTCAACATGCAACAAAGAGTCACTCCAAAGCCACTAATAGCGGAGAACAAACGTAGAGATTATGGTAGGGTACGAAACCACCTTAAGGTTATCCTTTCTTTTCTATCTATTCAAGAGTTCGTAGTAAAATAACATGAAGCTATTCTTTCCGCTCAATCCATCATAGAGTTCATACTAGAATAACACCTTAAGACACAAATCAACCAAAACCCTAATGTCACCTAGATATTCCATTGTCACCTCAAGTATCCGTGGGCATGATTATACGATATGCATCACACAATCTCAGATTCATCCAACCAACACAAATTACTTCAAAGAGTGCCCCAAAGTCTCTACAGGGAAGTCAAGAAAACGTGTGCCAACCCCTATGCATAGGTTCATGGGTGGAACCCGCAAGTTGGTCACCAAAACATACATCAAGTGGCACATGATATCCCATTGTCACCACAGATAAACATGACAAGACATACATCAAGTGTTCTCAAACAAAAGACTCAATCCGATAAGATAACTTCAAGAGGGAAACTCAATTCATCACAAGAGAGTAGAGGGGGAGAAACATCATAAGATCCAACTATAATAGCAAAGCTCGTGATACATCAAGATCGTGCCATAGAGAGAACACGAGAGAGAGAGAGAGAGATCAAACACATAGCTACTGGTACATACCCTCAGCCTCGAGGGTGAACTACTCCCTCCTCGTCATGGAGAGCGCCAGGATGATGAAGATGGACACCGGTGATGGGTTCCCCCTCCGGCAGGGTGCCGGAACGGGCTCTCGAGAGGTTTTTGGTGGCTACAGAGGCTTGTGGCGGCGGAACTCCCGATCTATCTTGATATTCGATGTTTTTAGGGTACGTAGGCTTATATAGGCGAAAGAAGTCGGTCGGGAGGTGCTCGAGGGGCCCACGAGATAGGGGGGCACGCCCAGTAGGGGGGCGCGCCCTCCTATCTCCTGGCCTGCTCGAGGCTCTTCTGACGTGAACTCCAAGTCTCTTGGGTGATATTCTTCCAAAAAATCACGCTGTCGAAGGTTTCATTCCGTTTGGACTCCATTTGATATTCCTTTTCTTCGAAATACTGAAACAGGCAATAAAACAGCAATATGGGATGGGCCTCCGGTTAATAGGTTAGTCCCAAAAGTAAAATAAAAGTGTATAATAAAGCTCATAATCATTCAAAACAGATAATGAAATAGCATGAATGCTTCATAAATTATAGATATGTTGGAGACGTATCACCTTGATTCCGGACCACGTCCGCGAGGAGATAATGGAGATGAACCAAAAGCTCGAGAGGTCCCAAGAGGATCTCAACCTGGTTAACCAGAGGTTTGAGCAGTCTCAAGGTAAGCAACCCTTACTTGCTATTGATAAGTGTGTTATACGTGATATGTGCTGAGCAGAAAACTAATGCCGAACTGCTTTAATGACATCAGCGTTAGCCGAGCTCGCTCAAGATCGAGCTCAATAAAGCTTGGCAAGAGGTGAAGCAACATAAGCCTGTGGCCACGAAGGCAGAGGAGGCTCACACTGCCAAGAAGGTAGTCGCAGAGAAGGACCGGGTGCAGGTTCAGGAGGTTGAGGAGACCCTGAAGGGCGTGTTCGAGGTCCGCGACAAGCTTCGGGCAGAGGTAAAACAAGAGAAGGAGGAGCTCGAGAAGCTCTAGCTTTCCCATGCCGAGCTCAAGACCACTGCTCAGGCTGACCGCGAGGTGCTCCAACAAGTGGAGCAAAACGCTTCGGGTAAGTGATATTTATTACAATGTATGTTTGGCAGCAAAGGGTGCATCGAGCTCACCTAGCTACGGCGTTTCGCAGAAGTCTTCGCGGATCTTCCACAGAGCATGGAGGATGCCGTGGCGCATTCGACCAGCTGGCGGGTCATGAGGTGGAGAAGGCGTTCTGGTGGTAGTTCTTGGGGTCTCTGTCATCGCAGCTGCTAAATCATCAAGTGAATTAGCTGGTGGAGTTATTTTGCGTGACGAGACCGGCACTCCAGGACCTCTGCATCACATTGTGGTCAACCTAAGCCCTGCCGTTCAGCTTCTTCGGCCTTTCAACTCGTTTGCATGATGTAGTCCCCCGTGTGAAGAGCTGGAAGAGGTTCGAGTGCTTTGAAGGGGCGCGGAGGGCATATGCCTGCGTGAAGACGCACTTCCGTAAGGTTGATGCGGTGACGGTTGCCTCAGGCCCCCTTGCAGACAAGCCGTGCACCGTGGAGCAATTTTATCCCGAGGTGGAGGAGGGAGCCCGGGTTACCGAGGCCATGTGTCCAAAGGACACGTTGTATTTCTAGGTAGTACTTTGGAATGCCGAAGTTTTGATATGTACAAAACTTATCATTTTGTGGAATGAGTATGGCTTTAAATTCCTTTGTGTATGCGTATTTTTATTTGGATATTTTACCTCTTGTGCGACCATTTTAAACTGAAAGTGGCTAGTTGTCGGCTTTTTCCCCAATGTAGAATATAAAAAGGGTGTTCCGAGATGCAGTTTTGACCCTTGGCCTACGTATTAGTACCCGGAGGCGGTCTCTACTCATAGGAACTAGGCAATCAGACTATGATGGCTTGAGAACTTTCACTTAGTCTTAGGAGTTTGGCTATGAGGGTTGATGACGAGCCCCCGGTACGGGAAGTAGTAGGCTTAGCAAGTCGAGGTCTAAGCCATGCCATACTTCGGCTAAAAAGGAAAGCCCTTCGTTTAATACGGGTGATCTCTATCATCACGCCACTTAATGCGGTCTGCGGATGGCCGACCAGTTTGCACCTACCTAGATAGTCAATTTTCGGCTTTCTCCACTGAGGCGCTCTTCCAATTAATCTGGCGGCACAATCGCAGTGGTTCTCCCGTTACACCCTTAGCCGAATTCATCGGGAACGTAAGGGGTACACATAGGAGCTGGGCAACCCAACTATTAACCAAAATCTAGGCTCGAAACAGATGCATATAAAGCCTAAATCCAAGAAGCCGAATACTTTTGACTTGCAAAGCAGGGGAGTGGGGCCCCTTAATGGTTGTATCTTTAAAGACATTCTTGTATTTGCAAAGGCAATGTCGATGCCACCCTCCTCATCCGCACCACCCTCCTCCTCCTCCGTGCCACCCTCACTAGTGCATTGCACCATGACCATCGGTGAGGCCCGTGCCCTATACTTGGACATGGTGAGGGAAGAGTAGCAGGAGTACTTCCAGGAGGCGCAGGTGATATGATCGCATGTAATTTAAATACCATGACATATATTATTCCGCTCGCAGCTAATAATGTGTCCATGCATGAAACATATATGCCAAACAACCATCATGATGTATATATTGATGTGTGTGTTCCACCACACAAAAGTTGTGATGAGAAATCTGAAAAAAGGAATAGAAGCATTGGTTCATGTGACCCATGATGCATGGTGTACGGGGACAAATAAGTTGGAGTCCAACAGTACCACATTTCAACATCCATGCATCAAGAGACTTGAGAGAGATCAAACGAGGTAGCCCAACCACACGGTAATAGCCGGGAATACATGTACCCCAATATGCATGCACGATTATGTTTTTAGCCAGGTGAAACAAATTAGAAGGAAACATACGATTTTCTTGTACTTCTTTGAACGATCACGGCCACTAGAAGAGATGGTCATCAGGAAGTTCCTCATATGGGTATTTAAATGTTTGAAGGAGATTGGATGGGGCCCGCCAGGCTTGCCGGTTCTTAGATTATTTTGTAGTCTATAAATCTAGATAGAGTCCAGATTAAAAGAAGTATGTGTACGTGTATCTTTTGGAAAGGTTTTAATTATGCGTGTGTTTTAAGTTGGCTATTCTATAAAGCCTAGGCGTGTGTCATTGTAAAAGGGGGTTATATTTTCATGAATAGACACGATGTGTTTTTAGGGTAAATACCCGTATCGAGGTTTTGGGGGAAGCTGTCTAAAAATTCCTAAGTTTTGGAGGAAGCTTTAGAAAACCTCTATGTTGCGATTGCTCTGTGAGGAAATTGTTTTGCACGTAAGTACTGTCATCGAGATTGGTTTTCTCGTGCTGAGCCGCAAGGTTCAAACCCTCTATTTCGTGTACATCGTGTGCGCGGGCGAGAGGTTGCTGCTATTGGTGGTGGAGTGTCGTGAAAGATCGGGCCGCAACAATAGATCGGATCTCACCACGAGGATCGGTCTACATCAGGTGGTATTAGGGCAAGGTTGTTCACAACATTGTGCAGGAGATGACTGAATTATTATGGAAGATAAGCTATGGATTTCAATTGGAGGAGGAAGGTCGATGGGATGGGCTTTTTCATACTCGTGTTGCGGTACAAGAGAGATATTGTGCCATGACAATCGACCACATGAGTTTGATCAACGCTGCAAGCATCGAGATGGTGGAGAAGCTAGATCTACCGATGACACCACGAGCACAACCATACTTGTTTCGTTGGGGTCACAAAGAGCTCACCGTCATGCACCAAACAAAGGTACTGTTTTTGTTGGAAAATTATTTTTGCGAGGTTTTGTGCGACGTGATTCTGGCACCGATGATTTCATGTCACTTGTTATTGGGCAAGCCATGGTACAAAGAGCATGACGTTGCGTATGATTGCAAAACACACAAATATATTGTCAAGAGGGGTAAGAAGTGCAGCCTCGTGCCCATGGGCAAGGAACATTTTATTGCTTGAAGAAAAGAGCATCTTAAGAAGATAAAAAACAGAAAGAAGCAGGACATATGAAGGTCGATGTTGTTGAGATTTCTGCGGTTGTTATTCAATCGAGTGAGGAAAGTATTTCTCAAGAGGCCAACTCAAAACCGAGGACGGTTTCGATGCAAGGAGGAGAGGATGATATGACCGCATGTAATTTAAATACCATGACATATATTATTTCGCTCGCAGCTGATAATGTGTCCATGCATGAAACATATATGCCAAGCAGCCATCATGATGAATATATTGATGTGTGTGTTCCACCACACATAAGTTGTGATGGGAAATCTAAAAAGGAATAGAAACATTGGTTCATGTGACCCACGATGCATGGTGCACGGGGACAAATAAGTTGGAGTCCAACAGTACCACGTTTCAACATCCATGCATCAAGAGACTTGAGAGAGATCAAACGAGTCAGCCGAACCACACGGTAATAGCCGGGGATACATGTACCCCAATATGCATGTACGATTATGTTTTTAGCCACGTGAAACAAATTAGAAGGAAACATACGATTTTGTTGTACTTCTTTGAACGATCACGGCCACCAGAAGAGATGCTCATTAGGAAGTTTCTCATATGGGTATTGAAATGTTTGAAGGAGATTGGATGGGGCCCGCCAGGCTTGCCGGTTCTTAGATTATTTTGTAGTCTATAAATGTAGATAGAGTCCAGATTAAAAGAAGTATGTGTACGTGTATCTTTTGGAAAGGTTTTAATTATGCGTGTGTTTTAAGTTGGCTATTCTATAAAGCCTAGGCATGTGTCACTGTAAAAGGGGGTTATATTTTCATGAATAGACACGATGTGTTTTTAGGGTAAATACCCATATCGAGTTTTGGGGGAAGCTGTCTAAAAATCCCTAAGTTTTGGAGGAAGCTTTAGAAAACCTCTGTGTTGCGATTTCTCTGTGAGGAAATTGTTTTGCGCGTGAGTAGCGTCATCGAGATTGGTTTTATCGTGCTGAGCCGCAAGGTTCAAACCCTCTATTTCGTTTACATCGCGTGTGTGGGCGAGAGGTTGCTGCTATTGGTGGTGGAGTGTCGTGAAAGATCGGGCCGCAACAACAGATCGGATCTCACCATGAGGTTCGGTCTACATCAGGAGGCCAACGCCGCCTAGAACCACTTTCTCCTCTAGGAGCACCAACAAGAAGAGGAGCAGCTCACCGCCAACAAGGCGATCGCGCCGGAAGCGGACCTGGCAGAACAGATGGCACTGCTCGATTCATACCATTTTGCTCTTCAAATCCGCCTAAACCGATGGTGGTCTGCCAGCATCAGGCAAAAATGGAGGCCACCTACAAGGAATTCTACAAGGCAGCGGACGAGGTGTGGGGCAAGACCGACGACGAGGCGGAGGACATCTCCAGCTCCGCTGATGTTGTGCTCCAACGCCACGACCAAGAAGCCAGCACGTCCGTAGGCGGCGCCCGCAGCAAAGAAGAGTAGTGCATGGTAGATTGTCGTTGCTCGGGTCCTAAGAAGGCCACCGCTCCTCCCCTCCTGTTGAAGTCAAGCTTGATGGGATCAACATAGGCGGCCGATTAGCCGCTTGGCGGTGATGTGGAGGCGGACATTTTCACTTCCCGGGTCTTCGGACGCGGAGTCGGAGAGCACCGATGTGGAACTAGAGAAGGAAAAGCTTCAGTTCTCAGGGCTCATGCTCGGACACAGGGAACGAGCACTGACAATCATATATTAGGTGTATTAAGTATACCTCCAGAGCCGTATGAGCACCTCCTAGTTGATGTAAATGTAATGAAATATGTCATGTTTATATGAAATCCATCATGTTTTACGAAATCCGGCATGTTTATATGAAATCCCTCCATGTTTGGACGAATTTCATCCGGTTAGTTCGCATTGTTGTTGAAATGTATGCAGGTAGCTGAGAGTGCATGGTGCCCCCATGTGTGGTTTTGGTAATTGATGACATTCTCTATGGACTAATGGTTGCCTTGAGTTATATTCATAGGTTTTGTCCATAGGCATTTCTTGAAGTCCATTTGCTGGTTTCAAGGAGTTTATGTGTTGACCAAGATGGTATTCAAGGAATTATCCAAAGATTGGTAATAGAGAAGACATGATACAAGGTTGATCAAGACTAAGTCAAAGAGTGAATCAAGTTGATCAACACAAAGTGTACAAGATGTACCGAGAGGGATCAAGTGATCCCCTGGTATGGTAAGCATTGTCGATTATGCTTTGTGTACCAACCCATGGTCTACGTGAGAGTTCTGTGTGGGGTTAGGTATATTTCCATGGGCTTGTGTCAAGAGGAAGATCTCATACAACCCATGGAGGATTACATCAAGTGGTGATCGTCATCAAGATTGCGGTGTGCAAGTTCAAGTGGAGCATCACGAAGAGATCATTCTTGAAGCTTGCCGTCCATTGTAGTGACTATGGAATTGTGAAGATGTGCTGAAGAGTGGCTCATCCATAGTGGAGTATGGGGGAGCAATCAATTAGTATTAACCGAGCCAACACAATCAAGAAAGGTGGTCCAACTTGAGGAAGTCAAGATCATCATCATCTAGCTCAAGTGGACTATGTGCAAGGCAAAGGTTTGCCCTTGATGGGTTTTCTACTTTACCGTTCTCATGGTGGTAGCTGGGAGATCGGGTTATAGGATCGATTCTTGTACTATCAAGGGGGGCTCTCAAGTGAGTAGCTTTATCGTTTCGTTCGTAGAGAGCTCAAACCATTGCATCCTTGCATCATCTTTCTTGGTTCTTGTTTGGTGTTTCTCTTTGTGAATTTTGGAGCTTATGGTCATCTTCATGACAAGCTCAAGTTCTTTGAAATGGAGTTCCTATGCATCTTTCTTGATGTTTTTGATGTGGGAGTTTATGCCCGTACTTCTCTAATGGAGGTTTCACTCCTCTATGTCATAGGCATACTCCCCCTGCTTCCATCCAACAAGCGGTAGTATTTGTCATCATCTATCCAACAAGCTTGAGTTTGCTTAATTCGGAGCTCATTTGCAGAAGTTATGACAGATATGGTTCTCCTGCTTCCATCTGTTTGCTTGGACTATTTTGAAGCTCACTAGCGGTAGTACTGCCCTGGGCAGCAGTAGTACCGCTTGTGCGATACTTCCTCGATTCCAGTGCCACGAGCACTACCACTTGTTTTGGGGCTTCTGGACTTATTTTTGCTTCGGCAGAGTAGGGCAGAAGTTGGGGACGGTAGTATCGTTTCGGACGGCAGTACCGCACCTGCCCAACGGTAGTACTGCTTTGCCGTACTTCCGCTGTCGACTACCATCACACTACCGCTTATCTTCTTGCTTCTGTAGTCCCTCGCAGCCTCCACGGTAGTAGAGCGGTAGTAGGGTGCGGTAGTACCGATGTATGCAGTACTACCGCCCTACCCTCCCTATACCGCCGCTAGTTCTCTATCTCCTGAGACACTAAGCGGTAGTATCACTTGTGAGGACGGTAGTACCACTCTGGCTGCACTACCGCGCCTGAACTTGCATTCTCTCAGTGCTACACCTAGAACTACTACCCCAAGCGGTAGTACTGCTCACCTGAGCGGTAGTACAGCTTGTGTGCGGGCTGAAGGCATAACGGTTGGATTTTTTCCCTCCTATAAAAGGGGGTCTTCTTCCCCAATGATTCTAATCCTTTGAGATCGTGTTCCTCCCCCATTTTTGACCTTCTTCGAGCTTGCTAACTCTCATTCCCTCCAATGATCCTTGCTAATTCTTGAGGCAAAAGAGAGAGGAGATCTATATCCATATTTCCACCAATCACTTTATCCTCTATGTGAGGGTAACCCCTTGGATCTAGATCTTGGAGTTCTTTGTGTTCTCTTCTTTGTTCTCCCTCTCTTTGTCCTCTATAGCAATAGTTGTTGTGGTGGGATTTGGGAGAGAAGGACTTGGGCACTTTGTGTGCCCTTGCCATTGCATTTGGTGCTTCGGTTTGAGTTCTCCATGGTGATACATGGAAGTGAAGGTGAGAAGCTTATTACTCTTGGGTGCCTTGGTGCCCTAGACAGTTGGTGTCACGGAGCTCAATCATTGTGGTGGAAAGCTCCGGGACAAGCTTCGGGGTCTCCAATTAAGTTGTGGAGATTGCCCCGAGTGATTTTTACGGGTTTCGGTGACAGCCCCCAAGGGTTGAGTGTACGGGCTCGTTGGTTGCCCCCGAGGGCTGCCATTTTTACGGGTTTGGTGACCGCCCTCAACGGTACCTTAGTAGAATCACGACATCTTGCATTGTGTGAGGGCATGCGGAGATTATGGTGGCCCTAGTGGCTTCTTGGGAGCATTGTGCCTCCACACTGCTCCAAGCGGAGATTAGCATCCGCAAGGGTGTGAACTTCGGGATACATCATCGCCTCTGAATGCCTTGGTTATCTCTTACCCGAGCCCTTTACTTAATTATGCACTTTAATTTGTGATAGCCATATTTTTATTGTCATATATCTTGCTATTACTTAGTGTTTATCTTGCTTATCATAAGTTGTTGGTGCACATAGATGAGCCTAGTTCTTCTAGGTTTTGTGCTTGACAAATTAAATGCTAGTTCCATTCCACATGTTTTCAAGCCTAAACTGTAATTATTTTAAAGCGCCTATTCACCCACTCCCCCTAGGCAACATCCATGATCTTTTAGCACTATTGGACGACGGTCTCCCACATCCATGTCCATGGACTGCCCCCCCCCCTCGTGGGAGGAAATTTATAGGTCATCGTTGGAGATGCCCTTAGTACATAATAAGAAGAGGTAAGAGGATAATGGATTACCTCCTCTCAAACCTCTCGTAGGCTTAAAACCTTCAGTTTCTTCATCATTAATCGGACCCTATATTCAATAGTGGAGACACATTTCATAACAAGATTTCCCATCATCCAGAAAACCAAGTTTTAGCATAATTCCCTTCAAAAAAGGTCATTCAACTTGGTCATTAGCTTTGTGCATATCAAGCTTGATCGCGCATAAACCCTCTTTTCCTTCCCTCTTATATTTAATAGTACTATGAAACCTCTCATAGGCCACTAAAACATTGCCTGTAATCATTCTTTTAGGCAGAAAGGCACTTTGAGTCGGGGTGGTAATATTAGGTAACAAAACCTTAAAACGTGTTGCTAACATTTTGGAAATAATCTTGTAAACTACGTTAAATAGATTGATGGGTCTAAACTAGGTTACCTTCTTGGTTGAATTGACCTTAGGAATGAACACAATTGCAGTATCATTTCGTCCCGATGGAATTGTGCAGTTATTCACCGCTTGCAAGACCTCTTCAACCAGATCATCCCCTAGCATGGCCCAAAATCTTTTATAAGAAAATATCATGAAGTCTATCTAGCCCCAAAGCCTTTAAATCGCTAATATCAGAAAGAGCCTTATGAACAACAACAACAACAACAACAACAACAACAACAACAACAACAACAACAACAACAACAACAACAACAACAACAACAACAACAACAACAACAACAACAACAACAACAACAACAAAAACAACAACAACAACAGTGTAAGGGGCGAACAAGGCATTATTCATGTCCACTCCAGACAAGAGATACTACTTCCTGATTTGGTCATAAAACAAGGTGAAAAGATTAGACAAGTAACTCCAAATATGATCCTTCAAATCATTACCTTGCGGCCAAACACTTGTGTCATATGTTTTTGTGACTGTGTCATTGTGATTTGCAAGCTATTCGTCAATACTTATAATGTACTCCTATAAAGCATCGACATTCAATTATTTATTTCTATGTTATCGTTCGCATAAAGCCATGTTGCAAGAACAACTTTTGAATGTCAGCCAAATTGTATGTTTCACGTGGTTTTCTTTTCCCCTATATATATAAATGCTTCACATTTCCTTTTTGGCATTAGAATCTTTTGCGGTGACTACTATGCGCCAACTGACTCATTTTTCTGCCAAAATCAGCTAGTTTCTTACCAATCAGACCACACACGATCGGAGAGTTTTAGGTCCTCTTCCCTTGCAACTCATGCCGCGTTGGCCGAGAGAGCAACAACTCGGTTCATAGCACCATCACTACAAAAAATACACTTCCGTGATGATACGTGTTTGTCACAGTAGGTCGCGTTTTATGTCATGCATGTACATCCATGACGATTTTATGACAGAATCAAGATAGTCATACCTGTGTTGTCGTAGAAGTGTTCCATGACATTACCAAAATTATCATCACGGAAGTGTCCACTTCCATGACGATAAATCGCGCATCACAGAAGTGCTTTCGTCAAGGGTGACCGACATGTGGCATCCACCGTAACGGAACGCCGTTAAGCTATCGGGTCGGGTTTTGGATCCGATAACCCGTTAACAGCCCCGACCAATGGGGATTTTCCACATGTAAAATCATCATTGGATGGAGGAAACACGTGTCGGCTCATCGTTGGGACAGATGTCATCCACTCATTGGACAGAAGGCACCTATGATACGTCGACACGTGGCACGACCCAACAGAGGCCCATTCCTGTGAAAAGGCCGGCCCGTTTGACTTGGTCAAAAGGTGGCGGGCCGGCCCATGGAAAGCCTGTTAACAGCATGTTCGCATATAGCCCATTTACAGCCCGCTAACCCAAGGCCTGTTACGCCCTCTCTGAATTAGGCCCAGTAGCGTCATCTGGGCCATCCAATATGATTCCAGCCTGTTTTCACTTCTGGCCCATGTATGGCCCATGACGTCTTTCGGCCCATATGAGGCCCTATGTAACTCTTGGACTATTAATGACCCATGGTGAAACTAGCCCGTAATGAACAGTGTATCACTTTACACCCATTAATGGCCCGTGGTGAAACTAGCCCGTAAAGAACAGTGTATCACTTTATACCCATTAACGGCTCATAATTCCGTTGGGCCGTTTCCAGCCCATGTTATCTTTCGGCCTTCTCAGAGCCCATTTATTCTTGGGCTCATTTCCAGCATTCGTTTACTTACGTCCCATTACTGTCATTTTCTGCTTGTGGGCCAAATTCAGCCCATGGTTACAGTCGGCCCGTTTGTGGTCCGTTAATATATTGGGCCATTTTCATAGCGTCATCAAATACGGCCTATTGACGATGGCCCGTTATGGTCGGCCCATGAACGGCCGATTCCAACTCTAGCCCGTTTACGGCCATAATGCGGTCTGTTTGGCCCATGTTTGGCCAATCGATCATACGACCCGTATAAGGCCCATTGATGATACGGCCCGTAGAAGGCCCACTGTTTCTATGGCCCGTAGAAGGCACATTGTTTCTACAGCCCGTAGAAGGCCCAATGTTTCCACGGCCCGTAGAAGGCCCACTGTTTCTACGGCCCGTAGAAAGCCCACTGTTTCTACGGCCGTAGGAGGCCCAGTGTCACTAAAGTAAATATTAGCCCATGGTTATTGTGGCCTAGTTTTAAAAAATAGGTTATTGCAGCCACTAGCAAACCGCGGAAAAAGAACTGCACTGACTACAAGCAAACAAATAAACAAGACAACAAGGAAATAAATAAGCAAGCAACTTACGCTAGACTATCACAGCTATTACACATATTACATCCACTGGGCATCAAAGTTCGCCACCAGTGTAAATATAGGGAACACGGCAGCATATAAACGCCACAGCAAACAAGTCCAGAACTAAAACCACTTCAGAAGAGCTCAAGAAACAATATCATGGGTACCCATAATGCTGGCAAGATGCTTAGCAAGCTTATTAACTTTCTCTTGTTTGGCGTTTAAGTCCTCCAGCACTTGTTGTTGCACTAGAAAGTTTGCATCTGAATTCTGCAGGGACTTCCTCAGTCCTTCGGCCTCCTGTCGCATAACATCTGATCGATGTCTTTCAACTTGAAGTTGAGACTCAAGAAGCCGAACTGATTCAGGCAACGAGTTTGAAGAGCTGGTGCCAGCAGTGGTAGCCAGTAACTCGAACACTACATCAAGACAGGACTTCGGGTTGTCTTAGTGTCTCCAGTATAGTTTTTATCAGCTTTCTTGGAGACCAACAGGGATGTCTCACTATCTTGAACCTTATCTGCATTACTTCCTTTACCATTACATAACAGGGTACACTTCTCCAATATTTTATCCGCGTTTTAAAAGAGAAACAAACAAACACATCTCAGGTTTACAATGTAGTATATGAAACTCATTTTGGTAAACCAGTTCAGTAGTAAGGTGGACAGGATAACAGCATGAAACAAACATATATCTATGTAGTATGGTCACTGTATGGTCTATATCAATCTAGTTTATGTTGCCAAATCAAGACAGATACAGTTCGAATCATATCTATTTAAGACAAAGCAACATAGACAGAATATAAGTGTAGGAAACTACACAGCAATAACAACACTTGTAATGTGCATGGCATGAGAACATAACTGTTTATTCAATTGAAACTAAAATCAACATAGAGCAAGTTACAACAGCAAACAACCAAACATGTTGAAGAAATAGGTTTAAAACATACCTATTGCGCCATTGGAGTTTCAATTGCATCCTTCAAATTTGAAATTAGTTGGTATTAGTAAATACAGTGATGCAAGAGCAAAGTAGTATGAACCATAGCTACGGAACCTGACCTGAGAACAATTCTTCATCTGCTTTAAGCGTTGACTTCGGGTTCAGAGTGGTGGTCCTCGTGATTTGGGCACTGCAGTTGCCTTACTAACTGCTCGTGTTTGGGTGCTCTGTGGTGGAGATGGTGTTGTGTCAACGGGAACTGGGCGTCTATCTGCTGGGGTTGGGGTTAGAAGGGGTGTAGCTGGTTCTCCGTCCAACTAGGTAGGGGTACAATCTGCATGAGTGTGGGTTATGTGTGGTGGGGCTGGTTCTTGGGCAAGTACTACCGTGGTTCTATCTGCGTCGACAGGTAGCACGATCTTTTCTGAAGATCATGTTTTTACTCCCACAGATACTGCCATCACTCCCTCCAATTGAAATGGCTGATAAACAAGAAAAGTAATTGAATGTACAGACATTGTAAGACAGACAGGTGCAATGGATAGTAGGGAAGAAAATAGGGCATGGAATAATTCACATTTATGTTGTCTAAGCAAACAGGATAGCAGGACATAATTTCACATATATGATGGCTAATTAAACAGGATAGCATGACACAATTTCACATGTATGATGGCTAACTAAATAGGATAGAATGACATACTTCAAAATATGATGACTATGTAAACAGGATGACATGATATAACTATACGATGTGTCTATTAAAGTGTTTGGCATGCCATAAATCACAAGCATGTCGTCGATGGAAACATGATGGCATGATATAATTCACGGATAGAATGACATAATTTAAAATATGATGACTATGTAAACAAGATGAGATGATATAACTATATTATGTCTTTAGAAAATGGGTTGGCATGCCATAATTCAGATACATGTTGTCTATGTAAACATCATGGCATGACATAATTCAAATATATGATTTATATACTAAGGAAGTGAGCATAGGGCAATCCCATATATGATGTGTCAACTAAGGAGGTGGCATTCAATATTGTGTATATGATGTAAAAACTAAGCATTGCAATACAACATATGCATTATATGAGTAATATAACCCTGGCAAGTTTGAGCATACACCTCAGGGGGATAATAGGACTGGTCATCTGCCTCTGAATCCTCATCTGAAGAGCTATTTGTAACCAGCAAGATATCTGCTTCAGCAGGTAGCATTGTCTACTCTGAAGACCTTGTTTTCACTCCAGATTTCTCCATCACCAATTCAAATGGCTGATGCACAGGAAGAGCAGTTGAATATACAAACATTGTCGACAAAAGCAATGAGAAATACAAAAAAAGGATGGCATGATATAATTCACATATATGACGCTTGCCTAAACAGCATGGCATTGCATAATTCACATACATAATGCCTTGCAACAAGATAACATTGCATAATTCATAAATATAATGTCTTGCAACAAGATGGCATTGCATAATTCACATATATGGTAATTAGTCAATAAACAGGTGGCATTCACACAAAGCATGTCTAAACTAAGCAAATGACATAGCAATGCAAGATACCATACACATGATATGAGCAACATAACCCTGCCAAGTTAGGGCATGCACCTCGGGCGGGAAATATGACTGGTCATCTGTCTCTGAATCCTCCTCTGAGGAGCTATCGGTAACCAGCAAGACATGCGCTTCGTCAGATAGCATTTTCTGCTCTGAAGACCTTGTTTCCAATCCATATTTTTCCATGACCGTGCCAAATGGCTGATGCACAGGAAGGGTAATTGAATGTACTAAAATTGTTGACAAATTTAAGACGTAATAAAAAATGATGGCATGATATAATTCACATATAAGATGACTGGCTAACCAGGGTGGCATTGCAAAATTCACATATATGATGCCTGGCTAAACAAGATGGCATTGCATGATTCACATATACGATAAAGAAACTAAACAGATGGCATTGACACAAAGCATGTCTAAACTAAGCAGATGACATCTTTAATGTATACAGTAAGCAATGCAAGGCACCATATGCATGATATTACCAACATCAGCATGCCAAGTTAGAGCGAAGACCTCATGGGGTAAATAGGAGTGGTCTTCTCCTTCTGAATCCCCCTTAGAACAGTTATCTTCCTCTTGATTACGATCCGAAATGGGTGGAGGGGGCTGCCTTTACGCCCACCATGGAACGACGTCTGCATGAAATTTTATTGCCACGCAAGGCTCGTCTCTTTTGCTCTACATGATCAGTTCCATTGTGTACAATAACTGGCATGCATAGCAATAAAACATAGTGAGATTATGTAAGGAGTGCATGCACAAATCCAAAGTGATGGTAGCAAACTGTGGATAGACCCAAAACCAATGATAGCAGGCAGATAATAGCTTTAGTTAAAAAATACAAATAATGGCTCCTTTAATGTTTGTTTGCACCCAACATGAAACTCATAGTAGATACCAGAGATTAACCAGATAGTAGACAGATAGTACTGATTGCTGCCCCAATATGTACCCCACAACCATTTAAAAACTCAAGTTTCAGCATTAGTTTGGACCTGACTCAGAGTCTAATAGGTGAACACGACGATAATGTAGCATGTCATCATATTAAGCGACGCATAACGTAAGCAGACAAGGAAGAGTGCGACCTCTCTTGCGGACCCGTGTAGTCCTCAAGGTCATCTTCTCAGTTGCCACCTTAAGTTGAACCATTAATTAACAATCTCACATCTGTCATGGAAACACTCAAACCCAATCCACGTCTACGAGCATAGTATAGTAATATAAGCATAACGTAGAAGTAACTCCCAATGGTTTGATAATAAGCAGGGCAATAGGTTCTACCTCATCAACTACTTCCCAATACCCACATATTAAAGACATCCTAATCATGCACTTAAATAAACAGAGAATTTAAAAACATAGGATTTCTGCCAATCTGGGTGTTTGATTCACAACAATTGGAAGATCACAGGATGCAAAAAACATGGTGAGATTAAGTCAAACCACAAGAAAATGTACGGTTATAATGCTATTATGCTACTATCTCTTAGTCTTGTGCTTGATGAATAGGAATATGAAAAGGAGGAGAAGTGGAAATTAGAATTCCTTCGGTTTTTCTTTCAAGGAGACACTAAAGGAACAAATCCTACAGTTTTCCTTTGCTCCATTCCTTTGCACCAAATTCATGAAAAGTAGTACCATAGGAAACTTTCCAATTCCCATGTTTTTCATTCACTTTTCCTTTCAAGCACTGGCGATTCTAGTAGGCAGGCTTGAGCAAGGAAAATCCTACACTAAAAAAATGTTTTTGTGCTACTTCTATTACTTTGGACCCATGCCATTGCCATACTAGCTCAACTCCCAGGCCCATCGACAAATGCACAGCTCAAACGCGCAGAGATAAATAATGATGGCATTCAAGAGAGTCCATCACGGATAGCTAAGTTGCCTGGTACCTCACTGCTTGTCATATAGTAGGATAAAATAATCATGTTTCCCGTTACTACGAGTAGTCAATGGATAATATATATAACATGTAGAGTAAAAAAGAGATGCAACAAGTGTACAACCACTTTGGTGAAGCCATGTCGATCTCAGCGTGATTGGATTGGCCGATGAGGATGCTCCGGCTGACTTGGTTGTCGGAGGAGGGGAAGAAGATCTTAGGCATCTAGAGATGGAGCCCGAGGTACTGCTCCACTGTGATGGAGGGTTTCATCGTTCGAGCAGCTCCGGTGAGTTGTACAACGCCGAGGCTGAAGCAGGACAAGAGAGACAACGAACAACGTTAACCTGAGTGGAATTCTAATAGCATCTCCAATACATGACGTAAAATACATAACCACAAAGTGCTAGATGCAAAATACATCAGCCGCTCATCTCTGAGCTTAACTGTCGAAACTAAATTTAACTGTCGAAACTAAACTTAACTGTCGAAACTGAACTTAACTGTCGAAACTGAATTTTGGTGTCGAAACTAAATGCACTAGCAAGGTGAGGCTACATGTCGGTCGACTGACTTTTTCATCTCTAGTCAGTCGATTTTGCAGCCATTGGATACGAAATCAAGGGCATGCGGTTCATCTTCAACCTCCACCCCCCCTGAGCCGCCGTCCACCACGGCCAAACAGCAGCCCCCCGCCGCCCGCGGCCGGCGGTGCGCCGCCCCGCCCGCCCCGAAAACACTCCCCACCGCCGGTCCGCCGCCGCCCCG
>NC_041385.1:494180167-494190792 GCF_002162155.2 Triticum dicoccoides
GATTCAGTCGACTGAAGTGTAGCTAAGTTGGAGCAGCATCGCAAGCAAGAGCAAGAGCGAGAGCAAGAGCAGTAGCAAAAGCAGACCAGACAGGGGACAGAGAGCAAGAGCAGAGTAGCAGCACAAGCGAGAGCTAAAGCAGCAGCAGCAACTCCTACTGATGTGGACGTCGCCACCGAGGGAGCGACGCCGTCGAGGAAGTGCCGGCGATGCCGTCGTGGATGGAGCCGCGCTGTGTCAGCTCGGGACCGAGCACCGGCAGCACCGTGAGATCGAATCAAGAAGAAAATGTGGCGATTAGTGTACAACCTCTTTGGTGGTGCCGATTAGTGTAGGGACCCGACCTCAAACGGTCAAGTCTCTGCGCATCAGTGTCATCCCTGTATCAGTAATGCTGACACGCACAGTACTCGAAGGATTTATAACAGAGTAGCAATCACACACTTATTACATCAAATGTCTCAAAAGAGAACTTATTACAATAATATGGCTTAAGGCCATCTAATGCGATAACATCGGAAGACTTGGAAGATAAAGTGAGTCCATCAACTCCAACGGCATAGCTGAGCTGCACGGGAACGACCTAACGAACCTTACTCCTCGTCTGAAAAGTCTGCAACATAATATGTTGCAGCCCGCGAAACGGGTCAGCACATGGAATATGCTGGCAATATAACACAGTAGAGCAAGAACAGAATAATGCTATCACTACATGCATATTTGGCTGGTAGAAAGCTCTATGGTTATAGTTTTGCGGAAAGCAAATTTTTCCCTACAACAAAGGAATAAATTTAATTTTAACTATCATGGTAGTTGAAATATTGAGAAGGTATAACCCCAACTCAATCCCAAATTAAAGTAATTATCAACCCAACAATATTAATTATGAGTGATGAGATACATGCGATAACACAACTACTAGATACTCAAAACTATCCATAACCGGGGACACGGCTAACCATGATTAGATTGTACACTCTGCAGAGGTTTGCGCACTTTTCCCCACAAGACTCGATCGCTTCCGTTGGATTTCTCGCACTGCATGGTGTTTGAGAAACGGATGACCGAGACATAGTCTTTCGGAAACATTGACTCCCTACTCCGGGTAGACCATACCAAACCTACAAAACCCACTACCTGCTGATCTACCTCTTCAAGAGCTTCACGTAACTTACTCAACTTTGCTAGAGCCCATAATAGCTTGTGTCTGCACACGGAAGTTTCTAGCATGAATCATCTCAGTTCCCTTTAAACCTAGGTGGCGGTCCATAGGAAGATCACACGATAACCCCGGGATTTCCAAAAAAATATAGACAACACTGGGTTCCCCACGTGCCACAATCCACCCAGATGTGTATTAAAGTTGCCACCTTAAGTTGAACCATTAATTAACAATCTCACATCTGTCATGGAAACACTCAAACCCAATCCACGTCTACGAGCATAGCATAGTAATATAAGCATAACATAGAAGTAACTCCCAATGGTTCGATAATAAGCAGGGCAATAGGTTCTACCTCATCAACTACTTCCCAATACCCAGATATTAAAGACATCCTAATTATGCAATGTTTGAGGATTGAACTAATGCAATGAAAACTGGGTATGAAAAGGGTATGATCAATGTGTTACTTGCCTTGCTGACGATCTGACTCGTAGTAACACGCTTCGAACTCCGGGAATTCTATCGCAAATAACAAATAACATACATAAGCAACTAGCAAAGATGCACGAGAAAAACTTCAAATAAAAGAGATTGACCAGAAATTTCAACTTAAGAACTCCGGTTTGCAAAAAGAATCAAATCAAACGGAGCAACGAAACTCAAACGACGAAAGAAACAAGATCCGTTTACTAATCTGGACTAAGGTCAAATTTTATAGTATCAAAATCTTGTTTAAGTTGATTAAACAGAAAGAGGGTCTCCAGATGAAACTCTAGGCGTTTGAATCACCTGATTCCGACTAACGAGCGAAAACACAAACAGAAACTAAGATCGGATCAGAAATCGCGACTGAAAATAATCGCATATAAATCCGATAAAAGAAAACTGACGAACAGGCTAACGAACGAGCATTTGTTATCTGTAACTAATGGAAGAAAACCGTTTGTTTAAACGAACGTATGGACGAACGTCCGCTAAATAGAAGAACCGAGTAAAGCGGCGAACCGATCTAAAAACAAACTAGGGTTTCTAAAAGAAAACCGAACGGTTTTTAAAAAAACCAGCAACTCGGATCCGGCGGGGTACCTCCGGCGAGGTGGCTCCGGCGAGGCGGGGTTGGGTGGCGGGACGATAGCTCACGGGGCGGCGAGGCTCGGTGACGGCACGGGCGGCAACCGGCGGCGGCAGCGAGGCTGCAGCGGCGGCGGCGAGGCGCAGGCGACGAGAGGCGGCGTGGCTCAGGGCGGGCTGCAGTGGCCGCGGTGGTTGGTGGTGGGGGGGCTCGGGGGGAGTATATAAAGGGGGGGCGGCTTGGAGTAGGGGCCAAGGCGGCGGCGGTGGAGTCCGGCTCGGACTCCTTGTCCGAGTCGGCGGCGGCGGCGCGCGCGCGAG
Source organism: Triticum dicoccoides (assembly GCF_002162155.2). Lineage (NCBI taxonomy): Eukaryota > Viridiplantae > Streptophyta > Magnoliopsida > Poales > Poaceae > Triticum > Triticum dicoccoides. The sequence continues at coordinate 494,182,725 of NC_041385.1, forward strand.
GAAGGCGGCGGCGGAGTTGGGCCGGCCCGGCTGGGTTTCGGGCCAGTCGGTGCCCAAAGTTTTTTTAAAAAAAACTAATTTCTCCGACGGAAATAAAATCCTAGAAAATAAAATAAAAACCTAAAAATGCCAAAACAAATTTTCATCATCTAAATAAAATATTTAGAACGAGATGAACATTTTCTTGGCCCTTAAAATGCAATTTTAAAAACGTGCAATTTTTCTAATGCAAATAAAATCCAAATAAACTTGAATAAAATCAAACAAATGATTCTAACATTTTTCCTCCAATATTTCAGTTGTTTTGGAGAAGTCATATTATCTCCTCTCATGTATTTTTATAAGAAATATTTTTCCGGAGAGAAAAATAATTAAAATCAAAATCCTAGTTTCACTATTTGATAGGAATCAAATATGAAAACTGAGAAATCCCCAACTCTCTCCGAGGGTCCTTGGGTTGCTTAGGATTTCAAGGATTGCAGAGCGGAAACGAAATAAAATATGATATGCATGGATGACCTATGTATAACATTCCAAATTGAAAATTTGGGATGTTACAAACCTCCTTAAGATGAATCTCGCCCTCGAGATTCGGGTTGGTCAGAAAATAGGTGTGGGTGGTCCTTGCGAAGATCATCCTCTCGTTCCCAGGTGGCTTCATCCTCGGTATGGTGGCTCCACTGAACCTTGCAAAATTTGATAACCTTGCTGCGAGTGACTCGGTTGGTAAACTCAAGAATCTTTACTGGCTTCTCCTCATAAGTCAAATCACTGTCCAGCTGAATTGCCTCCAAGGGTACTGTTTCTCTTAACGGTATATCAGCCATCTCAGCATGACACTTCTTCAGCTGTGAGACGTGGAACACATCGTGAACTCCTGACAGTCCTTCAGGTAATTCCAGCTTGTAGGCAACTTCTCCCATCCGTTCCAAAACACGATACGGTCCTACAAATCTTGGGGCTAATTTTCCCTTAACTCCAAAATGTTTCACTCCTCGCAAGGGTGATACTCGCAGATATGCTCTGTCTCCAACTTCATAAGTTACCTCCTTGCGTTTCGAGTCTGCATAACTTTTCTTCCTGGACTGAGCTACCTTCAGTCTATCACGAATCAACTTAACCTTCTCCTCATACTCTTTGATCAAGTCTGGTCCAAATAGCTGTCGGTCTCCTACCTCATCCCACATCAACGGTGTTCTGCATCTGCGTCCATACAAAGCTTCGAACGGTGCCATCTTCAAATTGGCTTGGTAGCTATTGTTGTATGAAAACTCTGCATAGGGAAAATTGTCATCCCAACTAGATCCATAATCTAGCGCATAGGCTCTCAACATATCTTACAGTATCTGGTTGACTCTCTCGGTCTGTCCATCTGTCTGTGGGTGGAATGTTGTACTGAACTCCAATCTCGTACCCAAAGTCTGGTGTAACTGATGCCAAAAATTTGAAGTAAACTGTGTCCCTCTATCTAATACGATGCTCCTCGGAACTCCATGCAGACATACGATCCTGGACATATATATCTTGGCCAACTTTGCACTTGTATAGGTGGTTTTCACCGGGATAAAGTAAGCCACTTTGGTCAAGCGATCCACTACTACCCATATTGAGTCATATCCTACTTTGGTCCTGGGTAGTCCGGTGATAAAGTCCATGCCAAGTTTATCCCACTTCCATTCGGGTATCGACATAGGCTGTAACAGTCCTGCTGGCTTCTGATGTTCTACCTTCACTCTCTGACACACATCACATATGGCCACATACTCGGCGATATCCTTCTTCATACCAGTCCACCAGAAACGTTCCTTTAAATCCAAATACATCTTGGTGTTTCCGGGGTGTATCGAGTATGGTGAGTCATGAGCCTCCTGAAGTATTAACTTCCTGATCTCTGGGTTATTAGGCACATAAACTCGGTCCTCAAACCATAAGGTATCATGCTCATCCTCGCGAAAACCTTTGGCCTTTCCTTCGCTCATCTTTTCTTTTATCTCGGCAATCTCCTTGTCCTCCTTTTGAGCTTCTCGAATTTTGTTCAGCAAGGTCGACTAAACCTCCATTGTTGCAAGGAAACCTCTATAAACAATCTCAATTCAAAGTTCCATGAGATCCTTAGCTAAGTCCTTTGGCAGTCCCCTATCTTCAAGTATATTGGCATAACTCTTCCAGCTCAAAGCGTCTGCTACGACATTGGCCTTTCCTGGATGGTAGTGTAGCTTCACATCGTAATCTTTTATCAGCTCCAACCATCTCCTCTGTCTCAGGTTCAGCTCCTTTTGCGTGAAAATATACTTCAAACTCTTATGATCCGTGTACACATCACAACGGTTTCCTATAAGGTAATGTCTCCAAGTCTTTAATGCATGCACTACGGCTGCTAACTCCAAATCATGTGTGGCGTAGTTCAACTCATGGGGCTTCAGTTGTCGTGAGGCATACGAAACAACTTTTCCATCCTGCATAAGCACACATCCCAGTCCCAAGCGAGAGGCGTCACAATACACTTGAAACTCCTTATGTATATCTGGCAATGTTAGCACTGGGGCTGTAGTCAAACGTTTCTTCAACTCCTGAAAACTTGCTTCGTAATCGTCTGTCCATTTAAACTTAGTATCCTTCTTCAATAGTTCAGTCATTGGCTTTGCAAGCTTGGAAAAATCCTCAATGAATCTCCGATAATATCTCTCGAGTCCAAGGAAACTGCGGATCTCGCCAACTGAAGTGGGTGCCAACCATTCAGTGACCGACTGAACCTTACTGGGGTCTACTGCTATACCTTCTCCTGATATAACATGCTCAATAAATCCAACTTCCTTCAACCAAAATTCGCATTTGCTGAACTTGGCGTATAACTGGTGTTCCCTGAGTTTCTCGAGAACTAATCGCAAATGCTCCTTGTGCTCCTCTTCATTCTTTGAGTATACCATAATATCATCGATAAACACCACAAAAAATTTGTCCAAATACTCCATTAACACTTTGTTCATCATACTCATGAAATAGGCAGGGGCGTTTGTCAGTCCAAACGACATGACCGTATACTCGTATAACCCATACCGCGTGGTGAACACTGTCTTTGGTATATCCTTCTCTCAGATCTTCAACTGATGGTATCCTGATCGTAGATCAATCTTCGAAAACACCTTAGCTCCTTGAAGCTGATAAAAAAGATCATTGATCATCGGTAGTGGATACTTGTTCTTAATCGTTACTTTGTTCAAGGCTCGATAATCCACAACCATCCTCAGGGATTTATCCTTCTTCTCGACCAAAAGTACTGGAGCTCCCCAAGGGGATGAACTCCTTTGAATATAACCTTTCTCCAATAGCTCCTTGATCTGCTTCTTAATTTCCTCCAGATCATTTGCGGGCATCTGATAGGGTCTCTTGGATATTGGCCCTGTACCTGGCAATAGCTCTATCAAAAACTCAATGTCTCGATCTGGTGGCATGCCTGGTAACTCTTCTGGAAAAACATCCGGGTAATCCTTTACTACAGGCACTTCCTCCTGTACAACTCCCGTGAAGGCATTCACTTGGGTCCTCCTAGGCACATGCCTAGATACGTACTTAATCCTTTTCCCTTCCGGGGTGGTGAGATAAATTGACTTACTAGCACAGGCAATACTTCCTCCATACTTTGACATCCAGTCCATACCTAATATCACATCCAATCCTTGTGACTCCAAGATAATTAGGTCAGACGGAAAAACATGAGTCCCAATGGTTAGGGGTATCTGGTTGCACCATCTTCTAGCCATATATTCTGCTCCAAGCGAGCTTACTAAAAGAGGGGTCCTCAGGGTTTGGGTTGGTAGGTTAAACTTATCCACGAATCCCCTTGATATATATGAATGTGATGCACCAGTATCAAAAAGAATAAGAGCGGTAAATGACTTAACCAAAAACTTACCTATTACCGCGTCCGGCTGCTCTTCAACCTCCTCCATGTTAACGTGGTTTACTTTTCCTTTGTTGAATGGATTAGGCTTCTTCCCGGCGCTCCCGTTTCCGTTTCCATTCCTTCCTTCAGGGCAATCATTTGCGTAGTGCCCAGTCTTCCCGCACTTAAAACAAGTAACTTGACTCGGGTCCTTCTTGACGGGTGTGGCTGGATTGGAGCGATTCTTATTGTTGGTAGCTCCGTTCCCGTTTCCATTCTTACCACCATTGTGGTTATGCGATCCTCCTCCAGTGTGGTTGTGACCTCCATGGTTATGAACAAGTCCTGCCGAATTCGGGGTTAAGCGAGGCTTCTGTTGAGCTCCTGAGTTATACTTCCCTTGTCCATACTTCCTCTTACGGCTCTCAATCTGCTGTTGCTTCCCTTCGATCATAAGAGCCTTATCTACCAACGCCTGGTAGTTGTTGAAGGTTGCCACCATCAACTGCATACTCATCTCATCATTCAAACCTTCCATAAACTTCTCCTGCTTCACGGCATCTGTGGCCACATCATCAGGGGCATAGCGCGATAACTTGCTAAAATCATCCACGTACTGACCTACAGTACGGTTCCCCTGGCGTAAATTGCGAAACTCTCACTTCTTCATCTGCATAGCTCCAGTGGAAACATGGGCAGTACGAAAAGCCTGCTAAAACTGGGCCCATGTGACAGTGTCGATAGGATAGGTGGTCGTGAAATTCTCCCACCATGATGTTGCAGGTCCATCCAATTGATGTGCGGCAAAATGCACCTTCTCTGCATCTGTGCACCCTGCGGTGGTCAACTCCCTTCCGATACGACGTAGCCAATCATCAGCAACTATTGGCTCGGTGCTACTGGAAAACACCGGCGCTGTAACCCTAGAAAACGGGCTAGGTTGTCCACTGGTGGTGGGTTGTTGTTGTTGTTGTTGTTGTTGTTGTTGTTGTTGTTGTTGCCCTGGTTCTGAACTAGCAATTGCATCAAAGCATTCTGATGCTGGATCAACTGGGTGAGCTCCGGTGGGAAAGCGAAACCGGTGTCACATCTCGGAGGCATCTGATGGGTTTAGATGGAAGAGATTAGAATAGAAAAAGGTCTAATGAGAAGCACTACCCATATGCACATGAGAGAAACACAATCATATCACTCAATCAATCAAGCAAGGGCATACAACGGTCTAGTACTATCGCAAAAGTGCTCAACTACTACTAAATACATGGGGGAATACTACTAATATATGGGGGTCATCTAGAAATTTTGATCGGTGGAAGATTCCATAATGTCCGCTCTAGCTTCATCTTCATAGTCATCATCACTAGGATCAGAATCAGTGTCGTCGATGATGATGTAGTTGTCCGGGCAAGTGGGGTCGTCATCTTCATCTCCTGGTGCTGGTCCTCCCATGAATATTCCGATCTTCTTAACCAGGTCATCGTTCTTCTCTAGTAGTGTCTTGATTTCCTCCTCATATCCATCGCGTGTGAACTTGAGTTCTTCCTCCAGCTCGATGATCCTAGTCTTTGCCTTCTTCAGTTCCATCATGTCTGCGCACATCTGGTTCTCCTGACGTCGAATGTGCTGGTTTAACTCCTGGATAAAAGCGGCAATGGATCTATCTTTCCTAGTGCTGATTATTTCCCATTGCTCGTCTCGGTGCCCACATATTTGATAGATAGTGTCCTTGAGTTCCCTGTTGTAGACTTCTCCAATGCCTCCTATGGTAATGTGGGCTGCCATGCTCTTGCCTAGACTCCAGGTTGGTGCATCGAAAGAAAATTCTATGGGTTTAGAAGTTGGCGAGAACGTCCTTCCTGGAACTTGTACTTGAATCATCCAGCGCTCCTCTTCTGGTAAGGTGGCATTGTATGTCCCGGCGAAACTCGGTATTCCAATGTTCAAGTACCTAGTGACTTCCTCCAGGTGGTGTCCAAAAGGTCTATCCTCATCCGGCTGCGCGAACTTGTTCTTCATCTCCGTCATCCTAAAGAGTGGAAAAGGAAGAGGGGTCAGAAATGAGTAGAGAAGAGTGACCTATGGTTTTATCTTAGTGGTCGTTTCCTACACTCAGTGTGTTCTCTGATACCATCTTGTAGCAACCCGACCTCAAACGGTCAAGTCTCTGTGCATCAGTGTCATCCCTGGATCAGTAATGCTGACACGCACAGTACTCGAAGGATTTATAACAGAGTAGCAATCACACACTTATTACATCGAATGTCTCAAAAGAGAACTTATTACAATAATATGGCTTAAGGCCATCTAATGCGATAACAGCAGAAGACTTGGAAGATAAAGTGAGTCCATCAACTCCAACGGCATAGCTGAGCTGCACGGCAACGACCTAACGAACCTTACTCCTCGTCTAAAAAGTCTGCAACATAATACGTTGCAGCCCGAGAAATGGGTCAGCACATGGAATATACTCGCAATATAACACAGTAGAGCAAGAACAGAATAATGCTATCACTACATGCATATTTGGCTAGTGGAAAGCTCTATGGTTATAGTTTTGCGGAAAGCAAATTTTTCCCTACAACAAAGGAATAAATTTAATTTTAACTACCATGGTAGTTGAAATATTGAGAAGGTATAACCCCAACTCAATCCCAAATTAAAGTAATTATCAACCCAATAATATTAATTATGAGTGATGAGATATATGCGATAACCCAAGTACTAGATACTCAAAACTGTCCATAACCGGGGACACGGCTAACCATGATTAGATTGTACACTCTGCAGAGGTTTGCGCACTTTTCCCCACAAGACTCGATCGCTTCCGTTGGATTTATCGCACTGCATGGTGTTTGAGAAACGGATGACTGAGACATAGTCTTTCAGAAACATTGACTCCCTACTCCGGGTAGACCATACCAAACCTACAAAACCCACTACCTGCTGATCTACCTCTTCAAGAGCTTCACGTAACTTACTCAACTATGCTAGAGCCCATAATAGCTTGTGGCAGCACACGGACGTTTCTAGCATGAATCATCTCAGTTCCCTTTAAACCTGGGTGGCGGTCCATAGGAAGATCACACGGTAACCCCGGGATTTCCAAAAAAATACACACAACACTGGGTTCCCCAGGTGCCTCAATCCACCCAGATGTGTATTAAAGTTGCCACCTTAAGTTGAACCATTAATTAACAATCTCATGTCTATCATGGAAACACCCAAACCCAATCCACATCTACGAGCATAGCATAGTAATATAAGCATAACGTAGAAGTAACTCCCAAGGGTTTGATAATAAGCAGGGCAATAGGTTCTACCTCATCAACTACTTCCCAAAACCCACATATTAAAGACATCCTAATCATGCAATGTTTGAGGATTGAACTAATGCAATGAAAACTGGGTATGAAAAGAGTATGATCAATGTGTTACTTGCCTTGCTAACGATCCGTGAATCCTAGAGACTCGTAGTAACACGCTTCGCACTCCAGGAATTCTATCGCAAACAAACAATAACATACATAAGCAACTAGCAAAGATTCATGAGCAAAACTTCAAATAAAAGAGATTGGCCAGAAAGTTCAACTTAAGAACTCCGGTTTGCAAAAAGAATCAAATCAAACGGAGCAACGAAACTCAAACGGCGAAAGAAACAAGATCCATTTACTAATCTGGACTAAGGTCAAATTTTACAGTATCAAAATCTTGTTTAAGTTGATTAAACAGAAAGAGGGTCTCGAGGCGAAACTCTAAGCGTTTGAATCACCTGATTCCGACTAACGAGCGAAAAGATAAACAAAAACTAAGATCGGATCAGAAATCGCGACTGAAAAATAATCGCAGATAAATCCGATAAAAGAAAACCGTTCTTTAAACGAACGTACGGACGAACGTCCGCTAAATAGAAGAACCGAGTAAACCGCCGAACTGATCTAAAAAACAAACTAGGGTTTCTAAAAGAAAACCGAATGGTTTTTAAAAAAACGGTGGCTCGGATCCGGCGCGGTACCTCCGGCGAGGTTGCTCCAGCGAGGCGGGGTTTGGTGGTGGGGCGGCGGCTCACGGGGTGGCGGGGCTCGGCGTCGGCGCGGGCGGCAACTAGCACCTGCGGCGAGGCTGCAGCGGTGGCGGCGAGGCGCGTGCGGCGGGAGGCGACGCGGCTCGAGGCGGGCTGCGGCGAGG
>NC_041385.1:494191189-494197740 GCF_002162155.2 Triticum dicoccoides
GGGGGCTCGGGAGGAGTATATAAAGGGGGGCGGCGGCTTGGACTAGGGGCCAAGGCAGCGGTGGTGGAGTCCGGCTCGGACTCCTCGTCTAAGTCGGTGGCGGCTGTGCATGTGCGAGGAAGGCGGCGGCGGAGTTGAGCCGGCCCGGCTGGGTTTCGGCCCAGTCGGTGCCCGAAGTTTTTTTTTTTTAAATATAATTTCGCCGACGGAAATAAAATCCTAGAAAATAAAATAAAAACCTAAAAATGCCAAAACAAATTTTCATCATCTAAATAAAATATTTAGAATGAGATGAACATTTTCTTGGCCCTTAAATGCAATTTCAAAAACGTGCAATTTTTCCAATGCAAATAAAATCCAAATAAACTCGAATAAAATCAAACAAATGCTTCTAACATTTTTCCTCCAATATTTCAATTGTTTTGGAGAAGTCATATTATCTCCTCTCACTTATTTTTATAAGAAATATTTTTTTGGAGAGAAAAATAATTAAAATCAAAATCCTTGTTTCACTATTTGATAGGAATCAAATATGAAAACTGAGAAATCCCCAACTCTCTCCAAGGGTGCTTGAGTTGCTTAGGATTTCGAGGATTGCAGAGCGGAAACGAAATAAAATATGATATGCATGGATGACCTATGTATAACATTCCAAATTGAAAATTTGGGATGTTACAATTAGGCCGCAGCTTCATCCGAGGAAACGGTGATGATGATGCTCTTCCGGTGGTGCAGGTGAAGACGGCGGTGTGGGAATGGAGGTGGCGCTAAAGACGAGGGGAACGTCAGGGAAGCTCCTTGGAGGTGGAGGACGGGGTGGCTGAACCGGTGGGACGATGAGATCGATGACGGATCCTCATCCGGTACGGTGGATGAGGGACGTCGAGGTGTTGCTGTGGACGACGTCGTCGGGGAAGAGGCTTCGGCTGGGTGGCAGACGGAGCAGGGTGTGGGGTTTCGTCGTGGGTTTTCGCGGCCTCGGTGTACGAATGGGTGGGCGGATGGGATGGCAGTGGGGAACCATGGCTTAGGGACGCGCTTGTCCGAAATGTGGGGTAAGTTACGAAAGTACCCCCGTCGATTTGAGGTAGTTCTTTCGGTTCAGGGGTACCACGGGCATTTCATGTGTCGGGATTTCACAGGAGGTGAGAGTTTTCGCGCGCGTTGTAATTTTGGAATAGCAAGGCGCGGGTTGAGATGGAGGGAGTTATCGGAGCACAACGAGACAAAGATATATCTTAAATATTTCGGGCTAACAAGGCGCGGGTTGAAGAGGCGGGAGTTTCGCAGCACGATAGACAGAGACGCTAGCTTGAATTTTCGGCATAACAAGGCACGGCTTGAAATTTCAGAAGAACAAGCTTAACATGTACCAAAAAAAGACAATTTGCACCTCAACATGCACAACACACACAAACACCATTTAGACTAGAGTAAGGTACATGTGCATTGCATGCATGAGATTTGGCAAAAAAATTATGAATAAATGCCACATTATAGCATGTAAGCTTTGAGTCATATATGCATGGTGTAGATGTTCGTTTAATTCTTATAGTTCATTTCATTCAAAATCATCTAGTTTTTATAAGAAAGCTAATCTATTTTAAGATTCATGGAATTGTGCGTTCTAAGACATAAAGTAAAAACAAATAATGGAAAATCATGTAGAAAAACATTTGGGCAATTTTGATACGGAAGATTCTAGAACAAATAAGAAGTGCTTGTGTTTTGATGTTTGTGCATTATGCTTAAGTTCAACCATGGAGTCTTCTAGATTATACATGTGGCGAAATCTGGTGGAATCTAGATGATATCCAACGGCCAGTAGTGCTCAAATTTGCCATCTTTGGACCATCGGATTCGCCTCATCCAATGCCCATCTTTCAAAGTTAAAGTTACCCGCACACAATATAAAAAATATATAAAATATAATATATATATATATATATATATAGGGGTATAGATATAGATATGTGATGCGAAAGCCGCCCATCGTCTCCAATTAGAATAGTGTGTCCATGCACGGATGCGATGTGGCCAAATGATGTCTGCCATGGGCATCTCAAATTCAAATCAGTCTGACCTTGTTCAATGTGTATACATTACAACATGCTCGTTTCCAAACCACACCATGCAGATCTCCGTTATATTCATGCATGCATGGGTTTCAAACATCAGGATCTCTTATTCAAATATTTGAATTCAACTTTACATTAATTATGACCTCACCTAGTTTTTTACACCCACACAGTCATCTTCTCTTTATAATTGTACCACTAACTTTCTCTCGTGGATGCATGCACACACACTACCAGTCGGCATTATCCATCGCACACATGCAATCTTTTCCTTCAGGTCGGTCTCCCATGAAGGCACACACCCACACACATCCCCCTCTCCATCATATCGGGCATTCTTATCTCTCATGCGTGTATGCGCAACGAACGATGTTCCTCTATGTATGTGTGTATATAGCTAGGTCTTTCATAGTTTTCCACACAAACCGATCAATCGATATATCCAGTGAGGTCTCACCCTCTTTCCCACGTCCACATCGATCAATCTATACTTCTCTATATAGGATTAACATATATAGCTAATACACCCACATTAATTATATATCCAACATCCCCCTCTCATCATCCATGCCTTCTGCTTCATGTCTCAGACGCGTGCACAATGGCAAAGACAGGGGCAGTAAGGGCCCTGCCCCCCCCCCTAACATCACTATATATCGAGGCTAATATGAATGTGATCATTAGACAATTGCTGCTAAAAATGGTTTAAGTTCATGAACTGACCCTCCTCGTAAAGGATTAGCAATGCTTGGCCCCCTAGCTCATTTATTTTTCATGGCTCCGCCACTGCGCGCAACAGCGCACGTTCTCGCCCCCTCTCTCTAAATATCGATCTCGTACTTGTGCATTCCTTCATAGTCTCACTCCACTCGGCCCCTCGCACCATCTTCTAGCCCCCCACCGGATTTTGCCACATGTACAATCTAGCAGACTCCATGGTTGAACTTAAGCATAATGCACAAACCTCAAAACAACAGTGGTTCTCTTTTGTTCTAGAATCTTCCGTATCATAACTGCCCAAACTTTTTTTCTAGTTGAATTGCCATTATTTGTTTTTAGTTTATGCTTTACAACGCACAATTCCATGAATCATAAAATATATTAAGGGCTTCTTTGATTCAAAGGATTCTCAAAGGAATTTTGGAGGATTCTAATCATTAGGAATTTTTCCTATCTTGGTTGTTTGATTCGTAGGATTGTAAACCATAGGAATTTTTCCATTTGATTCATTTGCACTAGATTTCATAGGAAACATCCCATCCACTCAAACCTCTTTGAAAGAATTCTGTATTTTTTCTATGCACAATCAAACACTCATACAATCATGTAGGATTCAAGATGATATTCCACTATAATCCCATATTTTTCCTATTCCCGCGTTCTTAGTTTTTTTGTAAAAACTAATTGATTTTGAATGAGATGAACTATAAGAATTAAATGAAGGGCTACATCAGGCATATATCACTCGGAGCTTACATGCTATAGTGTGGTATTTATTCATAATTGGGTTGCAAAATCTGATGCGTGCAATGCACGTGTACCTTACTAGTACTTCGAGTATGTGCAAAATACGTAAATTAGAATACCAATGGCACGCTACACAGTGTCTCTCTTACAGTTCATGAAGCCACGTGGCACATGTGGAGGCGTTGTCGCGACTTCCTTGCATGGATTGATCACAATGACGTGATGCTGGTTCCAGAAGAATGTACTCGTCCTCCCCGAGCCATACTGGCGGTACATGCACGAAGCGAAGATGTGCATGCACGCACTCATTCCCTCACACGCACACCCGGGTACACGGGCGGACGCAATTTTGTACCAAGATTCACCTCATGTGATAATTTGACGCGTGTAAAGTCGTTCACTTCATTGATGGTCAATTAATATAGCGCATGCAAATTGAGTGGACATGAGGGCGGAAGAAAGACATTATTACTCCACTGCGCACATGCGAGTAGTTAAATCATGGGTTGCTAGTAGTATTTCCATTGGTCTCCTTCGTATTTTGTGCCAATTTTTTACAGTAACATCATATTTACGCATTTGAGCATTGTAGTACTTGAAATTTATGTTCCGCTAAACTCATTGGGAGCCGTTTCGGGCCTCGAAACCAAGACCATCAATTAATCTTTACCTTGTTCCCATCACATTCGAGAGCCTGCTCACACCTACTAGTATGTACCAAACCTGAACGTGTTCCCACTATGCAGGTATTAGTACTAGTGCTAGAACTTAGGTTATAAAAAGGGGAACTACCTAACCAAAAATTGCTCTACCTTTCCTCCTCATAAGTGCTTCTTCTTCGTCTGTCGTTTCCATGGCCGGTGAGCAGAGCTCTAGATCGAGAACTACTTGTAACAAGGGAGCGGCAACCAAGGCTGCAGAAAAAAAGAGGGCTCACCGCCACGCAAAGACCTCAAAAGATCTCTCACGGGCAGGCGATGGCTCCCAAGAGCGCCCTAGCCGTGGAGGCGAACATGCCAAGCCGGCGGCGCTGGAGTCGTTATCCCTCGACGGCATGCCTGATCAGCTCAATAAGCACCTCAATAAGCAGAAGGGGTTCATCCAAGGCTTGATGGAGTTGCTAGAGGAGAGCCTCGACGACATGCCCGCTGATCTCAATAAGCAGGGGGAGTTGACCGCCGGCTTGGTGATGCTGCTGAAGAAGAGCATTGCCTTAGAGAAGAAGGCGACCGGTGAAATCCTGCGACTTCAAGAGGACAAGGTGAAGCTCTGCCAGGAGATCGACCTGTTGAACGAGAAGAACGCCGACTAGAAGAAGCTGCATGAGAATAGTAGTCTCTCGATGAATATGTTTGAAAGTGCAACTATCCCTAGGTGGTTTTGGTAATTCCTAACAACATATAGCCCATTGAGCTAACACTATTTCAAGACAAATATTTTAGGAAAGCTCAATGAATGGCATGGCATGGATGAGAAAAGTGGATCTCTCAAAATGCTAAGGATAAAGGATTGGCTCAAGCTTCAAGCTCAAGACTCTACATTTTATATTTTAGTGATCCAAGATCACATTGAGTCTATAGGAAAAGCCAATACTATCAAGGAGGGATGAGCTATTGTTTAATGAGGTTCTTGCTTCATAGTGCTTAGTGATATGCTCCAAAACCCTCAACTACTTTCCCACATCCACATATGACCTAAACCTAAAGTCCAACTTGGCCCCATCGATTCTTTCTATCCGACGCCACCGAGTTCAGATGTCATAGCCACTGCCACAAACCCTAGGCAAATCGGTCTTACCGATAGGGATCTCGGTCTCACCGCGATGGGATTGTAATCTCTTTGTTTCCCTTCGTAATGTTTCGGTCTCACTGAGATGAGCGATCGGTTCCACCGAGATTGCAATGTAAACTATGTGCTTCGTTTTCGTAACATTTTGGTCTCACCGAAAAGAGCGAATCGGTCCCACCAAGTTTACCTGACCAACTCTCTGGTTAGCTTATTACCAAAATCGGTCTCACCGAGTTTGTGTAATCGGTCTCACCGAGATTACGTTATGACCTAACCCTAACCATATCGGTCCTACCGAGTTGCATGTCGGTCCCACCGAAAACCCTAACAGTCACTAGGTTTACTAAATCGGTCTGACCGAGTTTGTTGATTCCATCCCACCGAGATTGGTAAATTGTGTGTAACGGTTAGATTCTGTGTGGAGGCTATATATACCCCTCCACCTCCTCTTCATTCGTGGAGAGAGCCATCAGAACAAACCTACAGTTCCAACTTACCATTTCTGAGAGAGAACCACCTACTCATGTGTTGAGACCAAGATATTCCATTCCTACCATATGAATCTTGATCTATAGCCTTCCCCAAGTTGCTTTCCACTCAAATCTTCTTTCCACCAAATCCAAATCCTATGAGAGAGAGTTGAGTGTTGGGGAGACTATCATTTGAAGCACAAGAGCAAGGAGTTCATCATCAACACACCATTTGTTACTTCTTGGAGAGTGGTGTCTCCTAGATTGGTTAGTTGTCACTTGGGAGCCTCCGACAAGATTGTGGAGTTGAACCAAGGAGTTTGTAAGGGCACGGAGATTGCCTACTTCATGAAGATCTACCGCTAGTGAGGCAAGTCCTTCGTGGGCGACGGCCATGGTGGGATAGACAAGATTGCTTCTTCGTGGACCCTTCTTGGGTGGAGCCCGCCGTGGACTCGTGCAGCCGTTACCCTTCGTGGGTTGAAGTCTCCATCAACGTGGATGTACGATAGCACCACCTATCGGAACCACGGCTGAAAAATCACCGTGTCTCCAAATTGCGTTTGAAATCTCCAAACCCTTCCCTTTACATTCTTGCAAGTTGCATGCTTTATTTTCCGCTGCTCATATACTCTTTGCATGCTTGCTTGAATTGTGTTAAGATTGCTTGACTTGTGCTAAGTTTGCTAAAATCTGCCAAAGACTAAAATTGGGAAAAGGTTAAGTTTTTATTTGGTCAAGTAGTCTA
>NC_041385.1:494198112-494226531 GCF_002162155.2 Triticum dicoccoides
ACATACTTCAAGATCCTACAAGTGGTATCGGAGCTTTGGTCTCCATTTGCTTTGATTTCCATAGCTTTTGGTGGTCATAGCCTTGGTTTCACAACCTAGGAGAGTATGGCGTCTAGCGAGGGAAACTACCACCTTAGAGGTCCTTACTTTGATGGTACTAATTTTGCTAGTGGGAAGCATAAGATGAAAATGCATATTCTCGGACATAACCCCGCCGTTTGGGCTATTGTGTGTATTGGCTTGCAAGGTGAATTCTTTGATGGGAGAGAACCAAATCGTGAAGCTAGCGCGGAAGAGTTGAAGATGTTGCAATACAACGCTCAAGCTTGTGATATCCTCTTCAACGGATTGTGCCCCGAAGAATTCAACAAAATCAGCCATCTTGAGAATGCAAAGGAAATTTGGGACACTTTGATCGATATGCATGAAGGTACCGAGTCCATCAAGGAATCCAAATTGGATGTGCTTCAAAGTCAACTTGACAAGTTCAAGATGAAGGATGGTGAAGGCGTCGCTGAGATGTACTCTAGGCTTGCTCTCATCACAAATGAGATTGCTGGCTTAGGAAGTGAAGAGATGACCGACAAATTCATCATCAAGAAGATCCTAAGAGCCTGGATGGAAAATATGATACCGTGTTCACATTGATCCAAATGATGCCCAACTACAAGAATCTCAAGCCAACGGAGGTCATCGGAAGAATTGTTGCTCATGAGATGTCACTCAAGGATAAGGAGGAGCTGCACAAGAAGTCAAGTGGTGCATACAAAGCCTCATGTGAAGCTCCCACATCATCAAGTGAGAAACAAACCTTCATTGAAGAATTGAGCCTAATGGTGAAGAACTTCAACAAATTCTACAAGAGTAGAAGCAAGGAAAGAAGTTCCAGGTCAAGGTCCTACAATGATAAAAGATCTTCCAGTCGAGAGCGAAATTACTACAACTGTGGAAGACCCAGACACTATTCCAATGAGTGTATGGCTCCCTACAAAAGAAGAGAAGATTCACCTAAGAGGAGAAGTAGAAGAGAAGAATCACCGCCAAGAGAGAGAAGGAGTAGAGATGATCGTTATGAACGAAGAACATCCCGAAGAAGAAAGGATTCGGAAAGGAAGGACAAGTCATCAAGGAGCTACACAAAACGAAGACATCAAGCTCATGTTGGTGAATGGGTATCCGGTTCCGTCTCTGAACATCACTCCAAGAGAAGCTATCACTCCGACTCCGAACATACTCAAGATGAAGGTGTTGTTGGTCTAGGACTTGTGTCAACCAACTCCTACGACATATTTGATTCACCAAATGAAGGACTTGGAAGATGCTTCATGGCTAAAGGCCCAAAGGTAACACATCCCGAGTATGTTGATTTCAATAGTGATGAAGATGACTTGCTAGGTGATGATGATTTACTTATTGACAACTCTAGTGATGAATACAATGATGAAACATCAATTAATCATGCTAATCAAGATAAAACGAATGACGATGATAAGGAGAAGATTGAGCTCCTAACTAAAGAACTAAACACTCTCAAGTTAGCTCATGAAACTATCTTAGGGGATCATAGAGAACTTTTAAGGACTCATGAGAAGTTACGCTTTGAAAAGCTCACCCTTGAGCAAGAGCATGAGTTCTTAAAGGCAATCAATGATGATCTTCGCAAGAAAAGTTCTTCTTACATTGCCAAGCATTTACTCTTATCTACTTACATGCCTCAAGTCAAGTCTAGTAACAAAAACAAGAAGGATTCTTCCTCTAGTAGTAACAATCATCATGCTAAATCCAATACTGTTGCTTCTAGTAGTTCTCTTGATTCCACTAATGATTCTCTTAGCCAAGTTACACTTGAGCAAGAAAATAGTTTATTGAAGGGGATCATAGAGAAAGGTGTTTACAAGAGCCTTGCCGGAAGTAAGCAATTTGAGGAAATTGTACGCAAGCAAGGAAGGCACCGGAAGAACCAAGGTGTTGATTTTGAACGAAAGTTCAATGCCAATGGAGTTGAGTGGGAAGAAGATCAATACCCCAAGACGAAGTTTGTTCCTCAACAAGAGAAGTATGATCCTACTTCATTCAAAGGGACACAAGCTCAAGATGATCTTCCACCACAAGACCACAAGCAAAAAAGGCAAGGATGAGCTTCAAGAGGAGATTGATGCATTTGAAGAAGCTCCCAAGGCCTTGGTCAAGTGGATTCCCAAGACTACGTCAAGCTCTACTTCATCAAGTACGACTACAACTCCAAGTATACCCATCAACATGGTGTGGATCCCGAAGAAGAAGAACTAGAGAGTTCTTGAGGGTGACTCCGCCAACATTCTTCACTCATATCATTTTGGCAAGGACAGGTGCAATCAACTTTCACATCTTGCACTTGTTCAAGGAGTCACAAACCCTCTTGTTGGTAAGACAAAGGACAAGGTAACCTAATGCTTTCATAGACATCATCTTGTGTGTGCATCACTCTATGTCTATGGATATCCTTGTTTGTTCCTTGTGGGACTAACCCATGTAGGTATTGAAAGTGCAACTCACTCCAAAGGATTCCTCCAAATGATCTACATCAACATTGAGCATCCACATCTTCAACACCTACATGAAGTCATCATCGACAAAACCCAAGGTTAGTTCATCCCTCTATAGGGGGATCTCACATCTAGGGGGAGCTTTACTCTAAGAATTGATCTAAAGCAACTCTAATGGTGTGAACACATCAATGCATTATGTAAAAGTGGTAACCCACTTGAGCTTAAACGATGAGTATGACCTATGATCAAATGTTCTCATTTGACTCCTAAGTCAATATACTCATATATAGATGACCTAGTCATCGCCAATTGCTTGATAGATGCTAGAATTGTTTGTGCATGCTTTGCCACATATTTCATTTGTCATTTTATCGTGTGAGCATGTTGGTTGCATATTTTACTCATTAGAGGACATCCACTTGTAGTTTTGCTTGTTTGGCTTCCTTTTCTTTTGGCCAAGTGGATGGACAAGAATGCCTAAGAACCTTCTCTAGCTATCTATGCTTTTCTTGTCTCAAACTCTATTCATGCTACATCACAAAATTTGATCAAGTCAGATTCGAACCACTCTGTGTGAGGAGCACTCGGAGTCTCCGATTCGTCATAGACTTAAACTTCCAAAACTTCTTTGTGCATTTCGGTCTAACCGATTCTTCCATTTCGGTCATACCGAGATCACTAAGTCGATCTAGGTTTTCAATCTCGGTGCAACCGATTTGAACATTTCGGTCTCACCGAGTTGCAGTAACTGCTTGCAGTAATGCATCTTGGTGCCACCGAGTTGTTCCACTCAGTCACACCGACAGGTTCGGGCTATATATACCCAAGGGCAAATTGTTTGGAAATTTCTCCGAATAGTTTCACCCGCGCTCAGCCCGCTCTGCCTCCAGGGTCTCCGGATCGTTCTCCTCATTGCCAGCCGCCTCCCGCCGCTAGTCTCTGTCGCCGTCAACGGGAATCTGCACCGCTGTTGCCTCCGTAGCGAGTCCATCACCGAGCTAGGGTATGGACTTGATCACTGTGCTATCCCTATCTGATTCTTAGCACATTGTGTTCGTCATGAATCTTGCCATGACTGAAACTATCTCATCTGGTCAAAACTATCTGTAAATTAGGTTTGGATTGAAAATTTAGGGTTAGGTTTCCGCCGAAATCATCTCGGACCCACCGAGTTGTAGAAATTAGTTCCACCGATTTGGCCAAGGCCATTGCACTTGTGATTCTCGGTCTGACCGAGAATTGCAAATCGGTGTGACCGAGTTCAGAACTTTGTGAAACCCTAGCAGTCTCGGTGCCACCGAACTGTGACTCTGTTTGACCGAGTTCACTAGTTTAGGTTCCTAAAGATGCTTCGGTATCACTGAGTTCACAAATTGGTTGATCCGAAATGCTTTCTATGGAAAACTAAAACTAAGTTTTTAACTCAATCTTTTGCAAAAACCTCTGTATTTTGTGATGATTATCCTCTCTATCTCATCTACATCTATTCATAGGGTCAGCAGTCAGTGTTTGCAACATGTTTGATCAAAGTGACAGCCAGAACATGGAAGAGGAGCAGATTCCTATGAGTGAGGGCACTAGTCCCTCTAGTTCCTCAGATGAGGGCAGCAGGAGCACCCCAAGCAACTTACCCAAAGCTGCCACCAGGAACAGTAAGAAGAAAACCTCAGACTCTAAGGATGAAGACTATGTGGCAGAAGAGGATGAAGCCACCTCTAGGAAAGTGCTCAAGAAGGAGTATGGCACTACTGCAGCCACCAAGCCAGGTCTGAACAGGAAAGTCCTTGCCAAGAGGACTCCTATGCTGAAAGTCAGAGCATCAACTCAGGAAACTGAGAGATCAGAACCCAAGGAGCCAGAAGTGGCTGAAAAGAAGAGGAAGGAAAGGGTCAAGAAGACCATGGCCAGGGTTGTTGGGAAGCCTTCCATGATGGAAGAGGAAGAAGAAGAGGCTGATGCTCCAGCTCCCAAAGCCCCAAAACTCATGGGTGATGCCATCAGGTTAGGGGCTGCTTCATCAAAGCCCAAAGAAGCACCTAAGGCTGCTTCCAAGCCCAAGTATGCACCAAAGAGGAATACCAGGAACATCCCAGCTACTGAAAAGAACAAGGCCCCAGTGCCTGAAGTTGTTGCAGAAGAAGAAGATGATGAAGAGCATGTTCTGAGAAAGTTGAAGCCCAAAATTCCAGATCATAATGATGCTCATCCTGTTGCTAAGAACATGAACCTGAAAAAGGATGCAGGACTCAGACAGTGGAGATTGACTGATCCTTATGCAGTCTGGAGGAGAACTGTTGTGGACTATAGGTTCCATACAAAGGAACAACAGGACTTCTATGAGACTGTGCTGCTGGACAAGAAACCAATAGTCTATGAGATGAGATGGGTAGATTGGAAATACATCAAGGAGAATGAGGAACACTACCCAGGAGTGTTTGACAGTTTCAAGGGTTGTGGAGTGGATAACTTTGTTGGGCAGAAGCTCACAAAGTGGAATGATGAACTCATAATGCAATTCTACTCCACAGCACACTTGTATCCAGACGGCAGAATAGTTTGGATGACTGAAGGTACAAGGTACCAGTCTACTATTGAAGAATGGGCAAATCTGATCAATGCACCAAAGGATAAAGAGGATGACTTGGATGTCTATGCCAAGAATAAAATGGATCACAACACCATGGCACACATGTACAAGGAGATCCCAGATGATGCTGTTGAAACTCGCAAGTTTGGATCTGTACATTTCCTTCTGTCAGGACTGCCAACCATCAACTAGATCCTTAGGAACACACTCTTGCCCAAGTCAGGTGATCATAACATGATCAGAGGCCATGCTATTAATCTTCTACACTTATTTGATGTGCCTCAAAAGTTCAAGGTCATGAGCCTCATTGTTGAAACTATCAAGAGGACAGCTGCAGACCAGAAGAGAAGTTGTGGGTATGCCCCACAGATCCAGGAGCTGATTAACTCCAAGATGGGCACTGGCACTTACTTGTTGGACAAGGAACACATGCCTATCTATCCAGACTTTGAGGACAACCGAGTGGTTATGGATGAAAATGAACCATCTTCAGTGCAAGAACAAGCAAAGAAGGAGAAGGCAAGGACTGAGAAGGCTGCCAAGATCCCAACAATTGATGAGGCATCTGAGTACTTCCTGAAGAGCAAACAATACCAGCTTGGTTACTTGATAGCATCCACTCTAAGGATTGAGAAAGGGTTGGCCACCCTGACTCAAAACCAGGAGAGCCTGGAGAGGATCATGGAGCAGAAGTTCTATGACTTAGATGTGAAAGTAACTAAGATCCAGTCTGTTGTTGAGCAACTCCAAGATGACATGCAGGAGAGGAAGGGAAAGACAACCACTAAGGCATTTGCTAGAGTTCCTAGAGCTCAAAGATCAGCTGATGTGCCTGTGACAGACACAAGAGCAACATCATCTGCACCTGCTACAGCTTCAGTGCCACCAGCTCCAGCATCTACTCCACCAGCTCCAACTTCATCAACTAATGCCTTCATCCTTGGAGTCATATCTACACCACCACATCAAGACCAAGCCTGAGAGACGACATAGTACTATGCATTTTCTAGGAACTTTTTGGTAACTTGTTGCCAAAGGGGGAGAAAAATGTATAGATCATAGGCTTCAAGAGAGAGAGCTTGCTTTTGTTCTCTCTTGTCTTTGTGGTTGAACTGTATTTTCTTTCGCTTGCTTGAGACACCTTATTGCCTGTGTGATACAATGATGATCATGTGTTTGATCATATGCTACATTAATGCTTGTTGGATGACATTATTCTTTTTATCTCTATATAATCTTTCACTTTTCTTGGTGATGAGTGCATGTATTTTCAATATTATCATTTTTTAGCGCTCCACCAAGATGTATGTGACATGGGAGAGTAACTCATGAACCTAACCCTATGTGCATTTTCAGTCCAAAGCAAATCTTAAACTATGCACAAATGTAGGGGGAGCTCTCACATTTCACATACTTCTCAAAGCGACGATGTTTTTCAATCTTATTATCTTTTGTCGAAGCTTTGATCTATATGTTGTCATCAATTAACAAAAAGGGGGAGATTGAAAGTGCAACTATCCCTAGGTGGTTTTCGTAATTCCTAACAACATATAGCCCATTGAGCTAACACTATTCCAAGACAAATATTTCAGGAAAGCTCAATGAATGGCATGGCATGGATGAGAAAAGTGGATCCCTCAAAATGCTAAGGATAAAAGGATTGGCTCAAGCTTCAAGCTCAAGACTCTACATTTTATATTTTAGTCATCCAAGATCACATTGAGTCTATAGGAAAAGCCAATACTATCAAGGAGGGATGAGGTGTTGCTTAATGAGGTTCTTGCTTCATAGTGCTTAGTGATATGCTCCAAAACCCTCAACTACTTTCCCACATCCACATATGACCTAAACCTAAAGTCCAACTCGGCCCCACCGATTCTTTCTATTGGGCGCCACCGAGTTCAGCTGTCATAGCCACTGCCAGAAACCCTAGGCAAATCGGTCTTACCGATAGGGAACTCAGTCTCACCGAGATGGGATTGTAATCTCTCGGTTTCCCTTCGTAACGTTTCGGTCTCACCGAGATGAGTGATCGGTTCCACCGAGATTGCAATGTAAACTCTCTGTTTCCTTTTCGTAACATTTCGATCTCACCGAAAAGAGCGAACCGGTCCCACCGAGTTTACCTGACCAACTCTCTGGTTAGCTTATTACCAAAATCGGTCTCACCGAGTTTGTGTAATGCCCTAACCCTAACCATATCGGTCCTACTGAGTTGCATGTCGGTCCCACCGAAAACCCTAACGGTCATTAGGTTTACTAAATTGGTCTGACCGAGTTTATTGATTCGGTCCCACCGAGATTGGTAAATTGTGTCTAACGGTTAGATTTTGTGTGGAGGCTATATATACCCCTCCACCTCCTCTTCATTCGTGGAGAGAGCCATCAGAACAAACCTACACTTCCAACTTCCCACTTCTGAGAGAGAATCACCTACTCATGTGTTGAGACCAAGATATTCCATTCCTACCATATGAATCTTGATCTCTAGCCTTCCCCAAGTTGCTTTCCATTCAAATCTTCTTTCCACCAAATCCAAATCCTGTGAGAGAGAGTTGAGTGTTGGGGAGACTATCATTTGAAGCACAAGAGCAAGGAGATCATCATCAACACACCATTTCTTCCTTCTTGGAGAGTGGTGTCTCCTAGATTGGCTAGGTGTCACTTGGGAGCCTCCGACAAGATTGTGGAGTTGAACCAAGGAGTTTGTAAGGGCAAGGAGATTGCCTACTTCGTGAAGATCTACCGCTAGTGAGGCAAGTACTTCGTGGGCGACAGCCATGGTGGGATAGACAAGGTTGCTTCTTCGTGGACCCTTCTTGGGTGGAGCCCTCCGTGGACTCGCACAGCCGTTACCCTTCGTGGGTTAAAGTCTCCATCAACGTGGATGTACGATAGCACCACCTATCAGAACCACGGCTCAAAAATCACCGTGTCTCCAAATTGCGTTTGAAATCTCCAAACCCTTCCCTTTACATTCTTGCAAGTTGCATGCTTTATTTTCCGCTGCTCATATACTCTTTGGATGCTTGCTTGAATTATGTTAAGATTGCTTGACTTGTGCTAAGTTTGCTAAAATCTGCCAAAGACTAAAATTGGGAAAAGGTTAAGTTTTTTTTGGTCAAGTAGTCTAATCACCCCCCCCCCTCTAGACATACTTCAAGATCCTACAATGCTGCAGGCCCTCGTCATGGAACAGAGGAGGAGTTGGCGAAGCTCCGCATCGAGCACCCGGCTGCTGTCAAGGTACGTAATGTGGCCGTGGAACAGATGATGAAGGCTCGCGTCGAGAAATCTCACATCATGGACATAATGAAGAAGATGGCGGAGGAGACGCGCAAGGAGATGGAGGTCGTGGAGACGATGAAGAAGCATTTATGACTCCGTGGCGAATTAGATCATTTGGGGTGATAATCTTCCTTCTTCTTTTGCTCATGTGTTTCATCTTTTGCTTCGGGTGTTTCGCCGCACGTGTCACGTTCTCTGCGAGGCATGAATAGAACAATGTTTTTTGAGGGAATGAATAGAACAATGCTAACAATGAGATGACTAGGAAATTAGATCATTTTTATCGCCATATGGCACTGGGATTCCGTGTTTCGTGCTCCTTCATCGCAGTACTACTCCAGTGGAAAACTTGAGTATACCACACAGTTCTTTGCTCCTCCTTAGGTTGTCGGCGCATTTATACGAGCAGTCAAATCACAAGGCCCCGCCTTCCAGCAGTAATGAGCCATCAAATCACAAAGGCCCTCGCCTCTCGTGAAATCGACCAAGCTAGACTGCCCCACCCTCTAGCCTTTTAAAAAATGTATACTTTTGTATCGATGGATTGCGCCATGGAGCAAAACTTGAAATTAAAAAAAGGTGGTACATATAGAGAGCGCTCGTCGCCAAATTATGCATATAGTACTATTAAAAAGGCTAGTCACAATAATGGTGTCCAGCCCAACCCACCCCTCAAATAAAACTAAGCATCCTGGAATTCTTTGACAAAACTAAGCACCCTGAAATTCTTTGACAACTAAACTGCTGGCTATATGATGTTGGCCATATATATTGTATGTATATAATGTGAAGAAACGAGTGGTAGTACTATACCAACTATATGAAATGTAAGAAATACTAGTATGTATGTACTGAAGAGTTAAAGTAATGAGAAGAAACATAACATAGTTCTGCTGGGGGATCGGCACAACACACCCCTCAAATTAAATTAAGCACACCTAAAATTAAACTTTGCAACTATTCCGGTAGACACTGCATTAGAACCACCATGAGCAACAACACTGCCACCTTACTCGGAGTCCTTGTCCACGTCCTCGACTTCGTCCTTGTCCCTCTTCCTCTTGGCCGATACTTCTTTGCTTGAACCGCACACTTGGCTCTTGCTCTTCATCCAACCCTTGTAGATATTGAAACAAAGGTAGCCATCCATTGCAGCATAGTGGATGTGGTCTATATCTAGTACATTCCACTGCCATGCATAACGATGAAACGTGTATGGAGGTTTCTCCAGTTTACCGTACGAAGGATGAACCATGGCTCCTGCTAGGGTCAACATTGAAGGCTGACAAGAGGACACCAGCCGATTCTTCTGGAGGTCGAAGGTGTTGCCTACAACGAGGCCTATCTGACCCATGACTTCTTTGTCGTTACCAAAGTCTACAGTAACGAATTTTACTAGGTTGCTCTCGAGGAAGTCCTTAAAATCCAGGCATTCAACATCGGCATTCCATATGTGGTAGACCAAGCATAAGTCATGCACACAAACCTGGATCACGGCGGCCTTCTTCCTCTCTTCGTTCTTTAGATCCTTCTCTCGTCCCAGGACTGTGGTGTACTCAACATCTAGCCCAGCGACCCGCTCATCATCTGAGTTTTCGAACATGCGTCTAAAGCGAGAAAGGCATCCTTTCACCTTCACAGAAGAACGGGTGTAGATGACGTCGAACTCATCGTCGGTGATGGTTCTAACCTTGTACTCACCGCCGATCGTGGAGATTTGGGACGCCATGGATTTGGGAGGAGGGTTGGGATTAGTGGAACTGCCGTAATGTGAATGGACGGGATGACTAGGAGCGAACCGCCGTAGTATTGAAGGACGTGCGGGGACGAGTAGGAGCGAACTGCCAGCGTGCGAACGGCAGGGTAGTGGCTTTCCATTCTCGCATGATACGGGCTTCCAAGAGCCCTTGGATCTGAGATCGAACGGTTGCATGGCGTGATTCTAGACCTATGGGTGAATATCCTATGTTTGATCTCAGATCCAAGGGCTGCCAGCAGCCCGTATCATGGTCGCGCCTACCACGACCGTCGCGTTGCTCGCGCGGTCGCGCCCTTGGAGATTTAACAAGGTGCATTAGGCTATCTGATGTTGGCATGTCATACATAGTCATCACTTAGTCACTCATACTACAACAAGGTTGGCTATAAGGTTGGCTATAAGTGTATTTTTTTACTTCTCTCTATCTCTTTGTACGGAATATCTCACTGGTTGGAAAGGCATGCAAATTCCCAAACCACTTCCTACACCCTGAATCGAATTTTTTGCCTAACAAGTTGTGCCATGCAATTGGAATTCCAACTTGAGTACTACTACTAGTAGGAGTACCAGGGGACAGTTCTTTTAGGCTTCTAGATTAGTAATCCCATAACTACTACCTCCGTCCTGGTTTATTGGTCCCCATTGTAATCTGTGTTAAATTTTGATCATAAATTTAACTAATGAAATGTTAGTGCATGTCACATGCACTAACATTTTATCAGTTAAATCTTTGGTCAAAATTTAGTGCAAATTACAATGGTGAGGAATAAACCAGGACGAAGGTACTGTACTACTAGTACTAGTTTATAAGCCCAAATAAATGAGTGAGGCGCCTGTGTACAGGTGCTAAGGGTGGCACATAGGCAAGAAAATGATGTGGCAAAGCAATTAAAGAAGATAGAGAGCATTAGGGTGACCCTAGGAGGAAACGGTGCTAAGCGCGTGAACCTATGCAAAATGACTATCAACCAATGAATGATGGAGTTTAATTGTTAAATAATTCAATGAGGGAGACTTGGCTACAAAAGCTAAGCACTAATGCACTGGGGAGACTAGTTGCCAAGGTTTTAAATGCGCTTAGCACCTCACGTAAGCACCAATGCATTGGAAGCATTACTCTCCACTGTGACTAGTCTTATGGGAAAAGCTGGGGAAGCCGCCAAAAGAACTGGCCCTAGGAGTAGTAGCTAGGGATCGAGTGTGCGAGATGAACCGGAAAAAGTAAATGCAGAGAGATGAAATGCAAAAAAGACGGAGGGATGTGATGGTTGCTTGTCCGTTTATTTTACCAGGCCACTTATTACTGGGAGTGGTTGGGTTTTGTGATATGACGGCTTTACTGCCGCACCACGAGTGGGGTGAGAGGTGAGACTCCCGTGCAGCGCCACCCTCTACACTAGTACTACTACATTGGTCGTGGTTTATCCCCCATTGAATTTGACTGAAGATTTAACTGACAAAATGTTAGTGCATGTCAACAAAAACAATATCGTATTTCAACATAGTTTTCAATGATATAATTTTAGTTGACATGCATCATCATTTATCGTACTATATATAATGTTAGTTCAATTTTTGGTCGCACTAATCTATAGTAGTAAGGTGCCCATGCATTGCACGGAAGAGTGAAATGCATTGATCGGGGTGTTGTTTATTTTGACAAAGGATGTGGGGGTCATCTCATGTGTAACAAGTATCGATAGGTTTCTTCGGATATTACTTCATCTCTTGAGCTCAGAAACATCCGCGTGAAATAGATAAAAAAGAGTATCTTTTGCAAACAAAAGCGTTCAACTGTTCAACCTGCATCCAAAACTTGTGAAGAAATAACTCTTATTGTGCTTTGCAGGAAATGGTTCATCATAAGTCTTTCACCAGTACTGTAGTAAAAATTCATACATGGAAGATCTAGACTAAACCATAAATGGATACACTTTTATTCATGCGCGATACTCCAATAGAGCAAGATCATGCATGGAAGTCTCCACATGCTTAGACCGCGGATTACATTGAGCGAAGACTAATGATCAACATTTAACTTAATAATGCAGATGTCCAGGTGAACCTCCTTGGAGTCCCCATGCACATTGTTGGGGGTCAAATAATACCATGCATCTTCCATGTCCACATCGGCGGGAAGGTCCCAGCTCGGCAGAGTCCAAGTCAGCTTGACATAGCCAGTGTCGCCGCCCACGTACCTCCGAGGGTTAGTAATAGTGAGCACACACCCGTACATCGGCCTCGTGTCAGTGTCAGCGTCAGCAGCGTCGCCCCTGACGCACACTACAAAGATGTGGCGGCGGCCTGCGCGGGCCTCGCCGGTGGCCACGATCAAGAGGAAGACGTTGTCGTCCTCCTCCGAGACTAGCAGGCGGTGCTGATCCTCCAGCGACTACGGCACGGTGAACGGATAGCATGTCTCGTAATTGATGTTCTTCGCTAAGGGCCAGTAGTGATCGTCGCATGCCTGCGTCAGGTGATGCATGATGTCCACCGGCGAGCCCCAAAATGGCACCGGGCACTCATAGCAGTAGACGAAGGGCTCCTTGGAGGCACCGACCAGGCCTTCCATGAAACGGGAGTGGCTGTAGGGGACGTTCCACCAGTTGAATATATGAGCAAGTTACTATGAGATTTACTACAAAATAAATCATGACAGCTATAACAGAGATTAAACTAATCATGCGGACTAGCATAGTAGATGAACATATCGAGTCTAGGACACAGACTAGAAACATGAACTCTACCACGATTTCAAACAGGAAGGACAGAAACACATACGATGCAACGGGAGCAGCACCATTAGCGTTGAGGTTGTCGACCATGTCATTGAGGAAGAGGTTGCCGAGGTCGGGGAAGAAGTCATTGTCGGTGAAGTCGTCGCTGCTAGCAGTCACGAGAGTGCGCTCCCCAAATGTCAACAGCGCCCGCCGAATGGAGCGCAGGAGGGAGTGGTTGTAGGGGACGTTGCGGCCGCCAAATGGAGCGCATGAGTAGCCCACAAAGCAGTAGATGGTGCTCCTCCCTAGTCTCTATTCTTATCTCTATCTCTACTACTCTTCTTTGTTTTTTATAATATACTAGCTGTAGTTGTCAAATCGAATAGTATTGCGCCGTCCACTGCACGTCCGGCTGAACATGCCTCCTCGCCTCCATCAAACCCCTCCGTTAAACCCGCATGCAAACCGAGAAACCTACTCCGGCCCGCGGGAGGAAATTTGTCGGTTTCCGCGGGAGGGTTATTCTGCAAATTTTCAGCAACTTAGCATGCGACCGTTTGATCTCAGATCCAAGGGCTTCCAGCAGCCCGTATCATGGTCGCGCCTACCACGACCATCGCGTCGCACGCGCGGTCGTGCCCTTGGAGATTTAACACGATGTGTTAGGCTATATGATGTTGGCATGTCATACATAGTCATCACTTAGTCACTCATACTACAATAAGGTTAGCTATAAGGTTGGCTATAAGTGTATTTATTTTTTTACTTCTCTCTATCTCTTTCTTCGTACTCCGTGTAGTGCCAAAAATGTTCTTATATTATGGGACACGGGGAGTACTAGTATTTATTGCATTTGCCAAGGAGTGACCTCTTCCAATGAAATGGTGTGCTTATTAGTTTTTTGTTGCTAAGTTTGCTTCATTTAATTAGCTATAGACTCAAAATTGTCTTTTCACCTAGGTACACGCGCTTAGCACCGTTTCTTCCTTGGGTCACCAAACTAGTCTCTCTCTTCTTGAATAACTTGCCACATCAGACTTTACGCCTATGTGGCAAGCTTAGCACCTGTAGGAGCAAGTAAGGCTGCTTGTAATGGGAGTAGTATCATGCATGCCAACTATGCAATATTGATGAGGTGACATCGAATTAAATGAAGAAAAGAGAGAGTTGAGTATCATAATATGATATAATATGATATTGTAGTATCATATTAAATGATGTGCTACTATGTGTCATGCATGACAATAAATAAACTATCCTATGATACCAACACGTGATACTATGCATTACGGATGTAGTATCATACAAAAGTATCATATGCATGATACTAGTATATGATACTCTCCATTACGAGCAACCTAAGTACAATAGTGCGCTTTACATGGCATTTTTGCATATGTGGAGGAAAGAGAGGCAAGGAAAAAGTGGAGAAGTTGGCTCTCATGCAAGAGCCAGCCTCTACTACATGGTGGAGCATTGGGAGAGGCACCTGTATGGAGGTGGTCAAGAACGGGAGACTCACGCTGTTCGTAGCGCCGCAGTTAAAATGATAATGGCAAGTCAAATCACGTGGCCCCACCTGTCCAGCAGTAACTCGCTGTCAAATCACACAGCCCTACGTTCGCAGCAGCCTACTCCCTCGTCGTCTCACGTCTTTGTCGAACCGACTAGGCGGAACTGCCCCGCCGCCTACCGCGCAGGAAAAGCCCCGCCCTCGACTTATAAATAGTACAATATACTAATTTTGTATCCATGTATTGCGCCATGGAGCAAAGCCTCTAGAAAACGGTGGTACACATGTACGGAGTATACAGCACGCCCGTCGCGTTCGCGTTACACCCCAGACGGTCGGTCGGTCTGGCACGCTGCTCTCCGAATGGAACGCGCATCATATTGCGTTTGCACACATATGTGGGACCGCAATTGAGAACCGACCATAGGCACACTCCCCAGCCCTGCAAGTCAGGTGACTTAATAGAAGAGGGAGACGAATGATAGTACTAGAGAAGTGTTGTACTACGTTGGTGCCTGGACGATCCCTGCAAGACATGGAAGATCAGTTCGTCCATGCATGTGACCAGACTCCAGCAGACACGCCTGGATTGGCTATCGTCTACATATTGTGCAGGCTGTGTTGTACATGGTTGTAGTTGTGGTGAGAAATCTAAAAAAAGGTTTCTTGTCATCTCGCAAAATTAGGTGTCATGTGATTTGGATCACTGCGAGGGTTAAACAGCAACAACTGAGTTGGGCTAGTCATTGGGGGCACATGCACGAAGACTACTCGGCTGCCATCTAGGTCAAGCCAGCTATGTTAATTAGGACATCTATCGACGGACCCCTTTTCTACGAGTTTATCTTTAATTTGAGCTTTGTTCCTCGTCTAGTTTGTCCGTCGGGATTCAGTTGTCTCCTTTGGGCAGTGAGGTTATGATTTCTTGTCATGTGGCATTTTTTCATGTTATATGTTATAATTTGGTGCTTCAGATCAAAATGACGACAACTGTGGCTCCGGGCCACGTGCATGAAGACTTCGCTATAGTCATTGACGAGGTCAAGCCGGCTTCGGTAGACAAAAGAAAACTAGTGCTACTCCACTATATAGGTAGGAGCCTCCGCGCTTGCTTGCTAGTGTTGCTCTCTTCACACTATCTCGGCCTCTCCAGATCTAAACATGACAGCGGTGGCCACATACTCTCTCTCTCTACTCACCGCTGGTCACAGATCCAGCCGGATCCTCTCCGCCGGGGAAGGTGGGAAGGTGCAACATTCACGCGGTCGTCCTCGGTGACGGCTCTTACCCACTGCTAGTGCGTCCCGATCAGCCTGCTTGTTGTTCTCTCCCAAGCACCACTGGCGAGGGAGGGCCTCCGACCCCTTCTTCCTCGCTGTCGTAGTGTGGGCAGATCTGGCCTCCCGCCGCCCACCTAGCGACATTCCGGTGACCATCAGGTATAATTCCTTCCAAACCGGCCTTGCTCTACTTCCCGAGCTCCTGACGTCATTGCATTTGTATCTTTTACTATTTCTCAGGCCCCCTCGTAGATAGGATCGACCGACTGTTCAAAAACCACCTAATTTTTTTACTTTAAGAGGTAAAACTAGTTCATGCACTCGAATCTAGTACTACTTGGTTCAAACAAGGAAGAAAGGGGGTGGGGGTGGGGGAGGATTTGTTACCTGAATCTAGGACTTGGTCGAAAGAGGAAATAATGGGGCGAAAAGTAGCAGAGACTGACTATCCAACTGGTCTCTAGGTCTAATAGGGAAATAAAGGGAAACACAATACAAACTCAATATAAACCCGATCTATTGGTTGTAAAAGGAAAGAAAGTGGGGACTGGGGGACAGGTCAACAGAGTAAGTCTAGCACTAGATTTGCTAGCCTCACACAGTATAAGGTGGCTATACCAAACAAAAATGAGACCAACCCAGATATCCTGTTCTGATGTTTGTTGCCCTGAGCCACTCTTATGTAATGCCACTGGTAAAATGTAGCAGTCGCACTGTTAAAAGTAAGGACACGTTAAACCAATGTTGTTTTCAATGTAATGCCTCCAGTAATATGAATCAATGGCACTTTTTTACATGTCCTGCTAAATTTCCCATTAAGATAAGTTGGTTCTTTTTGTTAGAAATGCAACTGTCCTGGTCCGCCTACTCTCCCGTGCCCAAAGTAATGTCGTATTTAACAGTTGTCATAGTTAATCCTAATGCCCACACTAATATCTAGCAATGCGAGTGCTTTAGAAATTGCTACTATCCTTGTAGGATTGCCATTCAGATAAGGAACATGCTTCTTTTCATTTGATGCATATTTCATCACTTGTTAGTCACCCTCCTTTCCACTTTTTTTGTGCAAACAGCGATATACATTTCACGCTCGATCTTAGTTGAACTGCACAAATGATATCCAAATTATAGTTGAGCATTCCAGGAGCTTCACAACCAACCTTGATGTTGCTCAATTTTATTGCAACTAATGAAGAAGAAGCTCTGTGGGTTTCGTTTTCTGATGGAAATGGAACCGGGGTTGGAGCCCTTTTCTTAAAAAAATTGAAGAAGAAGCTGCTAGCTCACGGGACATTGCTTCATTTTAGGTGAAATGCACCAAAAGGTCCCATGAATTGAATCATCCATGTTGGTGACTGAAAGAGTCAGCTTCAGCATCCCAGTCTAAGCACGCCCGGCCTCCATCCTTGCGACGCACGGTACACCTCGTTTGCCACCTGCTCGACCCTAGTGTCACTAATAAAATGAAGTAATAACACAGTTAAAATAGAGCGAGTGCCATCTCTATCATTTCATTTCCAGTGTAGATAAAGAAAGTGCTTCTCTTTGTTAATGTATGTTTCATCAACTAGTCCCATTGTTAATGTTTAAGCGTTTCTGCAAACTGGGGTGCTTAATTTTAGTTGATCTGTAAAAAATAGAGATCTGAATGTCTCAAGGCGCCTCCCTGTACTACCGTTGTACACTGATGTTCATCACTGGCAGAAAGTGTATCCGGGAGACTTGGGACGATGTCCAGTATGAGGCGTACCGTATGAGGCGTAGCAGGGCCTATCTCGCCCTCGCGGCATGGCATACTATGATACTATCACAATATTTTCTTCTATTTATTTTGTGTGTTTCATCAACTAGTGCCACTATAATGTAATCATGATTTTTCATTATCTGTTCAAATAGGGTTATTCAGCTGCATTTTGGTGGAACTGAACAAATGTACGTATGGAACCGGCATATATGCAGAGTGCAAGGTGTGCCAAGTAAAAATTACCGACACCAACCATGCTGCATGCACGCATTGGCATCCACCGCCACCAGTGGGATGTGTGGCGCTCTCTGTGGACGGATCTTTCTCGGCAGCAAATCCTCTAACCAAATACTAGTAGCTTATATTGGCAGTGTTCTAGGGAGTACTGTTTTCTGAAAGAAGCACCAATCTATTTTTCTTTATTTGTACACTGTGTCACAACTTTGACCCAAAGGTCCAGAGCTATTTTAGGGTGATTGGCGTAGTACTCGGAGACTGATTGTAAGCATGATTTTCATTAACTGTCACACTGATTGTAAGCATGAGCAGGTGGAAGATTAGGTTAGTGTGAAGCTTACCTTAAACCCTACCGCCGCCGTTGAAACGAGGCAAGTGTCGAGGGAACCATGGAGAACGGCGGGGAAGTGACGTCGTGCCATCCGGCCTCCTCTTGCGGTGGGAGAACGAATACTCCTGTGGGCCTGTGGCTCCGGCTGGCTCTGCACCCTCACAAACGGCACACCATACTCGATCGATTCGTTATCCTCTGGGCGCTCGACCTTCGACCTATACGCCCACCACCTCCGCCTGACTGTCACCTCGGGAAAATCTGTCTGCTCCATCGCCCAGAGGAGATACTCGATGAACTCAGAGGACTGCGGCATGACTGTCACCGAGGAGTACATATACATCGTCGCCCTCATCACCGTCGTCTCGCTCTTTCGCATACATTGCCACATGGCCTGCACCGTCCTCGAAATCTCCCACTCATTGTCAAACCAAGTAAGAATCTCCTTCAACCTGACTAACTTTGCCTGGTCGCCGCCAGCGATCTGCCTGATTCGCTGGAGCATCCTCTCCATAGATGTCCTTCTGAGTGGTCCGGTGCTAGCTTTTGAAGATGGGAGGAGAGATGGTGGTCTTGCAATAGAGAAGAGGGAGAGGCGAGACAGTGGTTTTGGAATGGAGATGATGGAGAGGATAGGAGGTTGTTTTGCAATGGAGAAGATCAGAAGAGGGAGAGGCGAGATGGTGGTTTTGGAATGGAGATAATGGAGAGGAGAGGAGGTGGTTTTGCAATGGAGAAGAGGGAGAGGAGCGTGTGGCAGCAATTTAGGATCGGACAAGAGGGCCAGCGCACTGTGAGTGGATCAAAATCAAAATCAATTTACCCTTCAATTAAGAAAGCGACCCCACATTAACTAGTCTCCCTTTTATTCTGGGTCATGATTGACCATGATTTTCGCACATAAAATATATGATATACGTTGCAAAAATAATATAATTTGAAAGTACATTCAGATACGAACCAAACGATACAATTTTTGGTGACATGCATTCACATTTTGCTTGTTAAATACAGTACGTGGTCAAACTTTGACCCAAAATACACAAAACAACAAAAAAATACTTCCAAGACCAGCGCAGCTCTTCCGCTCTTCTCCTCTTAAACCACCGCCGCTCCTCTCCTGTTCCAATCTAAATCCAGCACTGCTCCTCTCCTCTTCCATTTCAAAACCACCGCCCCTCCTCTTCTGTTCCAGTCCAAAACAAGCGTCGCTCCTCTCCCGTTCTAATCCAAAACCAGCGCTGCTCCTCTCCTCTTCCATTCAAAAACCACCGCCGGTGAGTGAAGGTGTTGTAGAGAAGTAGATCGATGGAGGAGTACAACCGATACGTGAGGATGGCAGACGACGACACTGTGAAGCTAGCTAGGATATTGGAGATACAGTCTTGTTTTGACAACAGGGACCAACTAGCGGCGACGGCGACATCGATGGCCAAATATCTGCAACAGAGCGAAAAGGCGGCGATACTCCCGGAGGGAGTCGCGCCGGAGTACATAGAGCTGCTCCTCTGGGCCATGGAGCAAACAGATTCACCAAATCCGATCGTGAGGGAGCGGTGGTGGGAGTATCGATCCCAGATGGAGCATCCACTAGAGATTGAAGGATCGAGCATCTACAGGGTGCTGTTTGTGAGGGTGTCCTGCCAGAGCGAGCCGGTGGAGTCTTCGTCGACCGAACCCAACTGCTTTGCAAGAGGAGAAAAGCAGTTGGCCCGACGACGCTTCCCCGCCATCCTCTCCCTCGCTGTTCACATCGTCTCACGGGGCGGCTGTCTGTCGCCGAGGAATAGGAGGGGACTGCCCCCCTAGCCCAATAGTCGGGCAGGTTGTGAGTTGTCAGGAGGAGTTTAGGGTTGTCAGTATTTGCAGGTTGTGAATTGTGTTGTGTATTTTGAGAGTACTTTCAGATATGAATGTCTTTTGAATTTCAGATTTGCAGTATTGAGCATATGAAGTATTTTATGAATTCTAGAGATCTATTTTTAACACTTAAAAAAATGTAGTTTCATAGGATTATAAAAGTGGAGACAATGTGATTCTCAGAGAAGAAACTGTAAGTTTTAGTTTTAGATAAGAAACTGCAAGTTCAGTTTCAGATAAGAAACTGCAACTTTCAGAGGCAGAGCATTTATATTACACGGCCTTTTCAAACAGGGTTAACATCATGTTGGAAGTTTTATTCATGGTCGAAAATGGAACTACCAGCCAGTTAACATCATGCTGATTAACATTCATGCATAGCACATCTTCATATGATGCACAGTCAAAATGCCCACACAATGTCGAGTGTGCGAAACACAGAGAAAACGAGGGACGAAGTTTTGGCAAGTGTTGGACGTGGTGTGCGTAGATGAAAATGGGGACCCACATGTCAATAAAGGCAGAGGCAAAAAATTGGAGATATTTTCCCTGCACAGGTGTGAGGTGGAATCGAACCCGGGCAGAACAGCTGTCGGGTAGTGTCACTTGGCCATTAGGCTAGTTCAGTAGTTTCGTTAATAATAAGGCACTTCCTCAGGTGGTCGGAACCCCTCCTGTGCCTTTGTGCGCTCGCCGCGACGCCGTTGTTTGCCATTGTGAACATGCTGAACAAACAAGAGGAATCTGAAAAGGACTGTACGTGGAGAGGCGAACAATCGGGACCCACCAGGTCTATGGTCGTACGCAAGCAAATGCCTCATCGAAAAAAATACTTCCTCCTAATGCTATACTGACATTGGGGCCCACGGGTTTGTCAACATAGTTATATTTTTTAGGTGCTTCAACGTAGTTACTATAGGAGATAAATTCACAACTACGCCGGGGAGCTAGCAGATATCATTCATTATCACTGGCCAGCAAGTATCAGCTGGGTTTTGGGTTGCCCCGTCTAGGCTTTCATTTTTAACATGCGCAACCCACGACCGGCCTATGGACCTCCCATCCGAGGTTTTATTTTTCCTGAATATCGACAGCCAAATTTATGTATTTTTTTGAAGAAAATGCAGAGGTCTGTTCTATTTTACTATATAAGAATAGGAACACCAGGTCCAACTTATGTTTCCCTTCTAACTATATTATATATATTTAAATTATTTTATATGTTATTATATATTATTTTTATTGTCATCATATATTTAGCAGATACTTACATATGTAAGAAAACAATATCCCACATCTTATTAACTTATAAAAATAATTTCTTAGGAATAAAATCCTGGATTGTTTTGGCACGAAAATCCTAGTGATTGTGTACAAAAGCTTGGTAAGATTTAAGGACGAATGTAATAATATCAACTTATTATTTAAATATATTTATAAAAAAATGCTCAGTCCCTTTTTATTTTTTGATAACATTGCTGGCCCAACCGAACATTATGATTAGAATCAGCCCATCAAAATCATGTATTTCGAGAAAGTGCAAATGACCTATAATTTTTTTAGGAAATAAAATAAATAGGCCGCATGGACGCTACATTATTTGTTCACCCAGCCCAGCTAATGGATGTAATTCAAAAAAGAAGATCAAATTGACTGTAAATTCTACCGCGCAAAAAAAAGACTGTAAATTTGGAAAAAATGGGTTGAATACGTGCCACATTTTTGGAGGCTGAAATGTGGGCCAATAGGTCGAAGCCAACGCAAGTCGTTGTCAATTTAGTCAATAGATGATTCTGACATGTTAGCCGCTGGATTTACATCCAACGACAGGCATCCATCTTTGATCTCTTGTCTTCTTCCTCCAGCGCCGCCGGGACCACCTCCCACCTCCTGCTGCTAGCAGCTCTGCTTAGCACGCTTTGCTATGAAGCGCTACTCCACCATTGGCCAGGCCATCCCTCCACCCCTCGACACCTCTTGTTCTTCTCCATTGACTGCCGAACCACACCGCACTAGAACCAGTGAACCTCGTACACCTCTCCCTCTGTGACTCTACTCCCGCGTCTTCCCATCTCCGGCTCGTTGCTGTCTGGGGCCTCGCCGTCGTCCACCGCCTTGGATGCGCTCGGCCGCGGCATGGTCAACGGACGACACCATCGGAAGTAGACTGTGCATGGAGAGGCTGACAGCTGGGTCCATGGTCGCACACAAGGAAATGCCTCCTTATTACGCGCAAAATAATGATTCCTCCACCTGACATCTGGGACCCACCGGAAGGGCCTCTGTATTTCGTGAAAAAAACGTGCCCCCCGCTGACAGGTCGGACCAACCAGCTATCTTCGCACGCAAGGAAGTGCCTCCTTATTACGCACAAAAAATGAATACTCCCCCTGCCAGCTGGAACCCAGCATAGTGGGAGGCTGACTTGTGGGCCTACCAAGTTGACGGGGACGGAGGGCTTTGTCAACTTAGTCAATATGAACGATTCTAGCTCCTGTTACCGTACGATGTTCATCAAAACGGCCATGGTGCTTCTTCAACCTCTGGTCTTCTTGCTCCAGCAGCCTAAACCAGCGTCGGTCGTGTCGCGTGCTCCTGCCTCCTGTGGCCGGGTGTGATGCCGCGGAGGCCTCACCGCCCCTACTACTCCCACCGCTGGCCAGGCCATCCCTCTACTCACATACACCCCCTGTTATTCTGCGGGGACAGCAGCCTCACACCGCAGCCGAACCAGTGAACCCTCGTACTCCTCTTTGCATGGGCATCCACTGCTGCGTCTTCCCCGGCTCCGCGTCATTCCCTTCCTAGGCCTCGCCGTCGTCCACCGCCATGGTGCTCTCGGCGCGGCGTGGTTAATGTGGTCAACGACCAAATTCCATCGGAAGAGTACTGTACGTGGAGAGGCTGACAGCTGGGTCCACGACAGCCGCAAGGAAGTGCCTCCTTATTACGCGGAAAATAATGATTCCTCCACCTGATAGCAGGGACTCACCGGATAGGCCACCGTATTTCGCGAAAAAAAACATTTCCCCCCTGACTGCTGGGACCTACCAGCTACATCTTTGCACACAAGGAAGTGCGTCCATATTACAGGCAAAAAAAATGATTCACCCCCTGACTGCTGGGACCCACCAGCTACATCTTCGCACGCCAGGAAGTGCGTCCGGGCAAAAAAACGATTAGTCCCCCTGACTGTTGGGACCCACCAACTACATCTCTGCACGCAAGGAATTTCCTGATAGTCGGGACCCACCTGGTCGAAGCATATGTAGCGTTGTCATTTTGGTCGCGAACGTGTACGTACATACTGGTCGATGTAGAGGCGTGCACGTGTCGTAGTAGAGGCGTGCACGTGTCGTAGTAGAGGCGCGCACGTAGCATGTACATGTACGTACAACGGCCAGGATGCAAGAAAGAAAATACGGCCACGTACGTACATACGGGTGGGGTCTCAAACGCCTACTCGCGCATACATACGGCCAGGGCTCGTGTACATGGCTGGGTCAGAACGGAGAAACAACATCATCGTCGTGTTCATGGGGAGGCAACGGAATGCGTCATGTTCATGGGGAGGCAACGGAATGCATCGTGTTCATCGGGAGGCAATGAAACGCGTGGGAGCCAACCGGCTTGGGCGGAACATGCCATGGAAACGAGGCCTGGCGTATCGCAGAACGGAGGAAACGGCCTTGTGTTCGACCGGCCACGTTCGAAACGGGATCCTGTTCGTCGGGAGGGGTCTGGCGTACCGCAAAACGGAGGAAACGGACCTCCTACGGTCGAAACGGGGATCCTGTTGATCGGGAGGGGTGTGGCATACCGCAAAACGGACGAAACGGACTTGTGTTGGAGCGCTACGGTCGAAACGGGGGTCCTATTGACCGGGAGGGGTGTGGTGTACCGCAAAACGGACGAAACGGACTTGTGTTGAAGCGCTACGGTCGAAACGGGGGTCCTGTTCATCTGGAGGGGTGTGGCGTACAGCAAAACGGGACTCCACGGGATACTGTTCATCTCCAGCGTTGACCACCTCCAGCCTCCACGGGCTACCGTCGACCTCCTCCAGCTTTCACGGGCTCCTGTTCATCCAGCCTCCACCGCGCGCTACTCCACCGGCTACTGTTCAACCACCCCTCCACGGGCACCCCTCCACCGTCTACGGTTCATCCAGCCCTCCACGGGGGTGTCCTGTTCATCCAGAGGCAACGCCACGGGGTCCTGCATCCACCCCCACCGCTCACTGTTCATCCACCCCCCGCGCAACGCTCATTATTCATCCAGAGAGGCAGCATCGATCGGCTTCAGTTAGCAGCAGTAGCGAAGGAATCGCTCGATCGGGTTCAGTTAACAGCCATCGATCGATCGCTCGGATTCAGTAACGCATAGCCTGTGGTGCAATCGCTCGGGTTCAGTTAGAGCCAACGCCTCACTCGGGTTCAGTTAGAGCCAACGCCTCGCACACACGCGCATACGTGTATGAGAGAAACACGCATCGCTCGGCCCCCAACCGCCCACCGTAACCGGGAACTCCCCAAAATTTTCCTCGCCCTCGCTTCTACCACGGTTTTTTCCGTCATGGACGGCCCAAAGAATGTCATGCAGCTGCGTCTCCGGCCCGCCCAGGACGAAAGCCCATTTTCTGTCATGATTTTTTGTCATAGAAGTAGGAGCCCACCACATCTACGATGATACCGGGTTTGTCACAATTATCATCATAGAAGTGTCATATGTATGACAGGAAAAAAATTCGTTCGGCCCAAAATGTCACGGAAGTGTCTTTTTTTTGTAGTGCATGTCGGTATTCGTGTCAGCCACGCTTGCACTGTCATCACAACGTCGTCGGTCACCCGTTGGACACTATGGCAGCATCGCCCCAGCTTGCCATTGTAGCGTCGCAAGCGGCCTGAGAGCAAACATTGTCACGACACCGTTTGCAAGCTCAATGGGAGCGCATGGCAGCATCGTCGACCCCATTGCAACAAATGCTTGCATCAACATCGGTGCGATGACAACCTCATAGCACACAACCATTCAACATGCCCCCGGATAGCACTTGCCAATTATCCCTTATAGTGGCGGCCAACGCTACTCACCGACGAGCACTACTGGCAGCACCTAGGGGGCCGCCTGCAGCAACCGCATTTCCACCCTCAAAGACCCCATGCGCGGCTTATAGCGGTGGCTAAGGGCTTGCAGCACCCGTCGCCCATGCAACACTATCACCCCTCAACGATGCAACGCATGGTGGTCCCTTCTACGATGGTTGCTTCCTACAAGCGTGCAAGGAGGAAGAAGGCCATGGAGAGGTAGGTATGTAGGAGATGAGGTGGTTATGGTCGCTTCTCGGCCTGCCATCACCTCTGTGGCGCCAGGGAGCATCCCGTTTCATGCATAGTATGACTAATGCCCAATTAAAGGGGCACATATTTGCTTACCATTCATCTATATGGATTACTGTCAACTTCTTTTTTTCGTTCAAAATCTATCTATTAATTAAGATACTGAGCTCCCTCGACTTGGAGCCTCCTGATGCTTCGGGGTTGTTGGGCCAGTATGAGCTCCGCTTATAAAGGGGTTTATCACTAGTTGAGAGCAACACACACATATATAACATCTTGGTCAGTTTCTCAGATTGGAGAAGCTATTCATGTCATGTTTCCCAACCCGCTCCTTTCCCCCGACCCGCTCCCGCGAGCGGACGGGGGAATCCCTAGCCGTCGACCTCCCTCACCTCCTCCGGCCGTTCCTCCCACCCGCCTCCGTCAAACGGCGCCGCCGGGTAAAGCCCGGCCAGTGTAGGCGGCGGCGGGGCTGCTTCTTCCTCTCCGCTCGGTGCTTGGCTGGCGCGGGACTGCTGTCTGACGGAGATGCCGAGTTAGTGCGGGGCTCGGCGGCGTGACAACGGGCGGTTGGGGCGACGGCGGTGCGGCGGCGCCCAGTCACGTGTGTGGCGCGGCAGCTGCAAGGGGCTCTCCTCGCGGGGTGGGCGCGTCCGGGGCTTGACCGCAGTGGCGGCATGAGATCCGCCCGGATTGGCCATCCTGCTGCCCTTGGACGGCGTGGGCTGCGGTTGGCTCAGGCCTGTGGCCTCCTCCATGGCGGGGCGGCGCGGTGGAGGCTACAGCATGGAAGGGCTCGCCCGTGGCCGCGTTGAGGTTCCGGTTGATCCTTTCCAGCCTACTCAGGCGGCTGCGGGTGGCTGCACCGGTGGTGCGGGCCAATTGAGCTCACAACCTCGCGGATCTGACGTTTAGGCTCTGATTGATAGCACAGGGTGGCAGCGGTGGCGTTCTCCCTCTCCCGGATCTTGACTAACGGGTAGGTTCAGATCTAGGGTTCGTGCTCGGGCGGGCCAGTCGGGGCCCGGGGCGGATCGGAGCATGTGCTTCGGGTAGGAGTGGTCGGGCTCGGCCCGGGAGGTGCTCGCGAGTCTCCTTGCGGGTACGATGGTGGTGGTCGTGGTAGTGGTGCGTCGGTGCGCGGATCAGCGTCGGTGACCATGGACATGGCGTCGTGTGAGCCGGCCTGGCCAAGGGCCCGGGGCTAGCTCGTCGGCGGCCGTCGAAAGTCTCAGGGTTGTGTCCCCACCAGTCCACCGGGATTGGCTCAGGATGCAGGTGTTAGTGCCTCCTACGGTGGAGGCGCTGACCCAGACTTGGGGACTGATGTCGGGCTAGGAGTAGATGGAGTGTCGTCGCTTCTCCTGCTCTAGTTGAGTGTGCTGTGATGTGAGCGGCATACGCTATCTGGCGACAGGGATGTTGGGACGGCGGCTCCGGATGGTGGTACACATGATTGCTCTCCGGTGGGCTTCATTGCGGTGGTGATGGCTCTCCTCCAGGCTTGTGTGGGCAACGGGAGGTGGTGCGACGGGTAGCTTGGATGTGCCCTCTCTCTTGGAGGGGCTGTGTCCTGATCCGGATCTGGAGTTCTGACTTCGCCGTGCTTCGCCTGGCAACATCGTAGTGACACGGATGAGTTTCCGAGCGAAAGCTCTCTGCCGTGGCGCCGATGACGGCGACACCTGAGGGTGTTGCATTCTTCCTGAAGACGTCGTCGTGGTTCTTCTTTTTGTGTCAAAGCTCCAGGTGAAGACCTTTGTCCCGTGTGGACTCGGCAACGGCGACGCTCTGCGCCATTTTCCCTCTTGGGGGCGTTGTCATGGAGCTTAGGTGTGCTAGGTCGTAGCGTGGCGTGTGTTTAGTTCTCTCGGTGGTCTTTGTTGGCGGCGTAGTTGCGTGCGTCTTGTGTGTGCCGTTTATCATAGGATTGGCTTTGTAAGAGGGTTACCTCATCACCTTGTATCGTTCGAACGTGTACTTCTTCTGATGTTGCTTTATTTATAAAGCGGGGCGAAAGCCTGTTTCGAGAGAGAGAAGATTCTACTAGGTAATGCATGATTTTTCTTTTTTTTCTTTTTTATGTTTTCTCAATCTGTTTTAATATTTTTTATTTTTTATTTTTGTCCAAATTTTCTTGTCTTATTGTTTTTATTTTAATTTTCCACATTCTAATTCATTTTTGTTATTTTTTATGAAATCCACGAACATTTTCCAAATTCATGAACA
This sequence comes from Triticum dicoccoides, assembly GCF_002162155.2. Classification (NCBI taxonomy): domain Eukaryota; kingdom Viridiplantae; phylum Streptophyta; class Magnoliopsida; order Poales; family Poaceae; genus Triticum; species Triticum dicoccoides. The sequence goes on from NC_041385.1 coordinate 494,225,528, forward strand.
TCTTATAATTTAGTGAATATTTTTAAAGTTTGCGAACATTTATAAAGTCCATGAACATATTTAATATTGTGAACCTTTTTAAAAATTTATGAACATTGTTTTAAATCCACGGTTTTTCTTGAATTCGTGAACATTCTTTAAATTTATGATTTTTTAAATTTGCAATATTTTTAAAATCCAAGATTTCTAAAAATTTATGAACAGGTTTTAATTTAACGAACTTTTCAATGAAAAATGATAGAAGTTTTTTCTTTCAAGCTAGCGGTAGAGCAAACTGAAAAAACTAAGCGAGCGTCGTAGGGAACCGAGCTGATCGGGTACTTTATGGGCCAGCCCATGTGAGCTTTATAATGGCAATTCCACATTTTTAGCGGGGAATAGGAGCTTTCCAATGGGATCACACCTTTATTTCTATTTTGAAGGAAATTACACACTTTGCGTCCTTGAGGGTGACCCTTTTTATATTCCTTTTGCCTGAAAGAGGATTTACTTTGTAGTCACTTCTTTCCACATCGACATTATTTTCCCAACAATAATATAATTTTGGGTCATATTTATCATACCGTATGTACAATTTTTTTGAACCATAAGACAGCTTTGTGTGGTCGACAGATATATTGTCTTAGCAAGCAATTTCTAAGTAGAACGGGCCAACTTTATACTCAGCCTTCACCGCCAAAAAACAACTTGAAACTCATCCTGGCCGTCCAAGCATTGTCCTGGCCGAGTATGAAGTTAGCCCGTGCCACATTCTTTTTTTGAATTATTGAATTGCTTACCACATGTTTCACGTGGTTAGCCCGTGCTACGTTGATGGTAATGCATTGGGCCCCTGTTGTTGCAACCTCGTGATCTGCAAAATGAAAAACGTTGGCTATCGCCCACTATGCCTAACATGCAGATTACATATCTAGTGGGCCAAATGCCAGATTACTAAAAGCATCTACAACCAACCCCTCCCTTTGTTGATAAAAAATGCTAAACGTAAATTGTTACGGTCCTTT